>NW_027141473.1:5768191-6081512 GCF_036365525.1 Heterodontus francisci
GCCAATATTTATCACACAATCAAATCACTAAAATAAGGCTCTGCTCATTATCATATTGCTATTTGTGGGATCTTGCTTTGCGCAATTGGATGTACCGCTGTACACCTCTACACAGTCTGAGAAGCAACCGTTCACAACTGTTCTCTGCTTTATGTGGCTTGGTCAATATTAGACACAGAGGAAAGCTCCCTCTACATTGCCCCCATCAAACACTCACTGGACAGGTATAGTACAGGGCTAGATACAGAGTACATCTCCCTCTGCACTGTCCCATAAAACACTCACGGGACAGGTACAGCACCGAGGTTAGATACAGAGTAAAGGTCCCTCTACACTGTCTCCAGCAAACACTCCCAGGGCATTTGCAGCAGAGGTTGGATGCAGAGTAAGGATCCATCTACCAATGCCAGCCTCACTCTTCTCCTTTCACTTTCTCCTCATCTCTCACTACCTGCGACACTCTTTATCTGAACTCCTTCTCCCTCTTCTCATCCGCAGAGCAAGACATAGAGATTGATATAGCGTACAGAGGGAGATAGATTTAGAGAGAGAAAAGGGGAGAGATAGACTTGGAAAGTGAGTAATAGAGAGACGAAATTGGGTTTCAGAGAGTGGAAGAGGGGATGAGAGAGGTAAAGGTGGAGAGAGATTACTAAGGGAGGGATTATCACAGAGTACCTCTCTCTCCGTGCCTATCATTCCTTTCTTATTTGTTACTTTCTCCATCTATGTTCTCCCTCTACCCCGATGTTTCACACTCCATGTCTCTCTCTCGTATGTGTTTGTATACTGCAGTGAAGGATTACATCAATTTATTATGTTTTACATTTGCTATTTCAATCTAACCGAACAATCTCTCTGTCTGGGAACAGAGGGACCTTGGAGTAAATGTCCACTGATTCCTGAGGTAATAGGACAGGTAGATGTTGTCTTCTGACTTTGTCTTTTCTCCATTTCTCTGACTTTCTGTCTTTTCTCGACTTCTCTGACTTTGTCTTTTCTCTATTTCTCTGTCTCTTTCTATCTTTTCTCTCTTTCTTTTTCTCTCTTTCTTTGTTTCTTTCTATCATCTCTTTTTATATCTTTACTCTTTCTTTTTTCTCTCTTTCTTTGTCTCTTTCTATTTGCTCCCTCTTTTTCTCTCTCTTTCTTTCTCTCTTTCTATCTTGTCTCGCTTTCTTTCTCTCTTTTTTGTTTTCTCTCTTTATTTGTCTCTTCCTGTCTTGTCTCTTTCTCTCTTTCCTCGCTATTTTTCTCTCTTTCCGACTTTTTCTTTATCTCGTCTTTTCCTCGCTCTATCACCCTCCGCAATTTATTCCCCCCCGCAATTTATACCCCCGCAAATTTTCCCCCCGCAATTTATTCCACCCCCCGCAATTTCCCCCACAATTTCACCCCCCGCATTTTATACCCCTCGCAATGTATGCCCCTTGCAATTTATACACCCGCAATTTATACCCCCACAAAATATCCCCCACGCAAATTTGATCACCCCACAAAATTCCCCTGCATATTTCCTCACACCATAGAATTTCCCCGCCACAAATATTTTACCCCCCACAATTTCCCCCCTCAAATTTCCTTGCACCACAAATTATTCCCCCCCGCAAATTTCCTTGCCCTACAAAATTTCCCCGAGCTCAAATGTTTTAGCCCACAAAAGTTCTCCTGCACAAATATTTTACCCCTTCAAAATTTCCTCCCGTGCAAATATTTTACCCCACAAATTATACAGCCCCCGCAAATTTTTCCCACGCCCAAAATTTCCCTGGCAAATTTCCCCCACGCAAAATTTGCCCCTGCAAATTTCCCAATGCAATATTTTTACCCGCCCCCATATTCACCCCCCCCCACCAATTTCGTGTCCTGCAATTTTTATCCACCATATCAACGTTTTTCCCTGCAATTTTTTTCCCTCCTCGGAAACATTCCCCCTTGTACAGACACCCCACCCCTCCACCCAACTAAATAATCCTTGACTGCAGACCCCTATATGATATCCTCTGTTACCTGAACCCCATCTAATACCTTCACTAAGAACAGACTCCCATTTAATTATCCCCTCTCCCCTGTTACAAGACAACCCATATAAATACCCCACTGTTAACAGACAACCCATCTAAATACCTCCCGGGAACAGACGCCCAGCTAAATAGACCCTGTTAAAAAACTCACATCCAGATACCCCCCGTGAACAGACTCTCATCTAAATACCCCCCGGGAACAGGCTCCCATCTAAAGACTCCCCCCCAGGAACAGACTCCCAACTAATTGCCCCCTCGGAGCAGACTCCCATCTAAATACACCCCCGCCGGAAACCGGCTCCCATCTAATTACCCCTGGGAACAGACTCCGACCTAAATACTCCCTGGGAGCACTGTTGCAATGCAGGAAACCTGCAGACAAGATCACACGGGCAGCAATATGATCAGATGCAGCTTATCTGTTTTTCATGATTTAAGTTTAGAGATCCCAGAGGGAGGAACATTCCGGCAGTTTGAAAATCTCAAACACCCCTCTCCCTGTCTTTCTCCTGCTCCCCGCCACCACCACCCCCCCCAACCCGGCCCCCACCCCCGCACACCATCCACATCTGTTTCTTCTTCTCTCGATCTGGGATTTAATCTGTATTGAACTGTCCTCTGAAGTATTTCTATCGCCGTTTAAAATAAGCACACCTCACATTGTGGCACTTATTGATTCATGGTTAAAATAGAAAAAGTGCGGGGAGAGAAAAGCAGAGGAAGATGGAGAGAAAACAAAGAGAAATCCACAATCAGACCCTCAGCAACCTGCATTTTAAAGTGTCCTCATTGTTGTTATGTATGTAATGCTGCAGGGCACTTGAAGCATAGCAAGATCCCACAAGCAGCAATGTGATAATAGCCAGATTTCAGTCCCCAGAAAGGGCAAAACTCCCTCTTTAAACTGGGAACAAGCTGCTGATTCTGTCTCACCATTTCAAATAACGACATTGCTGTGTGTGTTTTTTATTATTTTATTGACGGTTTAAGTGGAGAAGGGGAGTGTGAAACCGAGACATAGAAGAGAAAGCATGGGGGAAGATAGAGACACAGGGAAAGAATGCGGAGATGGAGGGAAAGCTAACCTCACAACTAAGAACAAAGAACAAAGAACAAAGATAATTACAGCACAGGAACAGGCCCTTCGGCCCTCCAAGCCTGCGCCGATCTAGATCCTCTCTCTAAACATGTCGCCTATTTTCTAAGGTTCTGTATCTCTTTTCTTCCTGCCCATTCATGTATCTGTCTAGATACATCTTAAAAGACTCCATCGTGCCCGCATCTACCACCTCCGCTGGCAATGCGTTCCAGGTGCCCACCACCCTCTGCGTAAATAACTTTCCACGCATATCCCCCCTAAACTTTTCCCCTTTCACTTTGAACTCGTGTCCTCTAGTAATTGAAACCCCCACTCTGGGAAAAAGCCTCTTGCTATCCACCCTGTCTATACCTCTCATGATTTTGTACACCTCAATCAGGTCCCCCCTCAACCTCCGTCTTTCTAATGAAAATAATCCTAATCTGCTCAACCTCTCTTCATAGCTAGCGCCCTCCATACCAGGCAACATCCTGGTGAACCTCCTCTGCACCCTCTCCAAAGCATCCACATCCTTTTGATAATGTGGCGACCAGAACTGTACGCAGTATTCCAAATGTGGCCGAACCAAAGTCCTATACAACTGTAACATGACCTGCCAACTCTTGTACTCAATGCCCCGTCCGATGAAGGAAAGCATGCCGTATGCCTTCTTGACCACTCTATTTACCTGCGTTGCCACCTTCAGGGAACAGTGGACCTGAACACCCAAATCTCTCTGGACATCAATTTTCCCCAGGACTTTTCCATTTACTGTATAGTTCACTCTTGAACTACTGTAAAATGAATTAGAATGGGCACCAACAAACCTCACAGACAGGGCTGGAAGGAGCAAGTGGCAAATGGGACTCCCTCCTGGGGCTTCTCCTTCAACCCCAGGCTTTCAACATATCTAAAACTCCAGGGCCCCAATTCAGCAGGAACTAGTTAACCCAGGGCCCCAGAGAGGAAATTAAACCTCGGGCTAATAAACAGACACAACTCACGTGGGCCCTTTGAGTGCAGCCTGCAGACAAGGCCTCAGTCCTTCCCCTCTGGAGGAAGCTCCTGTCCAAGGATTTCTCGTTCCAAACTTACCCTCTTTTCATCTTCTCGATGCAGTTTTCATAATGAAAATTCCTTAAGGCAAGAGGGACAGAGAGCAAATTGATTAAAAGGTATTGTAAAACAACATAGCACTGCAAGAGCCCATGAATTGCCCTCGGTGACACAGAGACTCTCTCAGCAACACACAAAAACTGAAAAGCTCGATTAGACTGGATAGATCCAGCACAAGGATGATGGAGGCAATGGCCTCCTTCTATTCTGTAAATATTTTCACTTTCCTTTGTTTCTAAACCATCTTCCTGAAGCCGGATAGTACCCTGTGAAAATTGCGGAGAGAGGACAGTTCTCTACACCACGGGAATGAGTGGGAGTTTATGTTGGCCAGCGTGAGCATCAATCGAGCAAGCTCTGCGTTCATTTTTTTCTCTGATTATTCCCCTACGCAATACTATACCATGTGATAAATGCTTTCATTGTGCTGGGAAGGAACACGAGGATGCCGACTGTGATGAACATATTCAGGCTGTTCACCGGTACTGTGGACAGGTACGATATCTAACGTACAATGTAACATTCAAGCTTTCCCGAATCCTATCTTGCACCAAGTCCTGTTCACCTGTCACTTCTTGTGCTTGATGATTTACATTAGCTGCTGGTCCAGCAAATCTGGTATTTAAAAAAGTCCTCTTTCTTCAAATCCCTCCCTGACGCTCACTCCTTTCCCTATCTCTGTGACCTGCTCCAGCACCTACGACCCTCACTATTTCTGTAACAGCCTCCAGTCCCACACTGCTCACTATCTCTGTAACCTCCTGCAGAATCTACAGCCATCCTTATCTCTGTAACCTCACCTATTCCTACAAGCATCCCTATCTCTGAAACCTCGGCCAGAAGTAAACTCAACCCTATCTCTGCAATCGAATCCAGCCCTGCCTCTGTAGACTCCTGCAGCCCTACAATTCCTACAAGATCTCTGTGACCATCCAGTTCTGACCATTTTCGTCCCTGATTTACGTCGCTTCACAATTGGCGGCCCTGTCTTCAGTTGCTGACGCCCTGAGCTCTGGAATTCCTTCCTTAAGCTTCCCCGCCAACATACCCTGTAATACTTTTCAAATGTCTGCGTCGTTTATTTAGTTATTTTTTCGCCTTGATTCGGCCATTAAGACGGTTGACTCCTTTTGAAAGCTGGAAGATGCTACAGAGATAGGGAAGGTTTTAGTGGCTGGAGAGGTTACAGAGACAGGGAGGGTTGAGTGGCTGCAGGAGGTGACAGTGAAAGGGAGGTTTTCTGGGGATGGAGGATTTTGCAGAGCTGGGGAGGCGTTGGAAGAGGTGACAGAGATTCAGAGAGCTGCAGTGTCTGGTGGAGGTTACAGAGTTATGATGGCTATACGGCTTGCAGTAGGTGGAGATTTATGAGGGTTTAGGGCTGGTGGAGCCTCCAGAGATAGGGAGGTTTGTAGGAGCTGGAGGAGTTTTCAGAAGTAGTCAGGGTGGTGGGAGCTGCTTTAGATTACAGGAATAGTAAGCTTTGTGGAATCTTGAGGAGGTTACAGAGACGGAGAAGCGTTTTAGGAATTAGAGGATGTTCCAGCAATAGGGAGGGTTGTATTATCTAGAGGATATTATCAAGATAGGCATCAGCTGTAGGGATTGGAGGGGGTCAGAGAGGTAGGCAGAGTTAGCTGTTTCAGACGTTATTGCAGCGATAGGAAGGGTTGTAAAGGCTGGCGCAGATGACAGAGGTAGGATTATTTTTTCAGGACTGATGAGATGACAGAAATCGAGTGAATGTAGTGTCTGGAGGAGGTTACAGAGATAGGGAGGGCTTGAGGGGACTGGAGGATCTTACAGAAATTGGTAGGATTGTAGGGGCTTCAGTAACTTGCAGATATATGGAGAGTGTAGGGGCTGGAGGAGTTTGCAGAGATATGGAGAGTGAAGGGGCCGGAGGAGTTTTCAGAGAGATGGAGATTTGTAGGATCTGGAGGGAATTCCAGAGCTCCGGGTCTCAGCAACTTACAGAGTTAGGGACCGTTTCAGGGTTGGAGGAGATTACAGACATGGGGAGCGCTGTGGAAGCGGAAGAGATTACAGAGATAGGGAGGGTTATAGTAGTGGAGGGGATTACAGACATAGGGAGGGTTGCAGGAATGAAGTTGTTTACAGAGAGAGGAATGGCTGTAGCGTAGGTTTTGATGAAAGAATTTTCAGATATGAAAGGAATTAATAAGAATTGTGTGGACATTAGCCTTTTCCTGCTGGTGTTAGATTCAAGGGCAGACCTTTAAAGTCCAAAGCAGGACATTGATGATTGAAGATAGAAAACAGTACATCGCATTGGCAATATTGCTTGTGTGGAACTCTCTCCCATGGAAAAGAAAATCAGGAAATGCTGGAGCTTAATGAATAACTTTAAACCTGCGGTGGATAGATTTTTTTTTCTCGTCAAGTGGATTGAGGAATATGAACTCTGATGTGGGTAATGGAGTTCAGATTCAGATCTGCTATGATGTCACTGAATGGCATTTCAAACTTGAGGGCTCAATGGCCTCCAGCTAATTATATGCATACCAGCAGTAAGACCACTAAACTGAGCAGATTAGATCCCCTTATTATGTGCAAGGAATTATGAACAATCATTTTTTGGATGTACTTGCAGCCTCACAGTAGATTGTTCTGCTACCTGCGATTATTGCATTAACGCCAACATCCTCTCCTCCTCATTTCCCCTCATTCTCTTCTCAGCAACATTTTTTCCACGAGAATTCAGTTCCTACTGCCACAAGACTCACACTGTATTGTGTGTGTGTGGGGGGTTTGGGGGGGGGGGCGGGTGGGGTGGTGCGTGTATGTGCATTTGTGTGTGTGTGTGTATGTGAGTGTTTGTGTGTGTGAATGTGAGTGTGCTTTGATTTTATTCTTTAATGGGCTGTGGACGTGGCTAGCTAGGCCAGCAGTTTCTGCCCGTGTCTAATTGCTTGTGAGAATGACATGGTGAGTTTTGATTAGTATGTGTGTGTGTTTGAGATGGTGTTTATGAATGTGACTGCGCATTTGTACTTGTGCGTATGTCACATTGAGTGAGTTGTGGGGTAAATGTGTTAACCCATGTGGCTCCTAAAAATATTATTAGTTTAAAAACTTTCAGTTTTCCTTCATTCATTCGGCATGGTCAGTATTTTAATCTGGCCCATTTGAAGTTCATTTGTTTTTTTTTGTCTTTGACTCTCACAAAGATGGCGGCCGCTGACGGACAGCAAGAAAGGGCACGGCCGTTATTGTTGGCAAAGAGAATGCGGGAAGAGACAGGTATGAGCCAAAATCATCCGTCTTCTCCAACAGCGCCAGGAAGAATTTGTGGCTTTCTAGCTACAGCAAGCAGATTGTTTTATTTGTTTAAAATTGTTACGAAAGAAAATATGTTACGTTTCTTTCTGGCAATTCCTCAGATTCCCTCATCCAAGTGGCCCAGTCTTCACCTGAGAAAAAAAAGACAGAGTTTGTTGGCAGGCTATTCTGCCATGGAAGGCTGTACAACTGAGCCAGATCCTGGAACTCATTCAATAGTAGCCACTGTGGGAGCTCCATTGCTGGGGGAAGAGCAGCCAGTTCAAGACAGAAGGCCGGGCATCATCTTCTCAAGGGGAAATTAAGGATCGGCAATTAATGCTGGTGTTGCTAATGGGAAGCACATGCTTCCCATTAGCAACACCAGCATTAATTGCCGAGAGAGAGAGAGAGAGAGAGAGAGAGAGAGAGAGAGAGAGAGAGAGAGAGCGAGAGAGAGAGAGAGAGAGAGAGAGAGAGAGAGAGAGAGAGAGCGAGAGAGAGAGAGAGAGAGAGAGATAGAGATAGATAGATAGATAGATAGAGAGAGAGAGAGAGAGAGAGAGAGAGAGAGAGAGAGAGAGAGAGAGAGAGAGAGAGAGAGAGAGAGAGAGAGAGAGAGAGAGAGAGAGAGAGAGAGAGAGAGAGAGACAGCATTGACCAGGTTGGGGGGAATGTAAGGGAGTTGGAATAAATAAAGTGTCTACAAAATAAGAACAAATAATATTCATAATAATGACTGACACCAAAAGCTTTCCACCATCTGCAGCATTCTGCTTGTCTCCGACCAAGTTTTGTTTTCTGAGTCGCATGGATGAACTGAGAATGGAACGAGTGGTGGTTGAGGGGTGAATGTGATTGCTACTTCACCTTAATATTCTACCGAGGGAACTCTAACTCTCTATCTTCCCCCTTTTCTGTCCGGTGCTCCGAAGGTCAATTCTTGCCCACCAGCTCACTGTTATTTGTTATGTGCAACGATCCACCTCGCCAAACCCGGTCAGTGTTTTTCCAGTATCCAACTGTTCACTTCTGGCACGCTGCCCAGCTGCCCTTTGTTGTGCGTGACAACCCCAACACCAGTGGTTTTTCAGTCATCGAGCTGTCGGTCATCTCTTCTCTGCTGCTGCACTGCTCTTTAGCGTGTGTCTCTTAGAACATAGAACATAGAACATTACAACGCAGTACAGGCACTTCGGACTTGATGTTGCGCCGACCTGTGAAACCATCTGACCTAAGCTATTCAATTTTCATCCATATGTCTACCCAATGACCACTTAAATGCCCTTAAAGTTGGCGAGTCTACTACTATTGCAGGCCCCCAACCCACCAATGTATTGTGGGTCAACCCGCTGTCAGTCACATCTTTCCCATTGTGGATAAATATTACATTCATGTACTGGAAATACTTGGACCCGCCTCTGGACTGCTCTCAGTTGTATTATTTATTCATTAGTTGAATAATTGATGTAACTGGATATTTCACCGCGCTCTTGAACTGCTCTCTGAACTTGGACTGAGTCACCCCATAAATAAATGTGTTTGTGCAGCAACTTAAAATCCGCAACATCCAACCGACTTGTTGAAATATAGATTCAGAACTGTCGTAATCCCTGGGATCAGATACAGTGATGTTATAATATAAGAAATGTATAACATGCACCAACCATAGAAGTATGAAGCTGCCTGATATGGTGAACAGTAAAATCACAGACTTCCATCTGTGCTCCATCTCTGGGTCACTGCGATTCTCTCTCTTGTTTTGACCCCTCAGTCCCTCACGGACTCGACTGGCCACTAAAATATGTCTGACTGTCAGAGCGTTGAGCGAATGGGAGCAATGGGGTTAAAATCTTATTAAACCAGTCAAATCCCACCCATCCATTATCAGTATAATAGCTTGCTTTTACAACACCAAACCACGGTACATTGTCCATTACCCATAGAGCTTCAAGGATAAAGTAGTAAGGATGTTTTTTGAACAGAGCAGAATGCAGGTTGTTGCTCGAACCACAGCTGCAGTTTTCTCAGTGCAATATTTTGTTTTCAGCTTCTGGCAACAAATGGCCACAAATCGATCAAAGGTGAAAGTGACTGTGAACCAGACAGAACAGTCTGTGGCTGCACAAACCAGGACAATGTTAACACTACACACAGGGGTGATTTTCAGGAAGGAAACTGGGAAATAATAAGTACCGATCCACAACAGTATGACGTCAGTGATAATGACCAGTAGATCTATCATTACCATAGCCAACAGGTAGCGAGTGGTGCAGGCGGAGAGGCCGCATTTTCCCCGAGTCAGGATGACAATCGCCACTAAATTAACTGGAAAAGAGAAAAGGGAATAATGACTGGAAATTAATTATCAACATTTTACAAACAGTAAGAGCAGGATTTTATCACCTCAGAAAGGTGAGTTGCTGGCGTGTCAGAGGTTGAAATTTAAAAAATCTCATCTCCGATCACATCGCACCTCTGACCCGTTCATTTCTGATTTTAATGAAGCTGTGACAGGGGATGGGCAGACCCTCGCTCCAAGGAGGCAGGTTAGCAATTGGAATATTTTACGGATGCTGGAAATTTCTGGTTTTATGTGTTTGACAGTTTTAACGCTGGCTGGCCTACTTTCTCTGTTATCATAGGGAACATTTGCATGTGGAACTCCATGTCCAAAGAAAGCCAGGTCTGGCCATTCTGACCGCCCCCCACCAGAACTGGACCCCGAACGGCGAGATTAGACCCCACTCCCGGAATTAGACGCGCCCTTCCAGGATCAGATGTCCCTCCAGGATTGGACCCCTCTCCCTTGATCAGACCATACGTCGTCTCTTGGATAACATACTCTCCAGGGCCCATTCTTCCCTGGCCTGAGATCACACTTCAGTATAGGAGTCCCCTCCCCTGCTTTCAGGATTGGCAACCCAGCGATCGCACATTTCAAGACTCTCTCCCGATCTAGAATTTTCTTTTGGAGAGCCCAATGTTAGGCAGCTCCTCCTATACCCCGTGATCAGTATTTGGACAGCCCTAGTCCTAAGATCTGGTCGACACTCCATCCTGAGCAATTGGATGCAAAGCCTATTCGGGTGACATCAGGCGGGGTCCCTGTCAAAGATTAAAAAGTTAGTGTATGCAGTTAAAACTCTGGAACACCTATCCCCACCTATGTCACTCACTCGTTAATATCCAGACCAAACTAAAAAGAAAATATTGACACTGCTGTAAATCTGATTGAAAATAGGACAATGTTGAAGAGGAAAATGTGTTGTCGTGTCACTAAGCTAGTAATCTAGAGGAGCAGGCTAATGCCCTGGGGACTCGGATTCAAATCCCACTATGCAGTTGGTGGAATTTAAATTCAATTTAATTGATAAAGCCAGCTAATCAACAAAAGATAGGAATTGAATGTCAGCTTCAGTAATGGTGGCACAGTGGTGCAGTCGTTAGCACTGCAGCTTTTTATCGCCAGGGACCCGGGTGCAATTCTGAGTACAGCCTGTGTGCAGTTTGCAAGTTCTTCCTGTAGCTGCGTGGGTTTTTGTTGGGTGCTCCGGTTTCCTCCCACAGCCAAAGACTTGCAGGTGATCGGTCAATTGGCCATTGTAAGTTGTCCTAGTGCAGGTAGGGGATATGGGATTACTGCAGGTTTAGTTTCAATTTGTGGCTCATGGTCGGCGCAGACTCGGTGGGCCGAAGGACCTGTTTCGGTGCTGTATCTGTAAATAAATGCTAGCGTTTTTATAATCAAACATTATCTGCTCCACTAATGTCCTTCAGGGAAGGAAATCTGCCATCCTTATTTGGTCTGGCCTACATGTAACTCCAGACCAAGCACAATGTGGTTGACTCTTAGCTGCCCTCTGAACTGGTCTGGCAAATAACTCAGTTGTCGAGGGAAATAAGAGATGGCCAACCAACGCTGGCCGCCTCAGCAACGCACACATCCAGTGCAAGAATTATAGAAAACACTCAGCAGGGCAAACAACATCTGTGGATATAGCAAGGGAGTTAACGATTCAATCTGATAGATTTTCTCCAGTCCTGGGCGATATTAGAGATTAACAGTTTTAAAGCAATGATAGAGTCTGTGAAAGGTCGGGTATGGGAGAGGAAAGAACAATGGGGCAGGTCTGTGATCAGCTGGAGGGCAGGATTGATACAAAGACAAAAACATATGGCGAATGGGACAAAGAAAAAGGAAAAGATTAAAAAGTGGGTGGTTTAAATGTTTACAGCAGATTACAGAACGAGGGTGGAACCTGGAAAATCTGGCAAAGACGAGCCTGGAAAAGTGAAACAGAATTGTGGGTATACCCAGCAGCTGTGTATTAATAGAGAATCCCTACACCACCTCCACTCTGACTGACTCTGGTGTAACCATCCCCCAGTAACAGCACAGGCTGTCCGAGAAAGTGTTTATTATCTGAATATTTTAATCTCAGTGTTGAATCCGAGATGCGATAAAACACCAATCCGAAATTGAGCTGCAATGGAAGAGGATAGGGGGTCAGCTATAGGGAGGTCAGAGTGGAGGAGGATGTAGAGTTAAAGTGATAAGTGACTGGAAGGTCAGGATAACGCTTGCAGATTGAACGGAGGAGTCATGCAATGCAATCCCCCAATCTGCATTTGCTCGTGTCCCAATGTCCAGCAGATTTCACCATGCGTACTGAATACTATTACTAAATGGTAAATAGTACAGCAAACTGTTTCAAAGGGAAGGATTGTTTGGGGCCTGGATACCTCTCCTGCCCTTGCATGGGAATGTGACAGGGAAAATTATCTGATATTGGGTATAATTGAGGAGTGGACCAGGGTGCAGGGAACAGTTTAGTGCTGGACTTAATCGGATATGGTGGAAATGTTGGAGGATGGTGTGTTCATTGTGGAGGCGAGTGGGGTGGAAAGTAAGGACAAGGGGAACATTATGATGGTTTTGACGGGGAGGGGAGTGAGTGAAGGGAGTAACACGGAAAATAGGATAGATATGATGAAAGGTCCTGTTAACCACAGTGGAGGGTAATCCTTGGTTCACGAATAATGACGACATTTCTGAAGCACTAGTGTGAAAGGTAACATCATCGGAACAGATGGGATAGAGATGGAGAAACTGGGAGAATGGCACAGAGTCTTTCTAGGAAGTGGGGTTAGAGGAAAGGTAATCAAGGTAGCTGTGGGAATTAGTGGGATTATGGTAGATATTCGCGGATAGCCAATCCAGGAAATAGAGGCAGTATGGTCGAGGAAGGAAAGGGAAGTATCAGAGACGGCCATGAGAAGCACAGGGATGGATGGGATTGAGAGAAAAAGTTGATGAAATTTACCAGTTCAAGGCAAAAGAAGTAAAAGTCAGCAGCACAGTCAGCAAACTGTCGGGGAAAATGTGAAGGAAGGGAACAACGAATGGCCCCCGTATTCTAAGCAACTGAAGAACAGTTTAACCCATACAGTCTTCCAGAGACATTATTTGAGTTTGTAATATCCCATTGTTTACACCCGAGGTCCATACACCTATAATTTACAGCAGGGTTACTGCACAGGTGTCAGGATCACAAAACGGGGTTGGTTTTGATTCCCAGGCCTGAGTCACTGACAACGAGTGGAATTCCAGTGGAAATGGTGAGCGAATGACACAAAACCAATCAATTTCAAATGGGACCCTCGGAATCTACCAGCAAAAGATGGTGGAAGGAAACTTGGTGGGAATCGGGCTCATTGTGCTGGAGCCTGTTCACCTCCCGAAGTCGGGTTTTGTTGTGCGGGCTTGGATAATCGAGGCAGAATCATTTCCCAAACAATCTGACATCAGGATTGCAGGTTCTGATTCTCCCGGGAGCTGGATAGGCCAACTGATGCCTTCACGCCCAGAGGCCAACTGAGGTCCTTGAGTGACCTATTGTCGATGCTACAGCTTCACAGGACTGGAACTGATATCCTCACAGGGAGATTGGACAGCGCTGCTGGGGAGGGTTTAAACAATCTTGTCAGTGGGATGGGAACCGGAGGCATAGCTTAAATTGGAATGATGTAGAGCTTAAAACAGGAGGTAGAAAAGTAGACAGCAACTTCAGAAGGTAGGCAAAATAAAGGCAAGCCTCAACTAGGTTTAGAATGCAGAATAATATTAATAAGACAAGGTTAAGAGCACTCTACCTGAATGCACGCTACATTCGAAACAAGGTAGGTTATTTAAAGGCACAGATAGAGGTAAATGGGTATGATCTAATTGTCATTTCAGAAACGTGGCGAGAGGGTGACCAAGACCGGGAACTGAAGATTCAAAGAGATTCAACATTTGGAAAGGAAAGGAAAGCAGGAAAATGAGGTGGTTTGGCGTCGATAATAAGGGATAGGATTAGTATATTAGAAAGGGATGGTCTCAGATCGTAAGAACAAAATTCGGTGTTTGGGTGGAGCTACGAATCAGCAAGGGGCATGAAACATTGGTAAGAGTTGCTTATAGACCAACAAGCAGTAGTGACAGTGTGGGGTATGGCATTAATCAGGAGATTAGAAACATGTAGCATGGGTAATACAGTGATTATGGGTGACTTCAATCTGCAGATAGACAGGGTTAATCTAATGAACAATAATGCTGCGGAAGACGAGTCGTTGGAGTCTTAGGAATGGTTTTCCAGAGCAATATGTTGAGGAACAGACGAGAGAACAGGTTATTTCAGATCTAGTATTAGATAACGAGAAAGGGCTAATTAATAATCTTGTTGGAAAAGATGCTTTCGGGATGAGTGACCATATATGATAGAATTTTACGTTATGTTTGAAAGTGAGGTAGTTCGACCTGAAGCCAGGGTGTTAATTTTGAACAAAGGTATGAGGTATGAGGGGCAAATTGGCTGCGGTGGATTGTGAAAATACATTCAAAGGTCTGACAATGCAGACGCAATGGATAGTCTTCAGAGAAATATTTCATAGTTTATAGCAACTGTACATTCCTTCACGGTACAAAAAACCCAAAAGTAAAGGCAGTCAACAGTGGCTAACAAAGAAAGTTAAGGGTTGTATACGATTAAACTAAAATGCCTATAAAGTTGCCAGAAATAGTAGTAAACTAGTGGAATGGGAAGATTTGAGAATACATTAAAGCAGGACCAAAAACTGATAAAGAGAGAGAGAACAGAATATGAATGTAATAATCAAAAAACAGACAAAATAACGCACTGTAAAAGCTTCAATATGTCCATAAAAAGGAAATGTTTGGCTCAGTCAAATGTGGGTCCATTATAGGCAGTGTCAGTAAAATCTATAATTGGTACAAAGTCATTGCAGAGAAGCTATTTGATTTCTTCGTGCCTTTCTTCACTGAGGAAGATACAAGGAATCTCCCAAAATTAGAGATCCAAGGGACTTGGGAGAAAGAGGAGATGACAGAAATTAGTGTGAGGATGAAGGCTGTATTGGAGAAACGAATGGGGCTGAGGGTTCCCGCAGATTTGAAGGTAGCAAATGTCACACCACTATTTTCGAAGGGAGGGAGAGAGAAAACAGGGAACGACAGACCTGTTAGTCGTACACCAGTAGTAGGGAAAATATAAAAATCTATTCTGCAGGATGTGATAAATGGACACTTCAATAATAATGATCTGATTGGGCATAGTCAACATGGTTTCATGAATGGGAAATCATGTTTAACGAACCGGTTGGAGCTTATTGAACAGTTTACCAGCAGAATTGAGAAAGGGGAGTCGGTGGACCTGTTATACTTGGATTTTCCGAAGGCTTTTGAAAACGTCACCCACAGCAGATTGATATCAAAATTAAAGCACGTGGGATAGGAGGCAATATACTGATATGGATTAAGGATAGGTTAACAGGCTGAAAACAGAGAGTAGGAATAAACGTGTCATTGGCATTGGCAGGCTGCAAATAATGAGGTACCACAGGGATCAGTACTCGGGCCCCAGCTGTTCACAATAAATATTAATGATATGAATGTGGGGGCCAAATGTAATATTTTCAAGTTGGCGGATGACACAAAACTAGGTGTGAATGTGCTTTGTGAGGAATATGCAAATTGGCTTCAAGGGGATTTGATCAGACCTCCTCAGTCGGCAGGAAAGTGGCAGATAGAATATAATGTGGAACATCGTGAAGTTATCCATTTTGGCAGGAGCAACAGATGTGCAGAGTATATCTTAAATAGCAAGAGATTAGAGAGTGTAGACGTAGAAAGGGACCTCCATATCATTGTCACTAAGTCACTGAAAGCTAACATGCAGGTGCAGCACGCAATTAAGAAGGCTAATGGTATATGAGCCTTTATCACAAGAGGATTTGAGTGCAGGAATAGTGAAGTCTTGCTTCAATTATATGGAACCTTGGTTAGACCGCACCAAGATTACTGTGTGCAATTTTGGTCCCCTTACCCTAGGAAGGATCTTATTGCCATAGAGGGAGTGCAACGAAGGTTCACTAAACTTGTTCCCGGGATGGCGGGACTGTCCTATGAATAGGGATTGGGGAAACTGGGCCAATATTCTCCCGAATTTCGAAGAATGAGAGGTGATCTCATTCAAACCTAAAAAATACATAAAGGGACAGACAGGGTAGTTGCAAGCAAGATGTTTCCCCTGGGTGGAGAGTCTAGAAAGTTATTTCAAAATAAGAAGGAAATCATTTAGGAGAGCGATGAGGAGAAATCCCTTTACTCAGAGGGTTGTGAATCTTTGGAATTCCCTACCTCAGAGGACTGTGAAAGCTTAGTCATTGAGGTGAGGTGATAATATGCGGGCTTTCACCTGACGTTTCAGGCCGACGCCGGGAATCCTGCTTCCTGCACAGGACCGAGCACATCGCGTCTGTCAGAAATGATCCCATCCACTGAGTTTAAGGACAGCTCGTATTTACTGGACTTTGGAGCAGAGAGAACAAACTAACATGGAGAAACACGTAAATGGATTTCTGGAACACATCTGCGAGCTCAGAAGATATGAAGTCTCATGTATTTTGAGACAGTCAGGGCAACATGCTCCAGTGAATGAGGATTCAGAGTCTGAAGAAGGGGATGAGAGGTCTCTGGGGGGAAGAAATAACTGTCCAATAATAGTGAATAAATTCCAATAAAATAAATCTCACAACATTTAAGGTAGAAAGTGGTAAATATTTGATAAAGTAATCAAAGAGTGGGAAAAGTCTTTGGTTCGTATTCATTACGTCCACACATACTAAAAGATAGGGAAAAAGCACAAGAGGCATTATTATAAGTTCATTAATAATCATCAGGTAAGGAAATAGCCTCACAGGACAGACGGGCAGTTAATGTGGTTGTTGTATTTTACACGTAAGGCAGAACATGTCTAAATGACTATATTTCAGTTAGCATCAGTGGCACAGAAGATACTGGAATCCCTTTTCTGAGATGCAACGGATAAACACCTGCAAACACAGAATATAATGAAGAGTATTCAGCACATATTCCAAAATGAAAGTCATACTTGACCAGCCTTATTGGATTTTTAAATAATGTCAGAAAGCTTAGATACATGTAATACAGTTGATATAATGGCCATTAAGTTTCCAAAGGTCTTCAATAAGGGACCATGTATCAGACTGATGACTAATCTCAAAGCAAGTGAATTTAGCGGAAAAGTAGCAGAATGAACAACAATCTGACTCCAAAAACAGAAAACAAGGAATAAGGGTTAAGGGTATTTTGTCAGATTGGCAGAAGTTGGGAAGTGTTTTCTACAAAGGTCAGCGCTGCGAATACTGTCCTTCACCACTGAAATAAACCATATGGATGTGGGAAGTAGAAGCACAATTTCACAATTTGCAGCAAAGTCTAAATTCAGAGTACAGTTAATACCGAGTGAGAATGCAATCAAATACCTGAAAACATTATTAATAATACTTGATAAAGTTGCACAAGGGGCATTTAAATGCCAAATTATTTTGAGGAGTGCTAAGTGTGGGCTGCTGAATTTTGTTCTGATAAATAAGCATCCAAATAACGCTTGGACAACAAGAGTTTGAGTGGGGTCAAAGGGGAAAAGGGGACAGATTCTCAAATGATTTCAAGTAGCAAAACTTGTTAACGGGCCCGTAAAATACAAAACAATCACAGGAGTTCAATTCCAGAGGATTGGAATTGAAAAAAAACGAACAGCTGATCTTATACTAAAATATAACCATGGTTTGACAAAACTTGGCATACTGTGTCTAGTTCTAGTCTCCATGTAACAAAAAGGATACTGATGCACTCGAGATGGTGCAATTATTTTTAACAGGATGATACCGGAGCTGAGAGAAGCGCACTGTTTATTTCACCATTCATAATTTACTAAGTTATTATTTACCTCCCTTGCTCTGATCTCTGTATTATGAAAACCGGATATGTATGTTCATTAGCTAGAGGAGTCTCCTCACAGGGAAACAACTCACTGAGCCAAGGGCAGAGATTGGTACAGGTTAC
Source organism: Heterodontus francisci (assembly GCF_036365525.1). NCBI lineage: Eukaryota > Metazoa > Chordata > Chondrichthyes > Heterodontiformes > Heterodontidae > Heterodontus > Heterodontus francisci. Next base: position 5,786,124 of record NW_027141473.1, read on the forward strand.
ATGTGGTGAGATTCTGAACCTGAGATATAAACTGATCCTTTTAAATCTTAATCTGTTACAGCAGTGGACGATTCAACAAACACTGCCGAATATTTATCCTGTGCCATTAATAGGTAATTGGTTTCAGCACACGTGACCCACAGCTTCGCAGGACTATGTGGGATGAAGGGATTAATCAGCAATAAAATAAATAGTGTTAACAGTAACTATACTCAGCTGAGGAATAAGTCATTATTACAGTTTTAGAATACTGTATCAGTGCTGTCCTGCGGTTTAATTGTCGGTAAGTAGTTAGCATCTGTTTCAGTTGGAACAGTTCAAAAGGGAATAGAAAATATCAAAAAGAACAAAGAACAAAGAACAGTACAGCACAGGAACAGGCCATTCGGCCCTCCAAGCCTGTGCCGATCTTGATGCTTGTCTAAACTAAAACCTTCTGCACTTCCGGGGACCGTATCCCTCCATTCCCATCCTATTCATGGATTTGTCAAGATGCCTCTTAAACGTCGCTATCGTACCTGCTTCCACCACCTCCCCCAGCAGCAAGTTCCAGGCACTCACCACCCTCTGTGTAAACAACTTGCCTTGCACTTCCCCTCTAAACTTTTCCCCTCGCACCTTAAACCTATGTCCCTTAGTAAATGACTCACCCACCCTGGGAAAAACCTTCTGACTATCCACTCTGTCCATGCCGCTCATAATTTTGTAAACCTCTATCATGTCGCCCCTCCACCTCCGTCATATATTTATATATCAATACATTTAAATTTATACACTTATACGCATATTACAAGACCTCAGTAAACATCTTCCGCTTGGCAATCAGTTCGTCAGACCCAAAGGCATCTCAATAGAGAGATCTATCATCTGAAGCAAAGATTTCAAAATAGAAACTGATTGGACAATTGCAGTCATTACAGTAAAACATGCTCACTGGGATCAGGTGTTCCACTCCAGTTCATGACCAACACTCCGCATAATTCCACAATGACAGATAATCCAAATAGTACATGACCACTGGAGTCAGATGTTTCGCTCCAGTTAGTGATCCGCAATCAGTACAATTCTACAGTGACAGATAGTCCCAATAATACCTTCTTTTAAAGATTTGGCTTCAGTGATATCTAAGTTAACATTACGCGATTTTCCACTCAATGCAATAACTTCATAATTCAACGAGCCTGTCAGTTACAATCAGAGGTTTATCATCAGTTAAGGGAATACAATAAAACCGCAGTGATAATGCAAGATATTTGACGTAAGAAAATGATATCAGTGATCGGCTGTCTGTATATCGCTGCCCACTAGATCACCAAGTAACATTTTTTATCAGAGAAGAAATAGAGACCAGCGCACACACAGTTTTACACAACATCAATGGTTATAATCACTTACCAGGAACACCAATGATGGCAAGGATCAGGTAATATATTTTCCTGATACTGATCAGTGTTTAAAGCATTTTCTGTATGAAGTGATCTGGCCATTTGTATTGCAGGCAATCTCTCTATATTAAACTCTGATGTGATACATTCCCAGAGCCGAGAATTTATACCCTGTGGGATCTCCACGGGGAAATTGAAATTGCAACTTTTTTAAAAATTTGAACAAACATATTACAACATCGAGTACAGTCCCTACTGTAATAAAATACATACGTTTCTGAAGTTGAACTGGAAAACTGCTAAGAATGGACTATTCTAATCACATGAATTAACTCATGGAAATTAGAAGCCTTATTGGCCTAGCAATGAGGTTGTTCTTTCAAACATCATCCATCATATCTCTAGTCGCATGTTGTTTCAGTGATGTCCTTCACTCGACTGTGACCATTCAGCAATTTAAATCCAAATGTGCGGATGTTTCCCTCAGGGCTGCTCTACTTCACTGTGGATTGTGGCTGTCCCCTTTAACTTTGGTCATTCAGTGATTAAATCTCAAGTGTGGATAATCTCTCTCAAGGCTGCTCTTCTTCATTGTGGGATATGGCTGCTTCTTTAACTGTGGACTTTCAATTAGTGATTTGAAAGAGTTATTTGTGACTAAACATTGCAGAATTGAACGAATGCAGCAAATCATCCTTCATTACCAATACTACCCAACATCCTTTTCCTTTTTCCTATCCTTCCTAAAAGATGAATACCCTTGAAATTTCAGTTCCCAGCTTTGGTTAGCTGTAGTCACGTGTCCGTTAAAGATCATCCTTGTTTACTAATGTTCCATCAATTCATCGATTCTACCTTAATGCGAATGCTACATGCAGTCGATAGAGTGCGTTACATTTGGCCTTTTTTTACTTGTTTCCCCGTATGTTGACCCGATTTGATGCTGGCCTTTGTTTCTGCTGCTGCTTTCCACTTTCGCTTACTTCCTTTGTTACTACCATAACGAGCTTTGGTTTTCTACTATCTGAAACCCCTCTCAGCTTCCCATCCTCTGCCAAGCTGGTTTCAAACCTCGCCAGCATCACTAGCAAATTATCCTGCGAGGATATTGGTCTCGGTCCTGCTAAGGTATAATCCATCCTTCTTGTCGAGTTTCCACCTGCCCAGAACGAGTACTGATGCCTCAAGAATCTAAAGTCCTCCCACTTGCACCATCTTTCCAGCCACGCCGTCAGTTACTCTGCACTTCTATTGCTGTACTCACTAGCATGTAGCACTGGGAGTAATCATGAACTGACTCCTTTTGAAGTCTTGCTTTTTAATCTCTTTCCTATCTCTCTAAAATCTGTTTCCAGGTCTTCATTCCTCTTCCTACCTGTGGAGATGTGGTCCATGAACTCTGGCTGTTCACCCACTCTGCAGTTGCACAGTGATATCCTTGACCCTGTCACCAGGAAGACAACATACCATCCTGGAGTCACGACTATGATCGCAGACATGCCTGTCTGTTCCCCTAATTATTGAATCCCCTAACACTTTCACTTTTCCACTCCACTTCCTCCTGTCCTGTGCAGCTGAGCTGTCCGTGGTTTCACGGACTTAACTGTGGTTGCACAACCATGAGGAACCATCATCTTCACCTGTATGCAAAGAGGAAAATCTATTACTGAGTGAGCGCGACTCAGCGGAAACCTGGACAACCTGCCTGGTCCTTCAAGTCTCTCTGGTGGTCACCCATCCCTGTATGCCTGCACTCTCGTCACCTACAGTGTGAACACATCTCTAAACATGCTATCTAAATAGTTCTCAGCCTCACGGATATGGCACGGTGACTCCTGCCATCGCACAAGTTCAAAACCCAGGAGATCAGCTTTCTGTAGCTGGTGACACTCCCTGAACATGTGATCGTCCATGCATCTGGAAGCGTCCAGAAACAATGTTCCCCATTTTAAACATCCAGCATGCTATGCCACTGTGCGAGCCATCACACCCTCATGACAGGGGCACCAGCAGATGGAGATGGTGAGAGAGGGACAGTAACTGCAGTGAGGCAGGGACACCAGTAGATGACGATGGTGAGCGAGGGACAGTAACTGCAGTGAGCCAGGGACACCAGCAGATGGAGATTGTGAGAGGGGGGACAGTAACTGCAGTGAGACAGGGACACCAGCAGATGGAGAAGGAAAGAGATGAAAGTAACTGCAGTGAGACAGGGACAACAGCAGATGGCGATGGTGAGTAATTGCTGATGGGCGATTCAGTGTTGCTGAGAGTCTGAAAGTTTCAAAATGTTTGAGAAGTTTACTTTCTGTAAACTTGAGATGCTGAATAGCATAATTTCAATATAACTGTTGTTAAATGGCTCTTTTCCTACTATGTAAAAACTTGTAACATTAAACTGGTTCCTATTTGGAAAATTATTTTGATTGATTAAAGATAATGCATAAACAAAACAACAGGATCAAAGAAAACTCAACAATCATTTACAAATAAAAAACTCTCTGAATAAGTTGTGTTGAATTTTCATCACTAACATTATGACATCTCCCTCCTTCTCCCACTTCTCTCTCGATGCTGGTATCTTCTTTACTATAACTCAGAGTAATTGAAGTTTTGATCCGATTGTCTTTTGCAGTTGCTATCGAATCTGCTTTCAGAAACCCGTCAGACAGTGAATTCCAGACCAGAACAGCTCCCTGCCTATTTGTTTCACCCTGTGCTAGTGCAAACAGTCTCTCCTCATGTCTCCAAACTGAGGGAAAAAATTTGAATACAATTTCTCTCTCCAAGACAGCAGCTGCAGAGAAGCTGGACGCCTCTAAATGAGGACAAGTGATGAACAAAAATCATCTCTGAATCCCCCAAAAGAGCAGAGGAAAGAAACAGTCAATAAGGGCAGTGGATGTTATCTATCTGGACTTTAGTAAGGCCTTTTACAAGGTCCCGCATGGCAGACTGGTACAAAACGTGAAGTCACACGGGATCAGAGGTGAGCTGGCAAGATGGATACAGAACTGGCTTGGTCAGAGAAGGCAGAGGGTATCAGTGGATGGGTGTTTTTGTGAATGGAGGGATGTGAATAGTGGTGTTCCGCAGGGATCAGTGCTGGGACCTTTGCTGTTTGTAGTATATATAAATGATTTGGAGGAAAATGCAGCTGGTCTGATTAGTAAGTTTGTGGACGAAACAAAGGTTGGTGGAGTTGCGGATAATGATGGGGATTGTCAGAGGATACAGCAGGATATAGATCGGTTGGAGACATAGGCGGAGAAATGGCAGATGGAGTTTAATCCAGACAAATGTGAGATAATGCATTTTGGAAGGGCGAATGCAGGTGGGAAGTATACAGTAAATGGCAGAACCCTTAGGAGTATTGACAGGCAGAGAGATCTGGACGTACAGGTCCACAGGTCACTGTAAGTGGCAACGCAGAGAAATAAGGTAGTCAAGAAGGCATGCGGCAAACTTGCCTTCATCGGTCGGGGCAGAGAGTATAAAAATTGGCAAGTCATGTTGCAGCTGTACAGAACCTTAGTTAGGCCACACTTAGAATATTGCGTGCAATTCTGGTCGCCACACTACCGGAAGGACGTGGAGGCTTTGGAGAAGGTACAAAGTAGGTTTACCAGGATGTTGCCTGGTCTGGAGGGCATTAGCTATGAGGAGAGGTTGGAAAAACTCGGATTGTTTTCACTGGAACGACAGAGGTGGAGGGGCGACGTAATAGAGGTTTACAAAGTTATGAGCGGCATGGACAGAGTGGATAGTCAGAAGCTTTTTCCCAGGGTGGAAGAGTCAGTTACTAGGGGACATAGGTTTAAGGTGCGAGGGGCAAACTTTAGACGGGATGTGCGAGGCACGTTTTTTACACAGAGGGTGGTGAGTTCCTGGAACTTGCTGCCAGGGGAGGTGGTGGAAGCAGATATGATAGCAACGTTTAAGAGACGTCTTGACAAATAAATGATTAGGAAGGGAAGAGAAGGATAAGGGCCCCGGAAGTGCAGAAGGTTTTAATTTAGACAGGCATCAAGATCGGCGCAGGCTTGGAGGTCCGAATGGCCTGTTCCTGTGCTGTACTGTTCTTTGTTCTTTGACTGAGGCAGGTGAGTCTTGAGGCTGAGCCGGGCACAGTGAGTGACCCGGTTTAATCGGACACTCCAGGGACAATTTAAACGGAGCTTTACTCTATATCTAACCCGTGCTGTCACTTCTCTGAGAGTTTTCGATGGGACATTGGAGACGAGGAGAGTTATTCTTCACCCATTTTAAACATGGAGAGGTTATTTCTTCAAGTGCATATCCAAGAGATTGTTTTAAATGTGATGAGGTTTTCTGCCTCTACCACCCTTTCAGGCATTGAGTTCCAGACACCCACCAGCCGCTGAGTGAAAAAAAACTATTGATGTGATTTGTTTAGTTAAGTTTGATGTCAATGTTTCCCCAGGATGTTGATGCTGGGGGATTCAGTGATGGGATAGTGCTTTGAATGCTAAGGGGAGGTGGTCTTGTTGCAGATGGTCATTGCCTGGCACTTGTGTGACGTGAATGTTATTTGCCACTGGTCGGCCCAAGCCTGAATGTTGTCCGGTTCTTGTCCATGTGGCTCTGGATTGCTTCATTATCTGAGGAAAGATACAGTGGATGCTGGAAATCTGGAAACCATCGAACTGAATCACTAACTATGTTTCTCTCTCCACAGACGCTGCCTGACCTGCTCAGTATTTCCAGCATTTTCTGCTGGAATTTCATTATCTGAGGAGGTGCGAATGGAACTGAACACTGCAATCATCAGTGAACATCCCCACTTCTGACCTTCCGATGGAGGGCAGGTCATTGAGGAAGCAGCTAAAGATGGTTTGGCCGAGTACACTACCCTGAGGAACTCCTGTTCTGCTGTCCTGGGACTGAGATGACTGACCTCCAACAACCACAACCATCTTCCTTTGTGCTCAGTATGAGTCCAACCAGCGGATTCCCACTGACTTCAATTTTACTCGGGCTCCTCGATGCCACACTCGGTCAAACGCTGCCTTGAGGTTAAGGTCGGTCTCTCTTCCCAGCAGCAGACAGGAGTGACTCGTTCCCTTTGACCCTTTGTGTACTGAACATGCTCTGCTTCGTCGCAGCCTGATGCAGGAAAGTACACGGCTGATTAATGTAGCCCATCAAACACTCCGAGAGCAGGTTCAGCACATCTTAGGAACAGAGTGCAGTTCCTTCAACATTTTCTCTCTGTCTTCCTCTCTCTGTCTCTCCCTCCTGCTATCTCTGGCACTTGGAGAGAAACAGAGGGAGAGAGGGTTAGATATGCAGACAGAGAGAGTGCTGCAGAGAGGAACAAGGTTGGAGAGAGAAGGATTGTTGGGGTGGATTGAAAAGGAGATTGTAAGATATATCAATTTGATGTAATACTTCACTGCTGTGTGTACAAACATGTAAGAGATAGGTATGGAGAGAGAAGCATCAGGAGAGATCCAGAGAGAATACCCTCCATTTTAAACATCCAGCAAGCTATTCCACTGTCGGAGCCACCCTCATGACATTGGTTGTCGACATTTTGAAATCTATGCCCCCGCTTATGGACCTCTGTGCTAAGGGAAATAGGTCCTTCCTATCCACTCTATAGAGGCCCCTCATAATTTAATACACCTCAACTCAATCTTCCCTCAGCCTCCTCTGTTCCAAAGAAAACTACCCCAGCTTGTCCAATCATTCCTTTGGATTTCTTTGCAATTTTGGAACTCTCTTCTGCAAACAGGAATTCATGACGGCTTAATTGTTAATTATTAAATCTGTGATTGATCGATTCTTGTTAACAAAAGTTATTAAGAGGTAAGGGTCAAAGGTGAGATATATGGTGTTAGTTACATCACAGATCAGCCCTGATCTCACTGAACGCTGGAACAGGGTTGAGGGTTTAAATTGCCTCCTCCTCTTCCTATGTCCGATGTTAAATATTCTTCTTCCACTCTCAGTCACCGTATCTGTCTGTCTGTCTCTATATCTCTGTCTCTCTCTGTTTCGGGCAGTGTCGAGCGAGATTCACTCTGTATCCACCCCCTGATGGTCCTGCCCTGGGAGTCGTCTCTGCTTCTGCTGCGTTTCACCCGGTCTCAGTTTGAACTGCACAAGACCATTTCTCTGTTTATAATACAATGGGCCCTGTCTTTACTCTGTATCTAACGCGATGCTGCCCCTGCCCTGGGACTGTGTGATGGGACAGTGCAGAGGGAAGTTTACTCTGTGTCTAACCCCACACTGTGCTTGGCTTGGGAATGTTGAATGGGATAATGTCGATAGAGCTTTACTCTGTATCCCTGGAAATTAGAAGATTAAAGGGTGATTTGATCAAACTTTTCAGAATAATAAGGGAAACTGATAGGGTAGAAAGAGAGAAACTACTCCCACTGGCTGCAGAGTCTAGAACATGTGGACATAGTCTAAAATCTAAACATAGTCTAAAGCCATTCAGGAGTGAAATGAAGAAACACTTCAGCACACCAGGGGTGGTATCAGTTTGGAACTCTCTTCAACAAACCGCAATTGATGCTGAGACACTTGTTAATTTTTAGCTCTGAGATTGATAGATTTTTAACAACTGGAGTTGGAAAGGGTGCAGAAAAGATTCACAAGGATGTTGCCGGGTTTGGAGGGCTTTAGTTGTAAAAAGAGATTGTATAGGCTGGGTCTGTTTTCCCTGGAGCAGAGGAGGCTGAGAGGGGACATGACAGAGGTACATAAAATTATGAGAGAGATAGGGTAGATAGCCAGAGTCTGTTTCCCATGGTAGGGGAGAATAAAACGAGAGGGCATAGATTTAAGGTGAGAGGGAGGTGGTTTAAAGGGAATCAAAGGGATAAATTCATCACACAAAGAATAGTGGGTATCTGGAATGAGCTGCCTGAGGGGGTGGTGGAGGCAGGAACAGTACCAACATTTAAGAGGCATCTGGACAGGTACTTGAATGAGCAAAGCATAGAGGGATGTTGAAGTAATGCAGGCAGGTGGGATTAGTATAGATAGGCAAAATCGTCAGCATGGACGCGGTCGGCTAAAGGGCCTGTTTCTGTGCTGTACGACTCTATGACTCTGTGACTCTAAAACCATTCAGGAGTGAAATAAAGAAACACTTCAACACGCCAGGTTTGGTATCAGTTTGGAACTCTCTTCCACAAACAGCAATTGATGCTGAGACACTTGCTAATTTTTCAAGCTGAGTTTGACAGATTTTTACTAACAAAAGTCATTAAGTGATATGGGGCAAAGACGGGTACATGGAGTTAGATCACAGATCAGCCATGATCTCTTTGAAAGGCAGAACAGGGTTGAGGGCATAAATGGCCTCCTCCTCTTCCTTTGTCCTCTGACAGTGTACAGAGAGAGATAGAGAGAGAGAAGAGGAGAGATATAAACATGGAGAGAGTAGCAAAGAGGGGAACTAGTGATTGAGTGAGTAAGAGAGAGGGGAAAACGGAAATGGAGAGAGATTTCCAGTAAGAGTAGCTCTCCACTTCTCTCTCCATGCCGATCTCTCCCTTTCTCATTGTTACACTCTCTCCATCTATATTTCTCCCTCTCGCCTGATATTACACACTCTATGCCGATTTCTTGTACCTCTGTGTACACAGGATTACATTAAACTATGACTATATTTGACATTTGCTCTTTCGATGTAACTTAACAACGTGACTATTTCCAAAATTATCTCTGTGTCTGTGAACAGCGGCACCTTGGAGTGAATGCTCACTGATCCCTGAGGCTGACAGGACAGGTGGATCAGCTAGGTAGGAAGGCAGACTTTCATTTCCCGACCAGCGGAAATAATCTCTCAGTGTCGACCCTATTCAGTCCCTTTAGAATCTGATATGTTTCAATGTGATCACCTCTCGTTCTTCTAAATTCGGGAGAATACAGGTCCAATTTAATCAGTCTCTCATCATAGGACAATGGCAGAGAAACTGAACAAATACTTTGTGTCTGTCTTCACAGAGGAAAATACAAAAACCTGCCAGAAATAATGGAGAATCAAGGAACTCATGTAAATGAGGAACTGCAAGGTATAAATATAAGTTAAAAAAACAAATACTAGGCAAATGAATGGGTCAGTGGGGTACTGAAAAGATAGAGAGATAGAGGGAGGGGAGAGAGACAGAGAGGAGAGACATAGACGGAGAGCGATGGAGAGGAAGAAAGAGGGAGAGACAGAGAGAGACAAAGAGTGAGTGAGACAGAGGGAGAGACAGAGACAGAGAGACAGAGACAGTTGAATAGGGACATACAGCAACACATGGAGGCAGAAAGAGGGGGAGAGAGATAGACAGAGGGGGAGAGAGAGAGAGACAGAGAGAGAGAGAGACAAAGACAGACAGCCAGAGAGAAAGAGTCAGAGAGGCAGAGATGGTGTTAGAGAGAGACAAACAGAGTCATGCACAAAGGGAGAGAAAGAGAGATCGGGAGAAACAGAGTAAAAGAAGGAGAGAGAGACATAGACAGAGAGTCAGAGAGAGAGAGACAGAGAGGGAGCAAAAGAGAGAGAGACGGAGAGGCAAAGAGAGAAGGAGAGACAGAGAGAGAGGGAGAGATGGTGTGAGAGAGACACAGAGTCATGGACAGAGTCAAAGAAAGAGAGAGAGAGAAACAGAGAGAGAGGGAGAGAGACACAGAGAGGGAGGGAGAAAGAACACCGAGAGGAAAAGAGAGAGCGAGACAAAGAAGGGAATGTGAGAGAGATGGAGATACCAGGGAGAATTAAAGAAGGAAATGACTGGAGGACTGTTGACGTTGTACCATTGATTAAAAAGGGAGAAAGGGGTAGACTGAGTAATTACAGGCCACTCAGCCTAACCTCAGTGGAAGGCAAATGATTGGGATAAATTCTGATAAACAGTAGTAATGGTCATTTAGAAAGGTGCAGATTTATCAAGCACAGACAGCATGGATTTGGCAAGTGAAGATCGTGTCAGACTAGCTTGAGTGAATTTTTTGTGAGGGTAACTGGGAGGGTCGATGAGGGGAGCAGCTCATCACCACCTTCTCAGGGAAATGAGACAATTAATGCTGGTCTTGTCAGTGATGCCCAGATTCCAGGAATGAATTTAATACAGTGTCAGCACCTGTACAGATACAGTACACAATGGGTACAAGGGAATGATTCACTCCTGTCTAGTACTGTGTGTCTCAGTGTCTCCATCGCTGTGTCTCTGTCAAGTTTAAAGCACTAGCAGTATATTAGTGAGGAATCAGTCTCTGTAACAAATGTCCCAGTGCTGTGGTAACATAAAATGGCCACCGTGGACAAACCTAAAATGGCTAACTGATGTTTGTGGATATCCACAGATGTTCTGAGAGAGGAGGGAGAAAGAGACAGACAGACGGAAAGAGAGACAAAAACGGAGACACAGACCGAGGGGGTAACCCAGACACAGAGAGTGACAGCAGGATATTTGTCGGAGGACATTGGAAGAGGAGGAGGCCATTTGGCCCCTCAACCCTGTTCTGTTATTCAACAAGATCATGGCTGATCTGTCATCTAACTCCATATACCCGTCTTCGCCCCATATCTCTTCATACCTTTAACAAAAAAATCTAACAATCTCAGATTTAAAAAATTAACAAGTGGCTCAGCATCAATTGCCGTTTGTTGAAGAGAGTTCCAAACTGATACCACACATGGTGTGTTGAAGTGTTTCTTCATTTCAGTCCTGAAAGGTTTTCAGACTACATTTAGATTTTTAGACTATGCCCCCAAGTTCCTGACTCCGCAGCCAGTGGGAATAGTTTCTCTCTGTGTACCCTATCAGTTTCCCTTATTATTCTCAAAACTTTTATCAAATCACCCCATAACCTTCTAAATTCCAGAGATAGACAGTAAAGCTCCAGCTAAACACCTGGTGTGTTGAAGTGTTTCTTCATTTCACACCTGAATGGTTTTAGACCATGTACACTTTATACACAGAGAGGGAGCTCCCTCCACTTTATACAGAAAGAGGGAGCTCCCGTCACAGCATACATAGAGAGGGAGCTCTCTCCATTTTATACTTTGAGAGGGAGCTCCATCCACTTTATACATAGAGAGGGTGTCGCTCCAATGTATACATAGAGAGTGTTCTCCCTCCACTTTATACATAGAGAGGGAGCTCCCTCCAGTTTATACATTGAGAGGGAGCTCCCTACAGTTTATATATAGAGATGGAGCTCCCTACACTTTATACACGAAGCGAAAGCTGCCTCTATTTTATACATAGAGAGGATGCTCCCTCCACTTTATACATAGAGAGGGATCTCCCTCCACTTTCTACATAGAGAGGGATCTCCTTCCACTTTATGCATAGAGAGGAAGCTCCTTCCACTTCATATATAGAGAGGGATCTCCCTCCACTTTATACATATAGAGGAAGCACCCTCCACTCTATATATAGAGAGGGAGCTCACTCTACTTTATACATAAAGAGGGAGCTCCCTCTCTTTTATACATAGAGAGGGTGCTCCCAACACTTTATACATAGAGAGGGAGCTCCCTCCACTTTATGCATAGAGAGGGAGCTCCCTCCACTTTATACATAGAGAGGGAGATCCCTCCACTTTATACAGCTGTCATGGTGGGATTTGAGCCCTTGTCCCCAGACCGTCAGGTTGGGCCTCTGGATTACTTGACGAGTGATATTATCACTCCGCGACAGCCTCCCCAATGGACGTGAACGGTCTCTGCTCCCTAATATCACCCACAGTAGTTTCTAGGCTGTAGCCCTGGACATGGTCTCGAATCTGATCCCCAAAATTCACATTTTAACTGGGAAAAGGCAAGAACAGAGTGAAACGGGTTTGCTTTTGTCCCTGGATTCACTGTCCACTCGAGACAGATCAGTTACATTGACAATAGAAACGCCAGGAGTGAACAAGGTCAATACAATAATATGGAAAATGTAAATGATGCCACTTATAATTGTAGCATCTATCCCGAATGAGTACCGATTTCAGGTTTATCCCGAGAGAGATCTTACTAAGAAAATGTCATTGACATTGAAATGATTGTGTTTTATCCACCACATTATTTACATCAGAGTCAAAGCTGCTGATGTAATGTGTTTGTTCTGGAGAATGTAACTAATAACAATGATCAGGGGTATAACCGTGTCAGTGGAGACTTATCGCCTGTATAAATCAGCACCCATTGGAATGGATCAGCTCAGAGTGCCTGCTGGAGCTGTGGATTCCAGGCTAACAGAAGTCTCTGCTTCTCACAGAAATGGGATATCCAGTAACCATTCAGATAGAAGACATTTATTATCCTGTACTTGCAGCAATTGGAGTTCTTGGCAAGCCAGTATCTCAGCTGTTTATAAGAGCAAAATACTGCGGATGCTGGAAATCTGAAATAAAAACAAGAAATGCTGGAACCACTCAGCAGGTCTGGCAGCATCTGTGAAAAGAGAAGCAGAGTTAACGTTTCGGGTCAGTGACCCTTTTCAGTGACTCTTTTTCACAGATGCTGCCAGACCTGCTGAGTGGTTCCAGCATTTCTTGTTTTTATCTCAGCTGTAAATGGTGTAAATCGATGTTAAATGTGCTGCCGTACACAACAATATTTCTCACTGTGAGTGTTACACAACCGCCTGTTATTTTCTAGCAATTTACTGATGGAATCTCCTCATTGTCTACTTTTTCTTTGTCTTGTAGGAGTTGTATTATGTATTGAGTCGTATTGTTTTAAGTAACTGGCATTGTTACTAGATTATTCTGGGTGTCTCGAATCAGTTTGGATCAAGAATCAGACCATTCACAGCTTTTAACTGGTCCTGGAATACTTTCATGATTTTTTTTTCAGAAATTGATAATGAGACATCTCCCAGTCTCAGAGTTACAATATCCTGCCTCCCCAATAACATGGCTCAGTATAACGAGGATTTCAATGTACTTATTGTTAACACTGTTATCAAATATTATATCATTCAGTGTGTGTGTGACGATGCTTCAGATGTCTGGCTACTGAACTGAGTTTGTTGCTGACACTTTCACATCTCCTTCTCTGCTTCACTTTGGACCCTTCACTGTCACTGGGCTGCATTGTAAAATAGAAAGTACTGATGTGATGTTTTAACGGTTTACACTCTATCAGTTGGAATCAAGAGTCTTTCCATTTATCTGTAGATTATCAGATGCAGCGCTGATGTTGGTCTTTTATTAATTAAACTGTCCCACATTCTAACGGATTACTTTATAATTCCAGGGGAAGGAATTTCAATGATTGTGAGGTTTGTCTGGAAGAAGCTTTCGATCCTGTTTATTCCATGCACTGTAGATGAAGTGAAGAGTGCAGGTGAACAGGTGTAGACGCGGGTGATCTGTAGATACATTAACTTATTCACAGAGGTTTCAGCATTGAACAAACTGACACTGAGAATGGAATCATTGAACCTGGGGCGGGTGATCAGAAGACAGGCACAGAATGTTAGGAATAAATCATATGTGAATAGGAGCATTAAGTAACAGTTTGCAGGGTGTGAGTACTCCAAAGAGATAGGGAAGGAGAAAATGAGCAGGGAGAACGAAACCGAGGGAAAGAGGTGAGCAGAAGTAAAGATAAAGAAGCGGCAGCGGGAATAATTCACTGTCATAAAGTGCTGGAATGTCCAGAACAGTTAGTGAGAGAAACTGGGAGTTGAAGTTGTCTGTTGTCAGATTGTGTTCATTTTCCTGCTGGACTTGATCCTCTGTGTTGATTTCTGTCAGATCCTCATTTTGCTTTGGAGAAAGTTCCTATTCCTGACTTAGTGACTGAATGAACAGAATAGAATCAGTTTTTTACTGATGGTAATTCATCATTTAAAAACTGCATTTTATAATCTCTGTGACTGCTGAATTCAATAAAGAGCGAGGCTGATATCAGAAGGATATTTCAATGTATATTTAATCGCCTGTACAAACTAAATATATTGACTATATTGTATAAACAATGAACTGTTCTCCAACACCAATAACCACAGGGATTATTGTTTGAATGTGTTAATTGAGTTGTATTCCTGGGATCTATAGATCACATTTCCTCCAAAACTCTGCTGCAGTCTCTCCCTGTGAATCTCAGCCTCTCCTCTCACTGTATTGAATCCTCAGTCTCCTCATCCATTCCTTCAGTTTATCCACTTTCCCAAACCATCTGCTCCAGTCTCCCCTCCAGCTCCAACATATCCTTTTCCTTCTTTCCCTCCCCATCTCACTCAATGGCTACACCTCCAGCTGCCTCGTCCAACCTGATCGGAATACAGGATCATCGGAGCAGGAGGAGGCCATTCAGCCGTTCGAGCCTGCTCCACCATTTTAGATCATGGCTGATACTCAAACTCAGCACTGCATTTTTCAGTCTTTTCCCATTTCTTAATAGTCTCTGTCGGTTCCATTCACCCAGAGTAACAAACCAGCTACACATCCCGCTGCCCCCAAACCTTTCCAACCAACAGTCTGGAGACAAATTCCCAATTAACAAATTGGATTCCATCTCTGTAAAAGCCCTTCTCATTTCCCCACTGGCACTGCATCCTCACTCAATACTTCCAGTAGATCCGCTGCTGACTTTATTCACCTTCTGTATCAATTTCCCAATTCATTATTAATAATTGGGTTTTCAAACATTTCACTGTGTCAAAGCACTGCCCAGGTCAATGAATCAGTTTTAATTGCTCGATGCAGCAATAAAGCAGGAAATTTCAGCCCAGATCCTGTCAAACTGCTGTTTTCTCTCCAGGACTGATCAGTAATTTCTCTGCTTCCTTTTCTCCCTCTTCCAGTTAACTTGGTGGCGAATGTGATCCTGTCCCAAGGAAAGTGCGGTCTCTCCAAATGTATCACTGTCTACCTGGTGGGAATGGCAAGGTCTGATCTCCTGGTCGTTATCACTGATCCCATATTGTACAGGATTGTTTTAATTTACTTCCCAGATTCATTCCTGACCATTACTCCTGTGTGTTCTCCCATTAAGGTTCTGCTTAATGCAGCCACAGTTGTTTCTGCCTGGCTCACAGTCACTTTCACCTTTGATCGATTTGTGGCCATTTGTTGTGAGAAGCTGAAAATAAAACAATGCAGCGAGAAAACGGCGGCTGTGGTTGTAGGAACAGTGAGAGTGCTGGGCTGTTTGGAGTCTCTCCCCTGGTACTTTACACTGCAACAAGATTACATTATTGATAATGTTCCCATGGGTTGTGTTCCTAAACTGATCTTCTTTACTTCCCCCATATGGGGCGCATTTCAATTCTTTAACCGCATTTTAACCCCTTGTATCCCGATCTTTCTGATGTTGCTGCTCAATGTTCTTACTGTCAGACGGATTTTATTCTCCAGTAAAATCCGCAGGGGATTCCGACGCCACAGCAATGGAGAGAATCACAAGGACCCAGAGATGGAGAATCGCAGGAAATCAATTATTTTACTCTTCAGTATATCCAGCAGTTTTATACTGTTATGGGCGATCTGGGTTGCGGATTACATTTATAGGCGCATTGCAGATATTCACTATTTTCCCCCCCAACACTGACCCTGCCTATATCACAAATCGCACATCAAAGATGCTGCAGCTTCTCAGTTCCTGCACCAACACATGTATTTACACTGTGACCCAGACGAAATTCAGACAGGAGCTGAAGAAGGCGGTGAAATACCCTCTCAATCTCATTGTTAAATTAGTGAAATCATAGAAACAGCAGAAGGGTTTCAAACACTGGAACTAAATCCCATTCCGCCTCCACCCCCCGCCCGATCTGCCACCCTCCCCCTCCCTCCCGCCACCACCCCCCCCTCCCACGACCGCCTTTGTGAATATTTGACCGGCGCCAACTTTAGACCTGGCAGCTGCCTGAACGTGGCAGACCTGAATGTTTCAGCGGAACAGGCTGAATTTGCGCATGTACCAGTACAGCGCCACCTGGTGTTTGCGTTGGCAACAAAGTCACCCTGTTGTCGAAGCTGCGAATCGCAGTGATTGTGAGGAGGTGAGAGGGGGCAGAAACTGCAGTGAGACAGGGACACCAGCAGATGGAGATGGTGAGAGGGGGCAGTAATTGCAGTGAGACAGGGACACCAGCAGATGGAGATGGTGAGAGGCGGCAGTAATTGCAGTGAGACAGGGACACCAGCAGATGGAGATGGTAATAGGAGGCAGAAACCGCAGTGAGACAGGGACACCAGCAGATGGAGATGGTGAGAGAAGGCAGTAACTGCAGTAAGACAGGGACACCAGCAGATGGAGATGATGAGGGGTGGGGGGGGCGGTGGTGGGGGGTCAGTAAGTGCAAGAATATTGCGTGAAATTCTGGTCACCACACTACCAGATGGACGTGGAGGCTCTGGGGAGGCTACAGAAGAGGTTTACCAAGATGTTGCCTGGTCTGGAGGGCATTAGCTATGAGGAGAGGTTGGATAAACTCAGATTGTCTTCACTGGAATGACAGAGGTGGAGGGGTGACATGACGGAGGTTTACAAAGTTATGAGCAGCATGGACAGGGTGGATAGTCAGAAGCTTTTTCCAAATGTTGGAAGAGTCAGTTACTAGGGGACATAGGTTTAAGGTGAGAGGGGCAGAGATAAGAGAGGATATGCGAGGCAAGTTCTTAACACAGAGGATGGTGAGTGCCTGGAACTAGCTGCCGGGGGAGATGGTGGTAGCATGTACGAAAATAACGTTTAAGAGGCATCTTGACAAATACATGAATAGGATGGGAATAGAGGGAAACGGTCCCCGAAAGTGCAGATGATTTTTGTTTAGGCAGGCATCAAGATCGGCGCAGGCCTGGAGAGACGAATGGCCTGTTCCTGTGCTGCACTGTTCTTTGTTCTTTGTTCTTTGCAGTAAGACAGGGACACCAGCAAATGGAGATGGTGACGAGGGTCAGCAACCGCAGTGAGACAGGGACACCAGCAGATGGAGATGGTGAGAGGGGGCAGTAACTGCAGTGAGACAGGCACATCAGCAGATGGAGTTGGTGAGAAAGGGCAGTAACTGCAGTGAGACAGGGACACCAGCAGATGGAGATGGAGAGGGGAGTCATTAACTGCAGTGAGACAGGGACAGCAGCAGATGGAGATGGTGAGAGAGGGCAGTAGCTGCAGTGAGACAGGGCCACCAGCAGATGGCGATGGTGAGGGGGGTGGTGTCAGTAACTGCAGTGAAACAGGGACACCAGCAGATGCAGATGGAGAGGGGTGTCTGTAACTGTAGTGAGACAGGGACACCAGCAGATGGAGATGGTGAGAGAGGGCATTAATTGCAGTGAGACAGGGACACCAGCAGGATTGGGATGGTCAGGGTGGTCAGAAACTTCAGTGAGACAGCGACACCAGGAGATGGCGAAGGTGAGTGTGGTCAGTAACTGCAGTGAGACAGGGACACCAGCAGATGGAGATGGTGAGAGGGGGCAGTAACTGCAGTGAGAGAGGGACACCAGCAGATGGAGATGGTGAGGGGTGTCAGTAACTGCAGTCACACAGGACACCAGTCGATGGCGATGGTGAGAGGGGTCAGTAATTGTAGTGTGACAGGGAGATTCTGTGTTACTGAGTTTGAATGTTTCCACAAGTCTGAGGAATTTACGTTCTGAAAACTTGAGATGCTTCATAAAGAATTTCAATACAATTTTTCTGAAATGGCTGTTTACTAACTTTGCGAACACTTGCAACATCACACTCGTTCATGTTTGGAAAGTTATTTTTGCGATTAAAGGTAATGCATAAATAAAACAACAGCATCAAATAAAACTCAGTCATACATTTTCAAATAAAAACTCGCTGAATATGTTGTGTTGGGTGCTTCATCAGTAACGTTATGACATCTCTCTGTCTCTCACCTGTGTTTCTGTGCTAGTATCTTTTCTAGAGGTGAATAGTGGAAGATCTTTCATGCAATTTGTGTTACATGGCCATTTTGCAGCTTTGTAAAGCCTTGTAACATTAAAGTTGCAAATGCTAAGAAAGTTTTTCCCCCAATGAATACAGGGTAGTGCACAAATACAGCAGCATCAAATAAAGTAGAAACAATCATTGACAAATATAACTGTAAATATTTGTCAGAACTGTTGTGTTAAATGTCACCAGTTGTAAAAGTTCTCTCGGCTGCATCGTTAACCTGGCTTTAGTTTCAGGCATTGTCACACAGTGGAATTGAAAATCCGCATAAAAATTGCCTGTTTACATTGCAGTCAAACCGGCCTCTCCAGCAGAAACTCTTTGCCAGAATTTAAAAGTAACTGCAGTGAGACATTTTTAGTCATTTTCTGAATTTTCTGTAAACTGGAGGTGAAAAGTGAAAGACATTTAATACAATTTGCGTCAAATGGACATTATCAAAACCGGCCCCTCCAGGTTTTAAATTACAGCAGCTTTTCGGCACTGCTAATGAGGTTTTTGGGGGAGGGAGAGAGAGAGAGAGACAGACAAGTTTCTGTCTGGAATGGTCCATTTGGGAAATGGCTGGAATATCCCTCTCTCCCCCATTCCCTCTTAACACAGAGACTTTACACCTTGGACTGTCCCATACCTGGAAAGGAGTGTCCAGATGGAGGATGCTGAGAGTTGGTTGGATGAGCTGTATTTTGGTTGGACTGGTTGTTTCGAGTGACAGGTTCTGGGATATATTCGGACATCAGATTCTATTTTTTCTTTCCAGGCGGCAGGATTGTGAAGGTGAGTTTCTGTGTCTCAGTCTCTCTGTCTCTGTGCCGAAGGTGAATTGCAAGCTGATTACAGTGTTTGTGTGTGAGAGAGATTTCCAGTCTGAATTCCTCTTTCTCTGTCCCAGTCCTGACCCTTTTCTCCAATTCCCACCCCAATGTACTTCTCCAGGATCTTTTCCCCATGGACGAGCTGATGGAGGGAACGTCTTAGAATCCAACGATGGAGCGCACACCATGTGGGATGGTGAGTATCACATCTGTATTGTCTCTCTCTGCCTTTCTCCCTCCTTCTGACTCAATCTCTCTCTCTCTCTCTCTCTCTCTCTCTCTCTGTCTTTCTCTCGCGCGTTTCTCTCTCAATCTCTTTCTCTCTCTCAAATTTGTTCTCTCTCAAACTCGTTCTCTCTCAATCTCCCTCTCTCTTTATGTTTCTCTCTCTCTATGTTTCTCTCTGTGTGATTCTCGATATCTTTCTCTCTCACCTTCTTTCTCTCTTTCAATCTCTCTCTCAATCCATTTCTCTCTCTCAATCTCTCTCTCTCTCATTCCCTCTCTCTCAACCCTGCTCTCTCAGTCCCACTCTCAGTCCCTCTCGCTCAGTCCCATTCACTCAGTCCCACTCTTGCATTCCCTCTCTCAGTCCCTCTCTCAATCCTACTCTCTCAATCCCTCTCTCTCGCAATCCCTCTCTCTCAATCCCTCTCACTCAGTCCCACTCTTTCAGTCCCACTCTGTCACTCCCTCTCTCTCAAACCCTCTCTCTCAATCGCTTTCCAGTCCCTCTCTCCCATTCCTCTCTTTCAATCGCTCTCTCAATCCCTCACTCTCAATCCCCCTCTCTCAATCCCTCTCTCTCAGTCCCTCTCTCTCAACTGCGCTCTCAATCCCTTTCTCTAAATCCCTCTCCCTCAATCCCTCTCTGTCAATCCCTCTCTCTCAAACCTTTTCTGACTTTTCTCTATTTCTCTGACTTTTTCTTGCTTTTCTGTATTTCTCCGAAATCTTTTGCCGTTTTCTCTGCTTTTTCACCCTGAGACAATTTCACTCTTTCTGGATTTCTTCCCCCACAGCAAAAAACTTCCCTCCTCAAAAAAGACACCCCCCTCCCAAAAGATTCCACCTCAAAATCCCCCCCATCAGAAGATTCCCCCCACACACAATTTTGTTCCTCCTGCAAATTTCCACTTGTTTAAACTGGAGAGGCCCCCTCCCATTTTAAACCTGGAGTACTTCTCCCCTCTATCCCCCTTTCCCCTCTATCTCCCTCTTCCCCGCTATCTATCTCTCCCCCTCTATCTCAGTCTCCACCCTCTATCCATCTCTCCCCCTCTGTCTCTCTCTCCCCCTCTATCTCTCTTTCACACTCTATCTGCCTCTATCCCTCTATCTCCCTCTCCCCATCTATCTCCCTCTGCCCCTCTGTCTCCATCTCCCCCTATCTCCCTCTCTCCCTCTATCTCCCTCTCCCCCTCTATATCATCTCCCCCTCTATTTCTCTCACCCGCTCTATCTGTCTCTGCCCCCCAATCTCCCACTTCCCCTCTATCTCTCCCTTCCCCCTCTATATCTCTCTCCCCCTCTATCTCTATCCCCCCTCAATCTCTCTCCCCCTCTATCCCTCTCTCCCGTCTATCTCCCATTCCCACTCTCTCTCCCTCTCCCCCTCTATCTCGCTATCCCACTCTATCTCGCTCTCCCACTCAATCTCATCTCTCCCCATCTATCTCATCTCTTCCCCTCTATCTCTCTCTCCCCACGCTATTTCTCTCTCCCCCCTCTATCTCTCTCTCCCCCTCTCTCTCCCTTTCCCCCTCTATCTCCCTCTCCCCCTCGGTCTGCCTCTCTCCCTCTATCTCCCTCTTCCCCTCTATCTCCCTCTTTCCCGCTATCCCCCTCTCCACCTCTATCTCTCTCTCCCACTCTATCTCTCTCTCTCCCTCTATCTCTCTCTCCCCCTCTATCTCACTCTCCCCTCTTTAACTCTCTGTCTCCCTCTATCTCTCTCTCCACCTCTATCTCCCTCTCCCGCTCTCTCTCCCTCTCCCCCTCTCTCTCCCTCTTCCCCTCTATCTCCCTCACCCGCTCTCTCTCCCTCTACCCTCTATCTCCCTCTCCCCCTCTATCTCCCTCTACCCTCTATCTCCCTCTTCCCCTTTATCTCCCTCTTCCACTATATCCCCCACTTCCCCTGTTTCTCTCTCTTCCCCCTCTATCTCTCGCTCCCCCTCTATCTCTCTCTTCCCCCTCTATCTCTCTCTCCCGCTCTATCTCTCTCTCCACCTCTATCTCCCTCTCCCGCTCTCTCTCCCTCTCCCCATCTATCTCCCTCTCCCCCTCTATCTCCCTCTTCCCCTATATCTCCCTCTTCCCCTGTTTCTCTCTCCCCCCTCTATCCCTCTCTCCCGTTCTGTCTCTCACTCCCCCCTCTATCTCTCACTCCCCCCTCTATCTCTCTCTTCCCCTCTATCTCTCTCTCTTTCCCCCCTACAACTCTCTCTCCCCATCTCTCTCTCTCGTTGTCTTTCGCTATCACTGTCTCTGTCTCTCTCTCTCACTGCCGCTCCCTCTCTCTCTGTTTCTCTCTCTGTGTCTCTCTCTCTCTCTCTCTCTCTCTCTCTCTCTCTCTCTCTCTCTCTCTCTCTGTTACTCTCTCACTCTCTCTCTGTGCCTCTGTCCATGACGTTATTTGTGTCTCTCTCACACCATCTCTGCCTCTCTCTCTCTGTATCACTCTCCCTCACTGTCTCTGTATCTCCCTCTCAAGTTCTCTGTCTCCCTCTCTATTTCTGCCTCTTCCTCTCTGTCTCCCTCTCCGTCCCTTCATCTGTCTTTCCCTCTCTGTCACTCCCTCTCTCCCCTCTCTCTCTGTCTCGCTCTCTGACCCTCCATTTTTTTCCTCCCGTTCATTCCCACTCTCTCCTTCTATCTCTGTCTCTCTCTCTGTCCCTCCATCTGTCGTTCCTTCTCTGTCACTCCCTCTCTCTCCTCTTTCTGTCTCTCTCTCTGTCCCTCTATCTGTATTTACCTTTCTATCACTCGCTGTCTCTCTCCCTGTATCTCACTCCCTCCCTCTCTCTCCCCCTGTATCTTCCTCTCTCTCCCCCTCTATCTCCATCCCTCCCTCTCCGTGTATCTCCCACCCTCCCCCTCTCTCCCACCCTCCGTTTCTCTCCCTGAATCTCCCTTCATCTCTGTCCCTGTATCTCCCTCACTCTCAGTGCCCCAATATTTTCTATGCAGAGGGGGAGCTTCCTCCATTTTCTATGTAGAGTGGGAGCACCCTCTACTTTATACATACAGGTGCGTCTCCCTCTACGTTATATGTACAGGGGGATCTCCCACGATTTTATGCACAGAAGGGAATCTCCCTCCATTTTATACATAGAAGGGGATCTCTCGCCACTTTATATTTAGAGGGGGATCTCCCTCCATTTTAAATGTAGAGGGGGAGCTCCCTCCATTTGTCCTATCGACAGGGTAGCCCCTCTACTGCTCTCTATCTCTCTCTACCCTTAACCCTGCCACACACTCTCTCTCATTCCTGCTTAAAGACGTTGCTTAAAGCTAACCTCTTTGACCAAGCATTTGGTCATCAGCCTTAATCTCTCCTCATGTGGGTTTGGTGTCAGGTTTTGTTTTATAATGCACCCTGTGTTGCACCTTTGGGAGTTCTTATTCCTCACCTTCTCCTTCACTCCGTCTCTCTCCAGGTGTGGGCTCACCAAACCCTGTACTTTTTCAGCAAGACTTCCTCACTATTGTACTCTAACCCCCTTGCAATATAGGCCAGCACTCCATTTGCTGTACCTCTCTCCACAGGTACTGCCTGACCTGCTCAGTATATCCAGCATTTTCTGCTGGGATCTCAGCTGAAGTGGGTTGGGCTGAGGACAATACCCTGATAAACTCCTGCAGTGAAGGCCTGGGACTGAGATGATTGACTTCCAACAACCACAACCATCTTCCTTTGTGCTCGGTATGATTCAAACCAGTGGAGAGTTTTCCCGCTGATTCCCACCGACTTCAATTTTGCTTGGTCTCCTCGATGCCTCTGTCAAGCACTGCCTTGATGTTAAGGTCAGTCTCTCTTCCCAGTAGCAGACAGGAGTGAATCATTCCCTTTGACCCGTTATGTACTGAACAATTTCTGCTTCTTCACAGTCTGATACAGGACTGTACACGGCCGAATAATGTAGTCCATCAAACACTACGAGAGCGGGTTCATCACAGCGTAGGAACAGAGTACAGTTCCTTCAACATTCTCTCTCTGTCTTCCTCTCTCTGTCCCTCCCTCCCTCTCTGATACGAGGAGAGAGACAGAGAGAGAGAGGGTTAGATATGATGTCATAGAGAGGGCTGTGGAGCGGAAAAATTTGGAGACGGAGAGATTGTTGAGCTGGATGAAAATGATATTGTAAGATATATTAGTTTGATGTAATCCTTCACTGCTGTGTACAGAAACATATAAGAGATAGGTATGGAGAGATAAAAACATCGTGAGAGGGAGAAATGTAAATGAAGTTGATGCCCTGGCGGACACTTTTGATGATCTAAAAGGAATAGCCTCCATTCTAAACATCCAGAAAGCTATTCCACTGTGGGAGCCATCACACCCTCATGATATTGGTTCTGGAAATTTCATGCCAGCTTATTGGTTAATTATTAATCCTGTGATTGATAGATTCTTGTTAACCAAAGGGGTTAAAAGATAAGGGGCAAAGACAGGATATATGGTGTAAGTTAGATCACAGATCAGCCATGATCTCATTGAATTCCGGAACAGAGCTGTGGGGTTAAATTGTATCCTCCTCTTCAAATCTCCCCTGTTAAATATCCTTCTTTCTCTGTCAATCACCCTATCAATCTATGTCTCTCTGTTTCTCTCTTTCTGTCTCTATCTCTCTGTTTCGGACAGTGTAGAGTGAGATTCACTCTGTATCCACCCTCGGATGTGTGATGGGACAGCGTAGAGGGAAATTTACACTGTGTCAAACCCAACATTGTCCTTGACTCAGGAACGTGTAATGGGACTGTGTAGCTGGAGCTTTACTGTCTATCCCTGGAATTTAGAAAGTTATAGGGTGATTTGATGCATGTTTTCAAGACAATAAGGGAAACTGAAAGGGTGGAGAGAGAGCAACAATTCCCTCTGGCTGTGGAGTCAGGAACTTGGGGGCATAGTCAAAAAATCTAAACGTAGTCTAAAACCATTCAGGAGTGAAATGAACACTTCAACACACCAGGCATGGTATCAGTTTGGAACTCTCTTCCACAAACGGCAATTGATGCTGAGGCACTTGATAATTGTTAAATATGAGTTTGATAGATTTTTGTTAACCAAAGGTATTAAGGAGCAAAGATAGGTACATGAAGTTAGATCACAGATCAGCCATGAGCTCACTGAATGGCAGAACAGGGTTGAGGGGCCAATTGGCCTCCTCCTCTTCCTCTCTCCAACGACAAATATCTCTGTGTCTCAGTCTATGTCTCCCTCTTTGTCTCTCTTTCTGTATGCCTTTCTCTTTCTCCTCTCCCGAACATCTGCGGAAATCCACAAACATTTGTCAGCCATTTTAGGCTGGTTCTCGGTGGCCATTTTATGTTAACACAACACTGAGACATTTATTTCACAGACTTTCTTCTCACCAATGTAAGGTCAGTGCTTTAAATGTGACAGAGACACAGACATGGAGACACTGACACACACAGTACTGGAATGGAATCAATCATTCCCTTATACCCAATAATTTCCCTCCACTATGATTAGGCTGGGTGGCCTGTAATTATTCAGTCTATTACTGTCTCCCTTGTTAATCCACAGTGCAACATGCGCCGTCCTCCAGTCCTCTGGCAGCACGACTGTAACGAGAGAGGATTGGATAATGATGGTCAGAGGCTCTGCTATTTCCTCCCTTGTACCTCTTAACAATCTGAGCCTGGTCAGTTATCAGGTTTCAAAGATGCGAAACCCCTTAATATTTCCACTCTCACTGCTTATCCCATTCAATATTTCAAACTCCTCCTCATTGACTACAATGTCTGCGTCGTCCCCTCTATTGTGAAGATAGTTACTATGTATTCATTAAGACCCATGCCCGCATCTTCCGCCTCCACAGATAGGAAAAAGGAGAAGAGATGGTGGTACAGTGATATTGCCCAGGGGTTTGGATTCGGACCACTGATCTTTTTGATATATATTAATGACTTGGACTTGGGCATTACCTCAACATTGTGCCATCAGCAATGTAATAAACAGGGAAGGGAATAGTAGTAGACTTCAGGAGGAAGGTGGCAGTCTGGTGAAATGGTCAGACACATGGCAGGTTAACTTCAATGCTGAGAAATGTAAAATGATGCATTTGGCAAGGCAGGCTGAGGAGGAGCGATATAAACTAAATGGTACAGTGTAAAAATGGGTGCAGAGACAGAGAGATCTGGGATTTCATTTGTGTCACTTTTTATATCTTAAAGATTCAATTTGGGGCTTGTAATCTTGTCAGTTGAATTTAGCTTCTTCCTGAAAGGTGTTAGCAAACGTGTTGGGAAATGTGCCAAAAGCTGTTTCCATTCAGACATTCCTGCATTGTGGAAGAGTGAGCTATCTTTGCAGAGACAGGAAATAGGGGTGTTTGAATGGACCGTCAGGTTTTGGTTGATGCAATAAGGTGAGAATTTGAATTGTGTCTTTGCAGGTACACAGAATTGAACGTATTAAAGAACACCACATGAAGCAGTTTACCAATGTCTGACAACCTTCAAAGACTTCAGAAACATGGAAGAAGAGGAGAAGGGAACAACATACAAAACCTAAGACAGTTAGACAACAGCAGTAGGAAAATTAATCTCATTTTATGGGTTTTAATTTGAAGGCCTGAGCTGATGACTGAAAAAGCAGGAGTTCAAATCCCACACTGGGTTGTTGTGAATTTGAATTCTTTTTTTTCTTCAAAAAAAAAAAATCTGGAATTAAAAAGCCTCGAGGATGGAATGATTCACTCCTGTCTCCTAGTGCAAAGCCCATGTGTGTCTCAGTTTTGCTGTATGTATGAACAATTTAGGATGATGGGTTAGAATGCCGCATACCCAAGTTTACCAATGACACAAAAATAGGCAGCATTGTAAGCAGTGTAGCTGGAAGCATCAAATTATAAAGCGATATTAATATCTGAAGTGAATGGGCAAAAGTGTGGTAGATAGATTTTAATGTCAGCAAAGAAGACTAGAACAGAGTACTTTACAAATGGTGAAAAGATAGAAACACTGGTTGCCCAAAGAGACTTTGGGGGGGGGCGGGGGGGTGGTGTCCATGTCCAACTGAGTGCAGTGTCGATTTATCAGAATGATAACGACTCCAAGGGTTAAATTACGAGGTGATATTGTGCAAACTAGGGATCTATTCAGTGGAATTTAGGAGGATCAAGGCAATTTGTTCAGAACTGTTAAGATATTAAGGGGAACTGATGGGGTAGTTTGGGAGAAACTATTTTGGCAGTTTGGGAACAAAGGAAGAGGAATAGGCCATTCAGCCTATCGAGCCTGCTCTGCCGTTCACATCTATCATGGCTGATCGCCGACTTTACTGCCTTTTTCCCAGACTGAGCTTCCACTGCCCACTGGGAGAGAGAATTCCAAACATTCACAACCCTCTGAGCAAAGAAATGTCTCCTCATCTCTGTCCTAAGTGGCTTCCCCCTTATTTTGAAATTCTGTCCCCTGGTTCTAGACTCCCAAACCAAAGGAGACATCTTACCTGCATCTAACCTGTCTCTCCCTTTAAGTATTTTGTATGTTTCAATGAGATCACCTCTCATTCTTCTAAACTCCAATGAGTATCGGCCCAACCTATTCAGCCATTCCTCATAAGACAACCCCTTCATCCCAGGAATCAGCCGAGTGAACCTTCTCTGAACTGGTTCCAATGCATCCAGGCCTGATCATTTATCCACTTTCAAAGATGCCAAACACCTTAATATTTCCCTTCACTCTGTTTATCCCCATCCAGTATTTCACACTCCTCCTCTTTAACTACAATGTCTGCATCGTTCCCCCTCTTTGCTCTCCGAATTTGCTTTTTAATTTCACCCCTGAACTTTCTCCACTCCTCTGTGCTTTCTGTGGTATTGAGCTCTCGGTATCTGGTATAAGCTTCCCTCTTGTGCCTTATCGTACCCGATTTGATCCTTGGCATCCAAGGGGCACTAGATTTGGGAGTCCCACCCTGTTTTTCTTTGTGTGAACATCTTTGATGTCAAAACTCAGTAAATCTCGCTGCTCTGACACTGATTGACCTTCAAGTAGCTGTTTCCAGTCCACTTTGCTAAAATCCCCCATCCCTGGAACCACCATCCCCTCTGCTCCCTCCAATGGACCCTCTCATCCTTCCTAAAGTGTGGTCACCATAATTGGATGCAATATTCTGGTCGTGGCCTAACCAGAGGCTAACAAACAATCAGCATAACTTACATGCTTTTGTATTCAAAACCTCTATTTATGAAGCCCAAGATTCCAGATGTTTTGCTGACTACTTTCTCAGTATGTCCTGCCACCTTCAAAGATGCATGCACATGCATCCCCAGGTCCCTCTGTCCCTGCACACTCCCGAGAACTGGGCCATTAAGTCCATATTGCCTCTCCCTCTCCCTTCTGCCAAAATACACCACCTCACATTTCTCTGTATTAAATTCCTTCTGACACTTGTCTGCCCAACCCGCTCAGCTATCTATGCCCTGTTGTACTCGATTGGTGTCGTCCTCACTGTTTGCATCTCCTCCAGGTTTGGGATCATGGGCAAATATTGAAATTTGACAAAAAACACTGACTCTTGGGGAACACTGCTGTCTACCTTCTCCAGTCTGAAAAACAAGCATTTACCACAAAGAACAAAGAACAAAGAACAGTACAGCACAGGAACAGGCCATTCGGCCCTCCAAGCCTGCGCCGCTCTTGATGCCTGCCGGAACTAACACCTTCTTCACTTTGGGGGCCCATATCCTTCTATTTCCTTCCAACTCATATATTTGTCAAGATGTCTCTGAAACGTCGCTATCGTATCTACTTCCACCACCTCCCGTGGCAGCAAGTTCCATGCACTCACCACCCTCTGTGTGAAAAATTTGCCTCGCACATCCCCTCTAAACTTTGCCCCACGCACCTTAATCCTATGTCCCCGAGTAACTGACTCTTCCACCCTGGGAAAAAGCTTCTGACTATCCACACTGTTCCTGCCGCTCATAACTTTGTAAACCTCTATCATGTCGCCCCTCCACCTCCGTCGTTCCAGTGAAAACAATCCAAGTTTGTCCAACCTCTCCTCATAGCTAATGCCCTCCAAACCAGGCAACATCCTGGGAAACCTCCTCTGTACCCTCTCCAAAGCCTCCAAGTCCTGTGGCGAACAGAATTGCACGCAATATTCCAAGTGTGGCCTAACTAAGGTTCTGTACAGCTGCAACATGACTTGCCAATTGTAATACTCTATGCCCGACCGATGAAGGGAAGCATGCCATTTGCGTTGTTGACTACCTTATCCACCTGCGTTGCCACTTTCAGTGACCTCTGGACCTGTATGCCCAGATCTCTCTGCCTGTCAATGCTCCTAAGGGTTCTGCCATTTACTGTATACCTCCCACCTGCATTAGACCTTCCAAACGGCATTACCTCACATTTGTCCGGATGAAACTCCATCTGCCATTTCTCTGCCCAAGTCTCCAACCGATCTATATCCTGCTGTATCCTCTGACAATCCTCATCATTATGCGCAACTCCACCAACCTTTGTGCCATCCGCAAACTTACTAATCAGACCAGCTACATTTTCCTCCAAATCATTTATATATACTACAAACAGCAAAGGTCACAGCACCTATCCCTGCGGAACACCACGAGTGACATCCCTCCATTCAGAAAAGCACCCATCCATGTTACCCGCTGCCTTCTGTGACTGAGCCAGTTCTGTATGCATCTTGCGAGCTCACCTCTGATACCGTGTGACTTCACCTTTTGCACCAGTCTGCCATGCGGGACCTTGTCAAATGCTTTACTAAAGTCCAAATAGACAACATCCACTGCCCTTCCCTCATCAATTATCTTCGTCACTTGCTCAAAAACTCAATCAAATTAGTAATACACGACCTCCCCTTCACAAAACCATGCTGTCCGTCGCTAATAAGTTCGTTTGTTTCCAAATGGGGGTAAATCCTGTCCCGAAGAATCCTCCCTAATAGTTTCCCTACCACTGACGTAAGGCTCACCGGCCTATAATTTCCTGTATTATCCTTACCACCCTTCTTAAACAAAGGAACAACATTGCTATTCTCCAGTCCTCTGGGACCTCACCTGTAGCCAATGAGGATGCAAAGATTTCTGTCAAGGCCTCTTGCCTCCCTCAGTATTTCTTCCCTTCCCTCCCTCAGTATTCTGGGATAGATACCATCAGACCCTCGGGACATATCTATCTTAATGCTTTGCAAGACACCCAACACCTGCTCCTTTTTGATAATGAGATGACTGAGACTATCTGCACTTCCTTCCCTAGGCTCATCATCGATCAAGTCCTTCTCCTTGGTGAATACTGATGCAAAGTATTCATTTAGCACCTCACCCATTTCCTCTGGCTCCACGCATAGATTCGCATCTCTGTCCTTGAGTGGGCCAACCCTTTCCCTGGTACCCTCTTGCTCTTTATATATGTATAAAAAGCCTTGGGATTTTCTTTAATCCTGTTTGCCAATTACTTTTCATGACCCCTTTTAGCCCTCCTAACTCCTTGCTAAGTTCCTTCCTACTGTCTTTATATTCCTCAAGTGCTTCATCTGTTCCGAGCCTTCCAGCCCTTACAAATGCTTCCTTTTTCTTTTTGTCTCGGCTCACAATATCCCGTGTTATCCAAGCTTCCCGAAACTTGCCAAACTTGTCTTTCTTGCTCGCTGTTTTCTGTCTTTTCACAAATTTTTGATCCAAGCTGACACAGCCCCTCCTATTCCATGAACCTCAGTTTTATTAACCAGATTTTTCTGTGCTACTTTGTCAAATGCTTTCTTCAAATCCATATTAAATCCATTGCATTCCATTCATCAATCTTCTCTGTTACTTCATCAAATCCATGCTGGCTTTCCCTAATGAACTCAAACCTCTCCAAATGCCTGTTGATTTCTTTTCACTTTCAGTGATTTCTCCAATTGTCCTTTTGAAAGCTACTATTAGACATTGCATTTCAAATCTGAAGCACTTGTGCAAAAAAACCTTTTTCCTCATGTCGCCAATATTTTTTTTTGCCAATCACCTTCAACCTGTGCTCTCTGGTTATCAATCCTTCATCCATTTGAAACACTTTCTCTTTATTTCCTCCATCTAAAGCTTTCATGATTTTAAACACCTCAATCAAATGTCTTGTTAATCTTCTCTGCTCTTAGGAGAACAAGCCCAGCTTCTGCATTCTATCAGTGTAACTCTAATAATCCCATCCAGGAACCGTTCGAGTAAATCGCATCGATACATTCACCAAAGCCTCCATGTCCTTCCTAAACTGTGGTCCGACAATTGGACACAGTACTGCAGGCGAGGTCAAACTATTATTGTATTAAGGTTAAGCATCACTTCCTGACTTTTATACTCTATACCTGTTTATAAAGCTCAGGATCCCATCTGATTAAACCATCAGCAAAGCGGGCCATTCTACCAGAACAGTTGTCCAGTTCCCGTAGGCATGAATCCGTGAGTCGTTCCAAGGCTGGCGGGAGATTAGAATTAGAACATTAGAAAATTACAGCGCAATGCAGGCCCTTCGGCCCTCGAAGTTGCGCCGACCTGTGAAACCATCTGACCTACACTATTCCATTTTCATCCATATGTCTATCCAATGACCACTTAAATGCCCTAAAAGTTGGCGAATCTACTACTGTTGCAGGCAGGGCGTTCCACTCCCCTACTACTCTCTGAGTAAAGAAACTACCTCTGACATCTGTCCTACATCTATAACTCCTCAACTTAAAGCTATGTCCCCTTGTGTTTGCCATCACCATCCGAGGAAAAAGACTCTCACTATCCACCCTATCCAACCCTCTGATTATCTTATGTGTCTGTATTATGTCACCTCTCCTCCTCCTTCTCTCCAACGAAAACAACCTCAAGTCCCTCAGCCTTTCCTCGTAAGACCTTCCCTCCATACCAGGCAACATCCGAGTAAATCTCCTCTGCACCATTTCCAAGGCGTCCACATCCTTCCGATAATGCGGTGACCAGAACTGCACGCAATACTCCAGGTGCGGTCTCACCAGAGTTTTGTACAGCTGCAGCAGGACCTCGTGGCTCCGAAACTCGATCACCCTACGAATAAAAGCTAACACACCATATGCCTTCTGAACAGCCCTATTAACCTGGGTAGCAACCTTCAGGGATTTATGTACCTGGACACCAAGATCTCTCTGTTCATCTGCACTACCAAGAATCTTCCCATTAGCCCAGTACTCTGCATTCCTGTTACTCCTTCCAAAGTGAATCACCTCGCACTTTTCCGCATTAAACTCCATTTGCCATCTCTCAGCCCATCTCTGCAGCCTAGCTAAGTCCCTCTGTACCCTAAAACATCCTTCGGCACCATCCACAACTCCACCGACCTTAGTGTCATCCGCAAATTTACTAACCCACCCTTCAACACCCTCTTCCAGGTCATTTATAAAAATGACAAACAGCAGTGGCCCCAAAACAGATCCTTGCGGTACACCACTAGTAACTAAATTCCAGGATGAACATTTGCCATCAACCAGCACCCTCTGTCCTCTTTCAGCAAGCCAATTTCTGATCCAAAGCTCTAAATCACCTTCAACCCCATACTTCCGTATTTTCTGCAATAGCCTACCGTGGGGAACCTTATCAAATGCCTTACTGAAATTCATATACACCACATCCACTGCTTTACCCTCATCCACCTGTTTGGTCACCTTCTCGAAAAACTCAATAAGGTTTGTGAGGCACGACCGACCCGTCACAAAACCGTGCTGACTATCGCTAATGAACTTATTCTTTTCAAGATGATTATAAATCCTGTCTCTCATAACTTTTTCCAACATTTTACCCACAACCGAAGTAAGGCTCACAGGTCTATCAATACCAGGGCTGTCTCTACTCCCCTTCTTGAACAAGGGGACAACATTTGCTATCCTCCAGTCTTCCGGCACTATTCCTGTCGACAATGACGACATGAAGATCAAGGACAAAGGCTCTGCAATCTCCTCCCTAGCTTCCCAGAGAATCCTCGGATAAATCCCATCTGGCCCAGGGGACTTATCTATTTTCACACTTTCCAAAATTGATAACACCTCCTCCTTGTGAACCTCAATCCCATCTAGCCTGGTAGCCTGAATCGCAGTATTCTCAACAACATTTTCTTTCTCTACTGTAAATACAACGCAAAATATTCATTTAACACTTCCCCTATCTCCTTTGATTCCACACACAACTTCCCACTACTATCCTTGATTGGCCCTAATCTAACTCTAGTCATTCTTTTATTCCTGATATACCTATCGAAAGCCTTAGGGTTTTCCCTGATCCTCTCCACCAATGACTTCTCGTGCCCTCTCCTTGCTCTTCTTAGCTCTCCCTTTAGATCCTTCCTGGCTAGCTTGTAGCTCTCAAGCGCCCGAACTGAGCCTTCACGTCTCATCCTAACATAAGCCGCCTTCTTCCTCTTGACAAGCTCTTCAACTTCTTTAGGAAAACACGGCTCCCTCGCTCGACAACTTCCTCCCTGCCTCACAGGTACATACTTATCAAGGACACGCAGTATCTGCTCCTTGAATAAGCTCCACATTTCAATTGTTCCCATCCCCTGCAGTTTCCTTCCCCATCCGACGCATCCTAAATCTTGCCTAATCGCATCATAATTTCCTTTCCCCCAGCTATAATTCTTGCCCTGCGCTATATACCTGTCCCTGCCCATCGCTAAGGTAAACCTAACCGAATTGTGGTCACTGTCACCAAAGTGCTCACCTACATCTAAATCTAACACCTGGCCGGGTTCATTACCCAGTACCAAATCCAAAGTTGCATCGCCCCGGTTGGCCTGTCTACATACTGTGTCAGAAAACCCTCCTGCACACATTGGACAAAAACTGACCCATCTAAAGTACTCGAACTATAGTATTTCCAGTCGATATTTGGAAAGTTAAAGTCCCCCATAACAACTACCCTGTTACTCTCGCCCCTGTCGAGAATCCTATCCTTTCCTCTACATCTCTGGAACTATTCGGAGGTCTATAAAAGACTCCCAACAGGGTGATCTCACCTCTCCTGTTTCTAACCTCGGCCTATACTACCTCAGTAGACGAGTCCTCACATGTCCTTTCTGTCGCTGTAATACTCTCCTTGATTAACAATGCCACCCCGCCCCCCTTTTACCATCTTCTCTGTTCTTACTGAAACATCTAAATCCCGGAACCTGCAACATCCATTCCTGCCCCTGCTCTACCCGTGTCTCCGAAATGGCCACTACATCGAGATCCCAGGTACCAACCCATGCTGCAAGCTCACCCACCTTATTCCGGATGCTCCTGGCGTTGAAGTAGACACACTTTAAACCAGGTTCTTGCTCACCAGTGCCCTCTTGCGTCCTTGTAACCTTATCCCTGACCTTACTCCTCTAAACATCCTGTACACTGGCACTACAATTTAGGATCCCATTTCCCTGCTGAATTAGTTTAAAACCTTCCGAAGAGCACTAGCAAATCTCCCCCCCAGGATATTGGTACCCCTCTGGTTCAGGTGAAGACCATCCTGTTTGTAGAGGTCCCACCTTCCCCAGAAAGAGCCCCAGTTATCCAGGAAACCAAAACCCTCCCTCCTGCACCATCCCTGCAGCCACGTGTTCAACTCCTCTCTCTCCCTATTCCTCGCTTCGCTGTCACGTGGCACGGGCAACAACCCACAGATAACAACTTTGTTTGTTCTCGCTCCAAGCTTCCACCCTAGCTCCCTGAATTTCTGTCTTAAATCCCCATCTCTCTTCCTACCTATGTCGTTGGTGCCTTTGTGGACTATGGCTTGGGGCTGCTCCCCCTCCCCCTTAAGGATCCCAAAAACACGATCCGAGACATCACGAACCCTGGCACCTGGGAGGCAACATACCAACCGTGAGTCTCTCGTTCCCACAGCACCTCCTATCTGTTCCCCTAACTATGGAGTCCCCAATGACTAATGCTCTGCTCCTCTCCCGCCTTCCCTTCTGAGCAACAGGGACAGACTCTGTGCCAGATACCTGTACCCCATTGCTACCCATGGTAAGTCGTCCCCCGCAACAGTATCCAAAACGGTACACCTGTTGTTGAGGGAAACGGCCACAGGGGATCCCTGCACTGCCTGCTGGTTCCCTCTCCTTCCCCTAACGGTAACCCATCTACCTACTTCTTTTACCTGAGGTGTAACTACCTCCCCATAACTCCTCTCAATAACCCCCTCCGCCTCCCGAATGATCCGAAGTTCATCCAGCTCCAGCTCCAGTTCCCTAACGCGGTTCTCGAGGAGCTGGAGTTGGGTGCACTTCCCGCAGATGCAGTCAGCAGGGACACTCTTGGCGACCCTTACCTCCCACATTCTGCAGGAGGAACATACAACTGCCATAACTTCCATTCCCACTATTCTAAATTCCCTACAAATCTACTGAAAAACCAAAAAAAATGTCAAAACTTGTTCGGTTAACAATCCAACGGACAGCACTTCTTAAATAAAAAGCTTACCTTATCAACACAACAGAGTCCTTTTTTTTGGTTAGAGGAGGAGGGTGGGTGGGAGGCTCTACACGTGTAGTGTCTCGGGTGCAGCCAGCACCCAAATATATCGTTTTTACTTACCCAGCAGTCCCCTGGTCCTCTGAAAACAAAAGGGAATTAACTTTTAAACTTACACTGAAATTGACTTCCCAGCTGTAAGCTCGCTCTCGTACCTTCGCTACTGTCAAGCTGCAGTCACCAAAAACTGAAATTGACTTCCCAGCTGTAAGCCCGCTCTCGTACCTTCGCTACTGTCAAGCTGCAGTCACCAAAAACTGAAATTGACTTATCAGCTGTAAGCTCGCTCTCGCACCTTCGCTACTGTCAAGCTGCAGTCACCAAAACTAAAAGATGTCAGAGAGAACCCCAAGCTGGTCACTTGTTGCAAACAGAAAACCACAAATGCATTGGCAGGGATATTAATAAAGGCCTTCGGAAGACAGGAGGAGGCCATTCGGCCCCTCGAGCCTGTCCCGTCCATTCACTCAAGACATGGCTGATTTGCTCCTTATCCACAACGAACTGTTTCGGCTCCGTACAATTAATACCCTTTCCTAACAAATCTCTACCGGCAATCAGGAATTAATGTCACTGCTGGTTTACACTGGGAATTCCTTCCCTACACCTCTCCGTCACTCTATCTCTCATTCCTGCTTAGAGACGTTCCTTAAAGCTAACCTCTTTGACCAAGCTTTTGGTCATCAGCCTTAATCTCAACTTCTGTGGGTTTGGTGTCAGATTTTGTTTTATAATGCACCCTGCGTAGCGCCTTTGGGACTATTTATTCCTCACCTTCTCCTTCACTCTGTCTCTCTCTCTCTCTCTTTCTCCCCCTCCCCCTCTCTCTCTCTTTCTCCCCCTCACCCTCGTCTCTCCCTCCCTCTATCACTCTTTATCCGCCCCAACCCCTCTCTCTCTTTCTTTCTCCCCCTCACCCCTGACTTTCCCCCCTCTCTCTCTCTATTCCCCCCACCCTCCCTCTCTTTTTCTCTCTTTCTCCCCCTACACATCCCCCGTCTCTCTCTCTATCTCTTTCTCCCCCTCACCCCCCTGTCTCTCTCTCTCTCCCTCTCTTTCTTCCTCTCACCCCCATGATGATGGAAGATGCAGTCGACACTGCTACCACGCCCCACTTAAACAGCAATAACATGCTCACTGGTGCTCAGTTTTGGTTCCACCCCAGTCACTCAACTCCTGACCTCATTGTGCCCATACCCTGACCTTCCAACTTATCACCATGAAGCAGCAAACTGACAGAAAACAGTGAGCAGAGAGACGGTGCTATAATATCTGAAAATTATGGAAATATTCAGCAGGTAAGGCATCCTCCGTGGAGTAAGAAACAGCGGGAAAGAGAGCACGGCAGGAGTAGAGCTTTAAAAAGCTTTCCAAAAGGACAGTCGGGGAACAGAGAGAGAGACAGAGGGAGAGAAAAGGAGGAAGAGCATGGCGTGAGTGGAGCTTTAAAAAACGTGCCAAAAGGACTGTTGTAGGCCAAAGATAGAGAGAAAGAGAGCACGGCAGAACCAAAAGCAGGGAAACATCGAAAGTAATGTTTGAGCAACAACACAGTCGACAGAGAGAGCAGGGAGACTGAATGCCGCCGGGATGAGTATACAGGTATGTTGTTAATTTTTCAGAATCTGAATCAAACAAAAATAAAATAAGACCTGATCATTTCAATATTATATAAACCAGAAGCTAATGCTGATTTTATAATGGTTATTATACAGAGTGAGAGAAAGACCAGCAGGGAGTGAATTCGTTCATTTGCACAGCTTAATACATATTCTGCATCAAGTATTATCAGGGTATATCAGTATTTATAAAATTTACTATTGTCGTAAAGTTTATTAGAATTGTCAAGCTTTATTAACATTGTCAAGGTCTATTACCAGTAGGAAGATCTACATATCGGTGTCATCAGGAAAAGTATAATTTTAGAACAAGTAAGTAGCCGGTGAGTATTTTGAACAAATCAGTAGCTGGTGAGTATTTTTTTGAGTATGGATTATTTTAACTAGTGAACTGTATTGATTCTTAGTCGGGTTTATCAGAACCTGTAAGGCTCTGCAATCTCCTCCCTAGCTTCCCAGAGAATCCTCGGATAAATCCCATCTGGCCCAGGGGACTTATCTATTTTCACACTTTCCAAAATTGCTAACACCTCCTCCTTGTGAACCTCAATCCCATCTAGCCTAGTAGCCTGCATCTCAGTTGTCCAGGCCTAGCTGCCGTAGAGCAAGGTACTGAGGACACAGGCTTGATACACTCGGAGTTTTTGTGTTCCCGTGTCAGTGCGCCATTTTCCCACACTCTATTGGCCATTTTGGACATAGCAGTGGACGCCTTTCCCATGCGCCTGTTGATTTCTACATCGAGAGACAGGTTACTGGTGATAGTTGGGCCTAGGTAGGTGAACTATTGAACCACTTACAGAGCGTGGTCGCCGATATTGATGGATGGAGCATTTCTGACGTCCTGTCCTTGATGTTCATTTTCTTGAGGCTGATGGTTAGGCCAAATTCATTGCAGGCAGCCGCAAACCTGTCGATGAATCTCTGCAGACACTCTTCCGTGTGGGATGTTAATGCAGCATCGTCAGAAAAGAGGAGTTCCCTGATGAGGACCTTCCGTACTTTGGTCTTCGCCCTAAGACGGGCAAGGTTGAACAACGTGCCATTTGATCTTGTGTGGATGAAAATTCCTTGTTCTGAAGACTTGAACGCATGTGGGAGCATCAGGGAGAAGAAGTTCCCAAACAGTGTAGGTGCAAGAACACAGCCCTGTTTCACGTCACTCAGGATAGGAAAGGGGTCTGATGAGACGCAGCTATGCTGAATTGTGCCTTTCATATTGTCATAAAATGAGGTGATGATACTTAGTAGCTTTGGTGGACATCCAATCTTTGCTGGTAGTCTGAAGAGACCACGTCTGCTGACGAGGTCAAAGGCTTTGGTGAGATCAATGAAAGCAACGTAGAGGGGCATCTGTTGTTCATGACATTTCTCCTGTAGCTGACGAAGGGAGAACAGCATGTCAATGGTGAATCTCTATGCTCGAATGCCGCACTGTGCCGCAGGGTAGACACGCTCAACCAGCTTCTGGAGTCTGTTTAAAATGACTCGAGCAAAGACTTTCCCCACTATGCTGAGCAAGGAGATACCACAGATTGTTGCAGTAACCGCTGTCACCCTTGTTCTTATAGAGGGTGATGATATTGGCATCGCACATGTCTTGTGGTACTGCTGCCTCTTCCCAGCACAGGCAAATCAGTTCATGGAGTGCTGAGAGTGTAGCAGGCTTGGGACTCTTGAATATTTCAGGGTTAATGCCGTCATTCCCAGGGGCTTTTCCACTGGCTAGAAAATCAATGGCATCATTGAGTTCCGATTTTGTTGGCTGTCTGTCCAGCTTATCCATGACTGGCAGAGACTGGGCTGCATTGAGGGCAGTCTCAGTGACAACATTTTCCCTGGAGTACAGTTCTAGGTAGTGTTCCACCCAGCAGTCCATTTGCTTGTGTTGGTCAGTGATCGTTTCCCCTGATTTATCTTTGAGGGGGGAGGGGGGCGATCTTCTTGATGGTTGGCCTAAAGGCCCTCTTAATGCCATCATACATTCCTCTGATGTTTCTGGTGTCGGAGGCCAGCTGAATACGACTGCATCGGTGTTGCCAGTAGTCATTTGAGCAGCGCCTGGCTGTTCTTTGTGCAGATATTCTGGCTGCTTTAACTGCTACGGATGTTAACTCGCTGGGGGCTTTCTTGTACTTCAACAGTGCAATGCGCTTAGCGGCAATGACAGGTCCCAGCTCTTCAAAGTGAGATTGAAACCAGTCTGCATTCCGCTTCACACGTTTGCCACAGTTGGTCATAGCTGAGTCATCGATGGCGTCTCTGATGTGGGCCCACTCGGTCTCTGCAACCCCTGTAGGAGTGTTTTGAAGGGCTTTTCAAAGTGAATTTAGAAGCTTATGTTACCGCTGTGGATAAGAAATTCTGTTCGTGTTGATGCACTGGTGGCCCTTCTGCCTGGAGTGATTCAGCTTCTATGCTTTGAGTCTATCCTTGCTGCACACCAGGGAGTGGTCTGTGCCGCAGTCCGCACTGTGGAAGCTGCGTGTGATTTGGACACTGTTTATTGAGGCTCGCCTTGTGATGATGAGGTCCAGCTGGTGCCAAAGACGTGATCTTGGGTGCCTCCAAGAAACCTGGTGACAGGGTTTAGTATGAAAGAACGAGTTGGTGATGCAGAGGTTGTGATAGGTACACAACCCCAGCAGTCTCTGTCCATTTTCATTCATCCTTCCAATGCCATAGCGCCCAAGACAGGAGGGCCATGAGTCATGGTCGGCCCCTACCC
Organism: Heterodontus francisci; assembly: GCF_036365525.1. Classification (NCBI taxonomy): domain Eukaryota; kingdom Metazoa; phylum Chordata; class Chondrichthyes; order Heterodontiformes; family Heterodontidae; genus Heterodontus; species Heterodontus francisci. The sequence continues at coordinate 5,825,295 of NW_027141473.1, forward strand.
TGGCATCAGAGTCCCCCAACAGGAACAAATGTTCGCTGTTGGGGATGCTACTAATGATATTATGGAGTTCCGAATAGAATTGGTCTTTAGCTTCAGGTGAGGATCAGAGTGTTGGAGCACAGATGCTGAGTAGGTGCACTAGACCAGAGGTGGTGAGCAGTCGGATGGACAGTATGCGTTCTGAGCCATTTGAAGGTGGCTCTATCATGCTGAGCAAAGAGTTTCTGATGGCAAAGCCCACTACATGCTTTCTTGGTTCTTCAGGTTCCCTACCCTGCTAGAAGAAGGTTTGTCTTGCTGTCTTAGAAATCCACTCACAGGGATGCGTATTTCCTGAAATCATCATCATAGAGAGATACAGCACTGAAACAGGCCCTTCAGCCTACCATAGTCTGTGCTGGCCAACAATCCACCCTTTTACACTAATCCTACATTTAACTCCATAATCTCAACTAAATCCCCACCTTCCCTCAATTCTCCGACCACCTAACCACACGATTGGCAATTTACAATGGCCAATTTACCTATCAATCTGCAAGGCTTTGGCTGTGGGAGGAAACCCACGTGGTCACAGGGAGAACTTGCAAACTCCACACAGACAGTACCCAGAACTGAACACGGGTCACTGGAGCTGTGAGGCTGTGGTGCTAACCACTGCCCCACTGTGCCGCAATGGATTGAGTGTTAGGGACCAAAAAGGGGAATTTGTGTATGGAGGTGGGCGATGTGTGCATGATTCTTCACGAATAATTTGTGTCTGTTTTCACCAAAGAGGCAGCTTAAGGACAGGACACAGCAAGCCGTGGCTAATGGTTATTTTTTCACACTGGAGAATGATAAACAGCAGTGTTCCTCAATGGTCAGTGCTGTGACTACTGCAGCTTTTGATTATATTTATAATGACTTGGATATTGGAATAAAGAATAAATCTTCAAAATTCACCTTTGACATCAAACCTAGAGGAGATGAAAACAGCGAGGATGATACCAATCAACTGCAACAGGACATAGATAGGTGAGCAGAATGGGCAGACAAGTGGCAGATGGAATTTAATACAGGGAAATGAGATTTGAATAATTGTGGCAGAAGGGATAGGGAGATACAATAACATAAGAAATATGAGCAGGAGTAGAGCATTGGTCCCCTCGAGTCTACTCCGCCGTTCACTAACATCACGGCTGATCTTGTACCTCAATTCCACCTTCCCGACCACTCCCCATATCCCTGGATTCGCTGAGTGACGAAACCTCTGTCTATCCCAGCCTTAAATATATTCAATGATGGAGAGTCCACAATCCTCTGGTTGAAGAAACTTCTCCTCATCTCAGTCTGAAATGATTGTCCTCTTATCCTGAGACTGTACCCCCGTGTTTTAGATTCCTCAGCCACGGGAAACAAACCTGACATTCGATCCCATCATCTTAAATCGTTAATAAATACAGCAAATCTGAGACAAACACGGGATTTACACTTGCAGAAGGGTGTAGATCATTCCATCCTGGTGGTTTCTTAATTCCAGATTGATGTTTTATTTCTTTAGAAAAAAAACAGAATTCAATTCAAGGAGGAGGGGTTTGAAATATTGGAAGGTATAAACATATTGAGAGAAAATATTAGAGTGTTGAGCATCTTTGAAAGTTGTGAATTGTCCGGGCTCAGATGGTTAAGACGTGCAAGGAAGGCAGATGAAATTTAATACAGGGAACTGTGAGGTGATTTATTTTGGTGGAAGGGATAGGGAGAGGCAATATTGAATTAATGGCATTGTTATAGTGAGTGTGCAGGGACAGTGGGACCTGGGAATACATGTGCATACATCTTTGATGGTGGCAGGACATATTGAGAAAGTAGTGATGCCATTGATTCCCTAGCCAGCGGAAAAGCCCCTGGGAAGGACAGCATTACCCCTGAAATAATCAAGAGTGCCAAGCCTGCTATACTCTCAGCACTACATGAACTGCTATGCCTGTGCTGGGACGAGGGAGCAGTACCCCAGGACATGCGCGATGCCAACATCATCACCCTCTATAAAAACAAAGGTGACCGCGGTGACTGCAACAACTACCGTGGAATCTCCCTGCTCAGCATAGTGGGGAAAGTCTTTGCTCGAGTCGCTCTGAACAGGCTCCAGAAGCTGGCCGAGCGCGTCTACCCTGAGGCACAGTGTGGCTTTCGTGCAGAGAGATCGACTATTGACATGCTGTTCTCCCTTCGTCAGATACAGGAGAAATGCCGTGAACAACAGATGCCCCTCTACATTGCTTTCATTGATCTCACCAAAGCCTTTGACCTCGTCAGCAGACGTGGTCTCTTCAGACTACTAGAAAAGATCGGATGTCCACCAAAGCTACTAAGTATCATCACCTCATTCCATGACAATATGAAAGGCACAATTCAACATGGTGGCTCCTCATCAGAGCCCTTTCCTATCCTGAGTGGTGTGAAACAGGGCTGTGTTCTCGCACCCACACTTTTTGGGATTTTCTTCTCCCTGCTGCTTTCACATGCGTTCAAATCCTCTGAAGAAGGAATTTTCCTCCACACAAGATCAGGAGGCAGGTTGTTCAACCTTGCCCGTCTAAGAGCGAAGTCCAAAGTACGGAAAGTCCTCATCAGAGAACTCCTCTTTGCTGACGATGCTGCTTTAACATCTCACACTGAAGAATGCCTGCAGAGTCTCATCGACAGGTTTGCGTCTGCCTGCAATGAATTTGGCCTAACCATCAGCCTCAAGAAAACGAACATCATGGGGCAGGATGTCAGAAATGCTCCATCCATCAATATTGGCGACCACGCTCTGGAAGTGGTTCAAGAGTTCACCTACCTAGGCTCAACTATCACCAGTAACCTGTCTCTAGATGCAGAAATCAACAAGCGCATGGGAAAGGCTTCCACTGCTATGTCCAGACTGGCCAAGAGAGTGTGGGAAAATGGCGCACTGACACGGAACACAAAAGTCCGAGTGTATCAGGCCTGTGTCCTCAGTACCTTGCTCTACGGCAGCGAGGCCTGGACAACGTATGCCAGCCAAGAGCGACGTCTCAATTCATTCCATCTTCGCTGCCTTCGGAGAATACTTGGCATCAGGTGGCAGGACTATATCTCCAACACAGAAGTCCTTGAAGCGGCCAACATCCCCAGCTTATACACACTACTGAGTCAGCGGCGCTTGAGATGGCTTGGCCATGTGAGCCGCATGGAAGATGGCAGGATCCCCAAAGACACATTGTACAGCGAGCTCGCCACTGGTATCAGACCCACCGGCCGTCCATGTCTCCGTTATAAAGACGTCTGCAAACGCGACATGAAATCGTGTGACATTGATCACAAGTCGTGGGAGTCAGTTACCAGCATTCGCCAGAGCTGGCGGGCAGCCATAAAGACAGGGCTAAATTGTGGCGAGTCGAAGAGACTTAGTAGTTGGCAGGAAAAAAGACAGAGGCGCAAGGGGAGAGCCAACTGTGCAACAGCCCCAACAAACAAATTTCTCTGCAGCACCTGTGGAAGAGCCTGTCACTCCAGAATTGGCCTTTATAGCCACTCCAGGCGCTGCTTCACAAACCACTGACCACCTCCAGGCACGTATCCATTGTCTCTCGAGATAAGGAGGCCCAAAGATAAAGAGATAGATAGTCAGCAAAGCATATGGGATCTTGGGCTTCATAAATAGAGCTGTTGAGTACAAAAGCAGGGATGTTATGCTGAACCTTTATAAAGCTCTGGTCAGGCCTCGACTAGAATATCGGGAGAGACTGGACAAACCACTGACTCTGTAAGAGCTGACAAAGGCCGTCAGGACCTTTGCGATGGCTTACTGGTTGAGTTGTATTCAGCTGTATGGGACTGGGTCGGCCCAGACCTGCTGGAAGTATACGAGAGTATGCTTCTGGCCGGCAGCATATCAGAATCCATGAGGAAAGGGATTCTCACCCTCATCTACAAGCGGAAGGGGGAGAGGGCGGAAATCAGAAATTGGCGGCCAATCTCACTGCTTGATGCTGACGACAAGATTATGTCAAAAGTCATAGCCACTTGACTCAAGTCTGCTCTGGAGTTGGTGATTCACCCTGATCAGACCAGTACTATACCCGGCAGGAAGATCTCTGCCAGTCTCCAGGCTTTAGAAGCTTCAGGCGGGATAGACGGGGATGTAAAAGTAGTGGGGGAGTTGCATTACTGGTTAAGGAGAATATCACAGCTGTACTGCGGGAGGACACCTCAGAGAGTTCATGCAGCGAGGCAATATGGGTGGAGCTCAGGAATAGGAAGGGTGCAGTCACGATGTTGGGGGTTTGCTACAGGCCTCCCAACAGCCAGCGGGAGGTAGAGGAGCAGATATGTAGACAGATTGTGGAAAGATGTAAAGGTAACAGGGTTGTATTGGTGGGTGATTTTAACTTCCCCAATATTGACTGGGACTCACTTCGTGCTAGGGGCTTGGTTGGGGCACAATTTGTGAGGAGCATGCAGGAGGGCTTCTTGAAACAGGATGTAGATTGTCCAACTGGGGATGGGGCCATTCTGGACCTGGTATTGGGGAATGAGCCCGGCCAGGTGGTCGAAATGTCAGTGAGGGAGCATTTCGGGAGCAGTGACCAGAATTCCATAAGCTTTAATGTACTTGTGGATAAGGATAAGAGTAGTCCTCGGGTGAAGGTGCTAAATTGGGGGAAGGCTAATTATAACAATATGAGGCAGGAACTGAAGAATTTAGATTGGGGGCGGCTGTTTGAGGGTAAATCAACATCTGACATGTGGGAGTCTTTCAAACGTCAGCTAATTAGAATACAGGACCAGCATGTTCCAGTGAGGAAGAAAGACAAGTTTGGCAAGTTTCGGGAAGCTTGGATAACACAGGATATTGTGAGCAGAGTCAAAAAGAAAAAGGAAGTATTTGTAAGGGCTGGAAGGCTAGGAACAGATGAAACACTTGAGGAATATAAAGACAGTAGGAAGGAACCTAAGCAAGGAGTTAGGAGGGTTAAAAGGGGTCATGAAAAGTCATTGGCAAACAGGATTAAGGAAAATCCCAAGGATTTTGATACATATATAAAGAGCAAGAAGGTAACCTGGGAAAGGGTTGACCCACTCAAGGACAGAGATGGGAATCTATGCGAGGAGCCAGAGGAAATGGGTGAGGTGCTAAATGAGTACTTTGCATCAGTATTCACCAAGGAGAAGGGCTTGGTGGATGATGAGGCTGGGGAAGGGAGTGCAGGTAGTCTCAGTCATCTCATTATCAAAAAGGAGGAGGTGTTGGGTGTCTTGCAAAGCATTAAGGTAGATAAGTCCCCAGGGCCTGATGGGATCGACCCTAGAATACTGAGGGAGGGAAGGGAAGAAATTGCTGGGGCCTTGACATAAATCTTTGCATCCTCATTGGCTACAAGTAAGGTCTCAGAGGACTGGAGAACAGCCAATGTTGTTCCTTTGTTTAAGAAGGGTGGTAAGGATAATCCAGGAAGGTATAGGCCGTTGAGCCTTACGTCAGTGGTCGGGAAACTATGAGGGAGGATTCTTCGGGACAGGATTTACTCCCATTTGGAAAGAAACGAACTTATTAGCGAGAGACAGCATGGTTTTGTGAAGGGGAGGTCGTGTATTACCAGTTTGATTGAGCTTTTTGAGGAAGTGACGAAGATAATTGATGAGGGAAGGGCGGTAGATGTTGTCTATATGGACTTTAGTAAAACTTTTGACAAGGTCCCGCATGGCAGACTGGTGCAAAAGGTGAAGTCACACGGGATCAGTGATGAGTTGGCAAGACGATAACAGAACTGGCTCAGTCACAGAAGACAGAGTTTAACAGTGGTTGGATGTTTTTCTGAATGGAGGGATGTGACTAGTGGTTTTCCACAGGGATCAGTGCTGGGACCATTGCTGTTTGTAGTATGTATAAATGATTTGGAGGAAAATGTAGCTGGTCTGATTAGTAAGTTTGCGGACGACACAAAGGTTGCTGGAGTTGCTGATAATGATGAGGATTGTCAGAGGATACAGCAGGATATAGATCGGTTGGAGACTTGGGTGGAGAAATGGCAGATGGAGTTTAATCCGGACAAATGTGAGGTAATACATTTTGGAAGGTCTAATGCAGGTGGGAGGTATACAATAAATGGCAGAACCCTTAGGAGTATTGACAGGCTGAGAGATCTGGGCTTATAGGTCCACAGGTCACTGAAAGTGGCAACGCAGGTGGATAAGGTAGTCAAGAAGGCATACGGCATGCTTGCCTTCATTGGTCGGGACATAGAGTATAAAAATTGGCAAGTCATGTTGCAGCTGTACAGAACCTTAGTTAGGCCACACTTTGAATATTGCATGCAATTCTGTGCGTCACATACCAGAAGGATGTGGAGGCTTTGGAGAGGGTGCAGAGGAGGTTTCCCAGGATGTTGCCTGGTCTGGAGGGCATTAGCTTTGAAGAGAGGTTGGAAAATCTCGGATTGTTTTCACTGGAACGACGGAGGTAGAGGGCCGCATGGTTGAGGTTTTCAACGTTTTGAGCTGCATGGGCAGAGTGGATAGTCAGAAGCTTTTTTCCCAGGGTGGAAGAGTCAGTTACTAGGGGACATAGGTTTAAGGTGCAAGGGGCAAAGTTTAGAGGGTATGTGCGAGGCAAGTTTTTTACACAGAGGGTGGTGAGTGCCTGGAACTTGCTGCCAGGGGAGGTGGTGGAAGCAGATACGATCGCGACGTTTAAGAGACTACTTGACAAATATATGAATAGGAAGCGAATAGAGGGATATGGGCCCCGGAAGTGCAGAAGATGTTAGTTTAGGCAGGCACCAAGATCGGCGCAGGCTTGGAGGGCCGAATGGCCTGTTCCTGTGCTGTACTGTTCTTTGTTCTTTGTGTCGCACTACTCAGGGATACGATCGCCTGTATATGGCACAGGAGGGTGGACACCTGCCTCATCAGCCTGGACCAGGAAAAGGCTTTTGACAGGATATCACACACCTACATGATGGACGTGCTTTCCAAAATGGGGTTTGGGGAGGGAATATGCAATAGGATCAAACTGCTCTACACAAACATCATTACTGCAGTCTCAATCAATGGGTGGGAATCAGAAAGACTCCCGATCCAATCTGGAGTCAGACAGGGATGTCCTCTCTCACCTGTATTGAACCCTTGACTGAGTCTATTAAGAAGGATGCGAGCATAAGAAGGGTGAAAATCCCAGGCAGTGGAGGCACCCAATTTAAAACCTCTCTGTACATGGATGACGTCGCCGTCTTCTGCTCGGATCCGCTGCCTGTGCGCAGACTGATGAGCATTTGCGACCAGTTCGAACTGGCCTCGGGAGCCAAAGTTAACCACAGCAAGAGCGAGGCCATGTTCTTTGAGAACTGGACTGACCGATCCTTTGTCCCCTTCACCGTCAGGTCAGACTACCTGAAGGTGTTGGGGATATGGTTCGGAAGGGCCAGGGCATGCGTCAAAACCTGGAAGCAGTGAGTCGCCAGGGTACACCATAAACTGAGCATGTGGGAGCAGTGAACTCTCTCCATTATGGGTAAGAACCTGGTCATCAGGTGCGAGGCACTCCTGTTGCTGTTGCTGTACATGGCGCAGGTCTGGCCCATACCCCGCTCCTGCGCTGTGACGGTCACCTGAGCCATTTCCCGCTTCATCTGGGGATCCAAAATGGATCGTGTCCGGAGGGAAACGATGTTCAAACTTCTTGGTAAGGGCTGGAAAAATGTACCCAACGTGTCCCTCATCCTGATGACTACCTTCGTGTGCGGCTGCATCAAGCTGTTTGTAGAGCCCCAGTATGCAAACTCCAAGTGTCACCACATGCTGAGGTTCTATCTGTCCCCGGTGTTGCGAAGGATGGGTCTAGTCACTTTGCCGTGGAACGCTCCATCCAGTTGGACCGTGTCGTAACACCTATCCTTAGCGGAACAGTTTCTGCGGGAAAGCACCTTTGACCACCAATTCATCAGGCAGTGGTCTGCACGGTATGTCCTCAAGCCCCTATGGGAAAAGGAGATGGTGGATCCTGTCGGATGGTTCCCCGAGCACACTGCCAAAGTCGTTTGGCAGAATGCCTCATCACCAGAACTTTCAAACAAACACCAAAACGTAGCTTGGCTGGTGGTGAGAAGGGCCCTCCCCGTCAGATCCTTCCTGCACGCCCGGAGTCTCACCACTTCTGCACGCTGCCCTCGATGTGGCTGTGGTGGGGAAAAAACTGTTGCAAACCTCCTTCTGGAAGGCAGGTGTGGAAAGAGATGCAGTGTTTTTTTGTCGCAGTTCATCCCAAGCAGCTCTGTAACAAAGGAGTCTGTGCTCTATGTACTGTTCCCAGGGACACACACCGAGATAAACATCAACTGATGCTGGAGGACCATCAATTCGGTCATATATGTTAATGACTTGGATGTGAATGTTGTGGGCATGATTAGTAAGTTTCAAGATGACACCAAAATTGGTGGGATAATGGACAGTGAAGAAGGTTGTTTAAGGATATAACAGGATATAAATCAACTGGGAAAGTGGGCAAGGGATTGGCAAATTAAATTTAACGCAGACAAGTGTGAAGTGATGCATTATGGGAAGTTAAACCAGGACAGGACATATACAGTGAATGCATGGCCCTGGGGAGTGTTGTTGAGCAGAGAATCTGGGGTGCAAGTACATAGTTCCCTGAAAGTGCAACACAGGGAGTAAGGGTGGTGAAGAAGGCATATGGCATGCTTGCCTTCATCGGCCGAGGCACTGAGTACAAGAGTTGGGACGTCATGCTACAGTTGTACAGAACCGTTGGTTAGGCTGCATTTGGGGTACTGTGTGCAGTACTGGTCGCCACACTACAGAAAAGATCTGATGAAGCTACAGAGGGTGCAGAAATGATTCACCAGGATGTTGCCTGGTTTGGAGGGCTTGAGTTATAAAGAGAGATTGGATAGGCTGGGTCTGTTTTGACTGGAGCGCAGGAGGCTGAGTGGGGACATGATAGAGGTATATGAAATTATGAGAGGCACAGATAGGGGAGATAGCCAGAGTCTGTTTCCCATGGTAGGGGGTGACTGAAACTGGAGGGCATAGATTTAAGGTAAGATGGAGGAAGTTTAAAGGGGATCAAAGGGGTAATCTTTTCACACAAAGAATGGTGGGTATCTGGAATGTGCTGCCTGAGGAGGTGGTGGAGGCAGGAACAGTCGCAACATTTAAGAGGCATCTGGACAGGTACTTGAATGAGCAAGGCATAGAGGGATTTGGAATTAATGCAGGCAGGTGGGATTAGTATAGATAGGTATTAGGGTCAACATGGACGCAGTGGGCCGAAGAGCCTGTTTGTATACTGGACAAATCTCTATGACTCTTTGACTCTCTTTGGTCTGCCTGAAGCCTGCTGGTCTTCCAGCGCAAAGGGTAGCCCAGGAACGAGTTTTGCAGACTGGCACATACCATGGTCCAGGACTACGTGCTGAGGGACACACTAAAGCTTGGGCAGCCGCTGCAAAGGCTCAATGGGGAAAGACCACTGTCAGATCTTCCAACCAAGGTGAACCAAGGGGCTGGACCCGTGTGAAATCCCTAGGGCTGATTACACCAAATATGGGTTTGCTGTAAAATGTACATGACATGTGTAAAGGAAGGGAATGGTTGTGAGGCAACTCACTCCAGTATTGAAGAAAATTGATTTCCTTTGCACCTTTTAAAATGTCAACTAGGTGCCGTTTTGAACTGTGCTGTTATGTAATTATTTTTACAGATTTCTATGAATGAAGTATATTTTGGAGAAAACTTTGACACATTCCCCACTCTGGGTCAGTGTGTGTGTGTGTATATGTGTGTTTGTGTGTATGTATGTGTGTGGGGGTGTGTGTGTTTATGTGTGTGGGTATGTGTGTGTGTGTGTGTATGTGTGTGGGTATGTGTGTGTGTGTGTGTGTGTGTGTGTGTGTGCGCGTGTGTGTGTGTTTATGTGTGTATGTGTGTGTGTGCCATTTTATCTGTGTGTGTGTGTGTGTGTGTTTATGTGTGTATGTGTGTGTGTGTCTGTGTATCTGTGGCTGTGTGTGTGTATGTCTGTGTATCTGTGGCTGTGTGTGTGTGTGTGTGTGTTTATGTGTGTATGTGTGTGTGTGTCTGTGTATCTGTGGCTGTGTGTGTGTATGTCTGTGTATCTGTGGCTGTGTGTATGTGTGTGTCTGTGTATCTGTGTGTGTGTGTGCTCCCTCTGTCTCACTCTGGTTTCTAACTTTTTATTTGATTACATTTGAATATTGCTGATTGTCTGTAACTGAGAGAGGAAACCCTGGGCTCTTGCTGTGCTGTTTGTTTAAAAATGCTTTGTACTTTATTGCAATTTGTTTCTCTTTCTTTCCCCCGAGGATATTTTTTTTATTCTGAAAACTGCATCGTGAAAATGAAAAGAGGGAAAATCTTGGACGAGAAATCCCTGGACAGGAGCTTCCATCAGAGGGGACGGACTGAGCCTTGTCCACAGGCTGCACCCAAAGGGCCTAAGTGAGTTGTGTCCGTTTATTAGCCCGAGGTTTAATTTTCTCTCTGGGGACCTGTGTTAACTATCTCCTGTCGGATTAGGGCCCTGGAATATTATACAGGTTGAAAGCGTGGGGTTAAAGGAGCAGCCCAGCCTTGCAATTTGACATAGACAAGATAACCCCTGGTGCCTGACAAACAGTCAGCACCCCCCTCTCCACCTCACAATATTAAATTAAACATCCGACAGTTGTATCTGTCGAAAGACTTGTTATAATTCCCGAATAATGCTGGTGTTTTGGTCAGTGCCGTGAACTTGAGGGTTAAATGAAATGTGCAGCAGCCATTTGAATAGAGAGTGAGGTTCTGAGAGTGGATTTCTCTGTCTGTCTGCCTGTCTGTCTCTCTCTCTCCGTCTGTCTCTCTGAATGAGTGTAACAGGAGGGAGAGATGCAGGAGAGTGAGGGAAACAGGGAGGGAATGAGAGGGAGATCGGAGGGGCATAAGGATGTTATAACACTGATGCTTGTGGGATCTTGCTGTGCACAAATGTCCTACAGCATTTCCAACATTGCAACAGTGACGACCACTTTAAAAATTAATTCATTGATCATCAAATGCTTTTGTGAATCAGCAATTAAATGGTCGAAATGCGATGGCTTGGAAAGGCTTGTTCTCATTCCCGAATATGAGGGCGGCACAGTGGCACAGTGGTTAGCACCGCAGCCTCACAGCTCCAACGACCCGGGCTCAATTCTGGGTACTGCCTGTGTGGAGTTAGCAAGTTCTCCCTGTGTCTGCGTGGGTTTCCTCCCGGTGCTCTGGGTTCCTCCCACATGCCAAAGACTTGCAGGTTGATACGTTAATTGGCCATCATAAATTGCCCCTAGTATAGGTAGGTGGTAGGGAAATATAGGGACAGGTGAGGATGTGGTAGGGATATGGGGGGATTAGTGTAGGATTAGTATAAATGGGTGTTTGATGGTCGGCACAGACTCGGTGGACCAAAGGGCCTGTTTCAGTGCTGTATCTCCAAAAATTGCTGCTGGTTTAGACTGTTGGCTAAATTTGACAGTGAAATGAAACACCTGGGCATCATTTGAACTCAGATTTTCAGGGATGGGAATGTGGATTTCTCTCTCTATGCTTCTACGGGAGAGGGAATGGGTATCACCAGTGTTTGTGTGTTTTTACAATGAGGCAGAAACATATGTAGAGTTAAATACAGAGAAATAGAGGGAGTGATAGAGGGAGACAGCAGGAAATAACAGGTTAAACACAGAGGAAGAAACACAGGCTCTGAGGGGTCTGCAATGTTTAGTCACTGGCCAGCTCTCAGCCCCTGTTGAGAAGCTCCCCCGCCATCCCGCCCCCTCCCCCGCAACGCCATCTCCAGCCCTCGAGGGTGTCTTGATTTTCAGTTAAATTAAATGCTGCGGCAGTGATTAAGTGTTCGCACATTCATCTCAGGTTAAAGAGAGAATTTCACTGTTTCTGGGAATAGAATGGAGCTGATTGCTGCAAATGCCTGTCTGTAAATTGCAGCAATGTTGTCAACAATGGGGTTTGGAATGAAAAGTTTGCAGGTCATCAGGAATCAGCTCCTTGTCATGTCTCTGCTCAGAGCTGGCTGTGTTACCTGGATTAACAGGACAATGGGCAGGTACTCAGCTCCGAAAACCCTGTCTCACATTTCCAATCACTTCCCAGTCTCTGGCTCTGTGTCAGGCGATGTGTTTGTAAGATGTGGAGTCACTGAGAGATTGTTTTATGTCACTGAGTGAGAGAAAGAGCCCTGGGCTCTTGCTGTGTTTGTTTTACGTTCAAAAATGCTTGGCTTTGTTTGAATCATTTTATATCTCTTATTCCCAAGGAGAATCTTTTCGGAATCTGCAGCTTTGATGATGCAAAGGGAGAATCTTTAGAAACGTGGAATTCTCAGAAAAGAACATTAACCAGTGAGGAAAATAATAAATTCATGTGTGTTATTGTCGAATTCATTTTAGATACAGAAAAGAAGACTGTATGTTTTCGAGGCTGCAATAAAAATAAATTGCTGGAAATGCTCAGTATTTCTCGCATGTTTTTTTAAATATCAGAATTTCAGCATCTGCCGTATTTTTATTGTGTGTTTGGGGGTAAGGGTGCTTTTTACCACAAGGGAGGGGCTGGAGGGGCCTCTGGAGCCAATCCTTTGGGATGCACTGCTCCAGAAATGTCAATGTAGTCCCATAGAGTTCCCTCTCTCCATCTCTTGCTGCAACTTTGTTCCCAATTGAGGTAAAACGGGGGATAAATGCTGAACAGGCGGCCGATTCACAACTGTCCCCCAACCCGACCACGGATTACACTATTGGTCCCAAGCAAGTCCAGCGCAGTGCTTTTCTGCCTCTCTGTTTATCTGCTACCCGACTGCCTCTTCCTGTCTTCTTGTGGCTCAATGGGGGAAGTGACAGATCAGCCATGATCTAACATTGGTGGGACAGGCTCAAAGGGTCGAATGGCCTCCTCTTGTACCTGTGCCAAACAGTGTGTGTGTGGCTGTGTGTGTCAGTCTGATTTCCTGATGCTGCGGGGGGTGATGGAGAGAACAGGTGAAACACCTTTCTGCAGTGCGGATGTGTCTGGGACTGGGATCTTGCTGTTTGTTAATTGCTCAGAATGCCAGTTAGCCTCTGTGGGTACTTGCTGTCTGCCCGGCCCTGTGTTTGGCCGGACACGTGTTCAAGTTGACAGGGGTCTGAGAGCCATTTGATAGAATTCCAGCGGCTTGTCGGACCGGAATTAAAATGAATTAAAGACTGTCTGGAGATGGAGCCGCACACAGGAAAGTGATGGAGGTTGTAGTACACAGGGGTCTGTTCACTGGGGAGATGAAACAGAGTGCGAATTAGTAGAGGGGGCTTTTAGAGGACAGTGGGGTATTTAGAAAGGGGAGCGTGTTTACAGTGGGGGCAGGGGGAGGATTATAAGGCGACATTCATAGAGGAAATTAGGCCATGTATAAAATGGGAGGGGAGATTCTTCAGGTTTAAAATGGGAGGTGATATTCTTCAGATTTAAAATGGGAGGGGGCTTCCCCAGGTTTAAAATGGGAGGTGGATTCTCCAGGTTTAAAATGGAATAGAGATTCTCCAGGTTTAAAATGGGATGGAGATTCTCCACGTTTAAAATGGGAGGGGGATTCTCCAGGTTAAAAATGGGATGGAGATTCTCCAGCTTTTAAATGGGAGGGGGGATTCTCCAGGTTTAAAATGGGAGGGGAGTTTCTCCGGGTTTAAAATGGGAGGCGAGATTCTTCAGTTTTAAAATGGGAGGGGTGTTTCTCCAGGTTTAAAATGGGAGAGGGGCTTCTCCAAGTTTTTAAATGGGTGCGGGGCTTCTCCAGGTTTACAATGGGAGGGGAGATTATCCAGGTTTAAAATGGTAGGGGGGCTTCTCCGGGTTTAAAATAGGAGGGGAGATACTCCATGTTTAAAATGTGAGGGGAGATTCTCCAGGTTTAAAAAGGGAGAGGGGGTTCTCCAGGTTTAAAATGGGAGAGGAGGTTCTCCAGGTTTAAAATGGGAGGGGAGATTCTCCAGGTTTAATATGGGAGGGGAGTTTCTCCAGGTTTAAAAAGGGAGAGGGGGTTCTCCAGGTTTAAAAAGGGAGGGGAGATTCTCCAGGTTTACAATGGGAGGGGAGATTCTCCAGATTTAAAATGGGAGGGGAGTTTCTCCAGGCCTAAAATGGGAGGGGAGTTTCTCCAGGTTTAAAATGTGAGGGGAGATTCTCCAGATTTAAAATGGGAGGGGAGTTTCTTCAGATTTAAAATGGGAGGGGTGTTTCTCCAGGTTTAAAATGGGAGGGGAGATTCTTCAGGTTTCAAATGGGAGAGGGGCTTCTCCAAGTTTAAAATGGGAGGGGAATTTCTCCAGGCCTAAAATGGGAGGGGAGTTTCTCCAGGCCTAAAATGGGAGGGGAGTTTCTCCAGGTTTAAAATGTGAGGGGAGATTCTCCAGATTTAAAATGGGAGGGGAGTTTCTTCAGATTTAAAATGGGAGGGGTGTTTCTCCAGGTTTAAAATGGGAGGGGAGATTCTTCAGGTTTAAAATGGGAGGGGGGCTTCTCCAAGTTTAAAATGGGAGGGGAGTTTCTCCAGGTTTAAAATGGGAGAGGGACTTCTCCAGGTTTGAAGTGGGAGAGGTGGTTCTGCTGGTTTAAAATGGGAGGGGAGATTCTCCAGGTTTAATATGGGAGGTGAGATTCTCCAGGTTTAAAATGGGAGAGAGACTTTTCCAAGTTTAAAGTGGTAGAGGGGGTTCTGCTGGTTTAAAATGGGAGGGGAGATTCTATAGGTTTAAAATGGGAAAGGGACTTCTCCAGGTTTAAAATGGGAGGGGGACTTCTCCAGGTTTAAAGTGGGAGACTGGGTTCTACTGGTTTAAAATGGGAGGGGAAATTCTCCAGGTTTAATATGGGAGGGGAGTTTCTCCAGGTTTAAAAATGGAGAGGGGGTTCTCCAGGTTTAAAATGGGAGGGGAGTTTTTCCAGGTTTAAAATGGGAGGTGAGATTCTCCAGGTTTAAAATGGAAGAGAGACTTTTCCAAGTTTAAAGTGGTAGGGGGGTTCTGCTGGTTTAAAATGGGAGGGGAGATTCTATAGGTTTAAAATGGGAAAGGGACTTCTCCAGGTTTAAAATGGGAGGGGGACTTCTCCAGGTTTAAAGTGGGAGACTGGGTTCTACTGGTTTAAAATGGGAGGGGAAATTCTCCAGGTTTAATATGGGAGGGGAGTTTCTCCAGGTTTAAAAATGGAGAGGGGCTTCTCCAGGTTTAAAATGGGAGGGGAGTTTTTCCAGGTTTAAAATGGGAGAGGGACATCTCCAGGTTTGAAGTGGGAGATGTGGATCCGCTGGTTTAAAATGGGAGGGGAGATTCTCCAGGTTTAATATGGGAGGGGAGATTCTCCAGGTTTAAAATGGGAGGGAGACTTTTCCAGGTTTAAAGTGGTAGAGGGGGTTCTGCTGGTTTAAAATGGGAGGGGAGATTCTAGAGGTTTAAAATGGGAGAGGGACTTCTACAGGTTTAAAATGGGAGGGGGACTTCTCCAGGTTTAAAGTGGGAGAGGGGGTTCTGCTGGTTTAAAATGGGAGGGGAAATTCTCCAGGTTTAATATGGGAGGGGAGATTCTCCAGGTTTCAAATGGGAGGGGGATTCTCCAGGTTTAAAATGAGATGTGGAGTGTCATTTAGGACTGAAGTGAATAAAAATTACTTCACTCAGAGGGTTGTGAATCTTTGGAATTCTCTACCCCAGAGGCTTGTGAATGCTCCATCATTCAATACACTTAAGGCTTGAATAGACATATTTTTGGTTTCTCAGGGAATCAAGGCATATGTAGAGCAGGCGGGAAAGTGGAGGTGAATCCGAAGATCAGCCATGATGGTATTGAATGGCGGAGTAGGCTCGATGGGCCATATTGTTGACTCCTGCACCTATTTCTCATCTTATTGTGTTTTCTCTTTGTCTCTTCCTCTCTCTCTCTGACTCTACCTCTCTCTGTGTCGTTCTTTCTCTCCCTGTCGCTCCTTCTCTCTCAATCGCTCTGTCTCTTTATTTCTCTACCCCTCTCCCTCTCTGTTTGTCTGTCTCTCTCGCTCTCTCTCTCTGTGAGTCTCTGCCTGTGCCTTTGTCTGTGTGTGTGCCTGTGTCTGTGCGTCTGTATGTTTTTGTGTGCTTGTCTTTGTGTGAACTTGTGTGCCCAGCCAGATACGTCCACATCCCATGAATGAATAAAAACAAAACAAAACAAAAAATCTTTACGCTCATCTACACATCTAGTCACCACCTCGAAAAATTCAATCAATTCCGTTAGGCACGATCTCCCCCTGACAAAGCCATGCTGACTATCCCTGATTAATCCCTGTCTCTCCAAGTGGACAGCAATCTTGTCCCTCAGAATTTTTCCAATAGTTTCCCAACCACTGATGTTAGACTCACCGGCCTGTAATTACATGGTTTATCCCTGCTACCTTTCTTGAATAATCGTACCACATTCGCTGACTTCCAGTTCTCTGGTACCTGTCCTGTGGCCAGAGAGGATATGAAAGTTTGTGTCAGAGCCCCTGCTAACTCCTCCCGTGCCTCACATAACAGCCTGGGATATATATCATCTGGGTCTGGTGATTTATCCACCGTTAAGCCCATTTAAACCACTAATACCTCCTCCCATTCAATGCTAATAGGTACTCATATATCACAATCCCCCTCCCTGATCTCAACACCAACATCATCCTTCTCCATAGTGAACACCTATATCCTCCGGTTTCCACACACAGATAGCCACCTTGTTCCCTAATGGGCCCTATACTTTCCCCTTTATTCTCTTGTCCTTAATATACTTATAAAACGCCTTCGGATTTTCCTTTCCCTTGCCCACCCGTGTTTTTAATGTCCCCTTTTCGGTCTCCTAATTACTTTTTTTAAGTACCCCTCTACACATTCTATACTCCTCTAGTGCCTGCGCTGATTTCAACATTCTGAATCTGCCATAAGCCTCCTTTTTTTCCCTGATCCAATCATCTATATTCCATGACATCCAGAGTTGTCTGGACTTGTTGCTCCGACCCTTCACCTTTCCGGGTACATGTTGGCTCTGAACCCTCACTATTTCCTCCTTGAATAACTCCCATTGGTCTGATGTAGACTTTCCTACAAGTAGCTGCTCCCAGTCCACTATGGCCAGATGCTGTTTTACCATAATGAAATCGAGGGGAGTAACTGGACTGAGCCAGGGACGCCATCCGATGGAGATGGTGAGAGGGTGCAGTAACTGCAGTGAGACAGGGACACCAGCAGATGGAGATGGTGAGAGGGGGAAGTAAAGAAGTAAGGGCGGTGAGATATGGACACCAGCAGATGGAGATTGTGAGGGTGTGGGGCCAGTAACTGCAGTGTGTCAGGGACACCAGCAGATGGAAATGGTGAGAGGGTGAAGTAACTGCAGTGTGGCAGGGACACCAGCAGATGGAGATGGTGAGAGTGGGAAGTAACTGCAGTGAGGCATGGACCCCAGTCGATACAGAAGGTGAGAAGGAGCAGTCACTCCAGTGAGTCAGGAACACCAGCAGATGGAGATGGTGAGAGGGTGAAGTAACTGCAGTGAGGCAAGGACACCAGTAGATACAGAAGGTGAGAAGGAGCAGTAACTCCAGTGAGGCAGGGACACCAGTAAATGGAGATAGTGAGAGGGCGGCAGGAACAGCAGTGAGAAAGGCACACCAGCAGATGGAGAGGTGAGGGTGGGGCTAGTAACTGCAGTGAGACAGGGATACCAGCAGATGGAGATGGTGAGAGGGACAGAAACTGCAGTGAGACAGGGACACCAGCAGATGAAGATGGTGAGAGAGGACAGGAACTGCAGTGAGACAGTTACACAAGCAGATGGAGATGGTGAGAGGGGGACAGTAACTGCAGTGAGAAAGGGAAACCAGCAGATGGAGATAGTGAGAACGGGACAGTGACTGCAGTGAGACAGGGACACCAGCAGATGGCGATGGTGAGAGGGGACAGGAAATGCAGTGATACAGGGGCATCAGCAGATGGAGATGGTAAGAGGGGTAGAAACTGCAGTGAGAAAGGGTCACCAGCAGATGGTGATGTTGAGAGGGGGACAGTAATTGCAGCGAGACAGGGACACCAACAGATGGAGATGGTGAGAGGGGATGTAACTGCAGTGAGACAGAGACACCAGCAGATGGAGATGGCGAGAGGGGGCAGTAACTGCAGTGAGATAGGGAGAGCAGCAGATGGAGATGGTGAGTGGGGACAGGAACTGCAGTGAGACAGGGGCACCGGCAGATAGAGATGTTGAGATGGAAAGTAACTGCAGTGAGATAGGAACACCAGCAGATGGAGATGGGGTGAGAGGACTGTAACTGCAGTGAGAAAAGGACACCTGCAGATGGAGATGGTGAGAGGGGGGCAGTAACTGCAGTGAGACAGGGTCACCAGCAGATGGAGATGGTGAGCGGGGAAGCAGTAACTGCAGTGTGACATGGAAACCAGCAGATGGAGATGGTGAGATGGGGACAGTAACTGCAGTGAGACAGGGACACCAGCAGATGGAGATGGTGAGGGTGGACATTAACTGCAGTGGGACAGGGACACCAGCAGATGAAGATGGTGAGAGGGGGCACTAACTGCAGTAAGACAGGGACACCAGCTGATGGAGATGATGTGAGGGGGGCAGTAACTGCAGTAAGACAGGGACACCAGCAGATGCAGATGGTGAGAGGGGGGCAGTACCTGCAGTGAGACAGGGACACCAGCAGATGAAGGTGGTGAGGGGGGCATTAACTGCAGTAAGAGAGGGACACCAGCAGATGGAGATGGTGTGACGGGACATTAACTGCAGTGAGACAGGGAGACCAGCAGATGGAGATGTTGAGAGGGGGCAGTAACTGCAGTGTATAATCTGAGAATCAGATTTAAAATCATTTCAGGGCTCAGTGCTGTGAATATAAAATGAACTTTCTGTCCTGTGGGCAGTGCAGGTAGAGAATATGAATATGATTTAGTTCCAGGTTTTGAAACCCTCAATTCTTTCTATGATTTCACTAATTTAACAATGATAGTGAGAGGGTATTTCACCGCCTTCTTCAGCTCCTGTCTGAATTTAGTCTGATTCACAGTGTAAATAAACGTGTTGGTGCAGGAACTGAGAATCTGCAGCATTCTTGATGTGTGATCTGTGATATAGACAGGGTTAGTGTGGGAGGAATAATACGGAATATCTGCAATTCGCGCATAAATGATAAACACAACCAGTGTCACCCACAACAATATAAAACTGCCGGATATACTGAAGAGTAAAATAATTGATTTTCTCCTATTCTCCATCTCTGGGTCCTTGTGATTCTCTCCATTGCTGTGACCCCGGAATCCCCTGCGGACTTTACTTGAGAATATAATCCGTCTGACAGTCAGAACATTGAGCAGAAAAATCAGAAAGACCGGGACACAAGGGGTTAAAATGTAGTTCAGCAATTCAAATGCCCCCCACGTGGGAGAACTAAAGAAGCTCAGTTTATAAACACAACCCATTGGAACATTATCAATAAAGTAATCTTGTTTATATGCAAAGTACCAGGGGAGAGACTGTAAACAGCCCAGCACACTCAGTGTTCCTGCAACCACAACCGCTGTTTTCTCGCTGCAATATTTGGTTTTCAGCTTCTCACAACAAATGGCCACAAATCGATCAAAGGTGAAAGTCACTGTGAGCCAGACAGAAATAACTGTGGCTGCATTAAACAGAACGTTAATGAGAGAACACATAGGAGTAATTCTCAGGAATGAACGTGGGAAATAAATTAAAACAATCCTGTTCAATATGGGACTAGTGATAACGACCAGGAGATCAGACACTGCCATTCCCACCAGGTAGACAGTGATACATTTGGAGAGACTGCACTTTCCTCTGGACAGGATCACAATCGCCACCAAGTTAACTGGAAGAGAGAGAAAAGGAAGCAGAGAAATTACTGATCAGACCTGGAGATAAAGCAGCAGTTTGACAGGATATGGGCTGAAATTTCCAGCTTTGTTGCTGCATCGAGCAGTGAAAACTGATTCACTGACACGGGCAGTGCTTTGTCACAGTGAAATGTTTGAACACACACTTATTAATAATGAATTGGGAAATTAAAACAGAAAGTGAATAAAGTCAGCACCGGATCTACTGTAAGTACTGAGTGAGGGAAATGAGAAGGGGTTTTACCTTTCTCCTGTTGCAATCTCTCAATGCAACTGTCTCTGTTAACTCAATACTTTTCTTATAAGAGCAGAGATTCATTAACGAATAAAACCGTTCTTTTAAATTGTCATACAATTGGTATGAATTGCCAGTGTGCAAAGGGATTCATCTCAGGAATGGTTGGTATCGCTCAGACCAGCTTGTTCCCATTATATTGTTCAGTCAAAATTCATGGCTGTTACATCCGGCTGATCGGTTGGAAAACAAACAAACTTGGCTTTCAACTGATCGAAATTGAGCTGCGTTCTGCAGGACAGAATCTGGAGGATTAAGCTGAGTCATATGCACAGTGACGTGCAACTTTGCAAGGCCTTATTTGGAAATATAGTGTGGTACTTACAACATTGTTGAAACTGTTGCTGCATCTTTTTGCCTCTGCTTTCCAACGTGTCGGAGTTTGGAAGAAAAAGCCAACCGTAACGTCAGACGAGAGCTGCAAGGTGATTGCTTGGTGAGTAGCAGCTTTTAGTGCATTTAAATATCTTAAAAAGAGGAAAGTCTTTTTGTTGAAAAAAACGCTCTAGTGATAAGGTGAGTCCTACTAAAGTGTGTTTTTTTAAAAATTCAGTGTAACTTTATAAGGACTTTAGATTAAAGTGTAATGAGTATTTTTTAATTAAGGGAGTAACTAATTAATCGAAGGGTAAGTCATGACAGGAGAGCTCAGCCCCATGATCTGCTCCTCCTGCGCTATGTGCGAAATCAGGGACGCTTCCAGTGTCCCTGACGACCATGTGTGAAGGAAGTGTATCCATCTGCAGCTACTGGCTACCCGCATTACGGAGCTAGAGCTGCGGGTGGATTCACTGTGGAGCATCCGTGATGCTGAGGACGTCATGGATAGCACGTTTAGTGAGGTGGTCACACCGCAGGTAATGGCTGCACAGGCAGAAAAGAGATGGGTGACCACCAGACGGAATAGTAGGTACAGGCAGGTAGTGCAGGAATCCCCTGTGGCCAATTCCCTCTCAAACAGATATACCGCTTTGGATACTGTTGAGGGGATGACCTCCCAGGGGAAAACAGCAACAGCCAAGCTCGTGGCACCACGGAGGGCTCTGCTGCGCAGCAGGGGAGGAAAGGGGGTGTAAGAGCTATAGTCATAGGGGATTCTATCGTAAGGCGTGCAGATAGACATGTCTGTGGCCACAAACGAAACTCCAGGATGGTATGTTGCCTCCCTGGTGCTAGGGTCAAGGATGTCTCGGAGTGGCTGCAGGACATTCTGAAAGGGGAGGGTGAGCAGCCAGAGGTCGTGGTCCATATTGGTACTAATGACATAGGCAGGAAGAGAGATGAGGTCCTGCAAAGTGAATATAGGGAGTTCGACAGTAGGTTAAAAAGCAGGACCTCTAGGGTTGTAATCTCAGGATTACTCCCTGTGCCACGTGCTAGTGAGGGTAGGAATAGGAGGATCACGTAAATGAATGCATGGCTGAAGAACTCGTGTAGGCGGGAGGGCTTCAGTTACTTGGACCATTGGGATCACGTCTGGTGCAGAGGTGACCTGTACAAGAAGGATTTGTTGCATCTGAACTGGAAGGGGACCAATATCGTTGTGGGGAGGTTTACTATTACTACTCGGGAGGGTTTAAACTAGTCTGGCAAGGAGGTGGGACACAAAGTAGTAGTGTCTCCGATGAGATAGTTGAGACAAATGTAAAGGTTAAAGCGAGCAAGTCCAGTAGGCAGGCTGGGCAGGGGAAGGACATGGAGCGTGGAAGATCTGGTAGCCTAAACTGAATTTACTTTAATACAAGAAGCCTTACAGGTAAGGCAGATGAACTCAGAGCATGGATTGGTAAATGGTATTGTGATATTATAGCTTTTAGGGAAACATGGTTGAGGGAT
This sequence comes from Heterodontus francisci, assembly GCF_036365525.1. NCBI lineage: Eukaryota > Metazoa > Chordata > Chondrichthyes > Heterodontiformes > Heterodontidae > Heterodontus > Heterodontus francisci. The sequence continues at coordinate 5,847,408 of NW_027141473.1, forward strand.
GGGCAGGACTGGCAGCTCAATGTTCCGGGGTGGTAGAGGTGGAGGTAAGAGAGGAGGGGGAGTTGCACTATTGATTAGGGAGGATATCATGGCAATACTTAGAGAGGATATCCTGGCGGGGAATATCCAACGAGGCCACATGGGTAGAACGTAGAAATAAGAAAGGGGTGATCACTTTGAAAGGATTATACTATAGGCCCACCAATAGTCAGAGGGAATTGGAGGAGTATTTATGGAGGGAAATCACAGATAGGTGTGGGAGTTATAGGGTTGTAATAGTAGGTACTTTTAACTTCCCTAATATTGATTGGGACTGCCTTAGTGCTGAGGGATCAGATGGGAAGAATTTGTTAAGTGTGTCCAGGATCGTTTTCTGAAGCAGTATGTGGATGGCCCTACTAGACAAGGGGCTACACTTGACCTCCTGTTAGGAAATGAGGATGGGAAGGCAGTTGCTGTTGTCTGTGGGGGAGCACTTTGGGACCAGTGACCCATAACTCTATTAGCTACAAGATAGTTTTGGAAAAGGATAGGACTGTTCCTCGAATTGAGGGCCTGAATTGAGGGAAGACTAATTCCAATGGCATCAGACAGGAACTCTCAAAAATTGAAGGGGAGAGGCTGTTTACAGGTAAAGGGACGTCTGGCAAGTGGGAGGCTTTTAAAAGTGTGATAGGAAGGGTTCAGGGCCGGCATGTTCCTGTTAGATTGAAGGTCAAGGTTGGCAGGTTTAGGGAACCTTGGTTGACAAGGGATATTGAGGGCCTGGTCAGGACAAAGAAGGAGGCATATGTCAGGTATAGGCAGCTGGGATCAAGCGAGTACCTCGAGGAGTATAAGGGATGCAGGAGGACATTTAAGAAGGAAGTTAGGAGGGCAAAAATGAGCCATGATATATCCCTGGCAGATACGATAAAGGAGAATCCTAAACGTTTCTATAAGTATATTAAGAGTAAAAGGGTAGCTGGGGAAAGAGTAGGTCCAATTAAGGAACAGTGTGCTAATCTGTGTGTGGAGCCACGGGAAATGGGCAAGGTCTTAAATGAATATTTCTCGTCTTTATTTACATTGGAGAAGGTCATGGAAACTAATGAGTTCAAGGGAGGGAGCAGCGATATCCTGGAGCATATCAACATTACAAAGGAGGAGGTGTTCGAGGTTTTCAAGCACATTAAAGTGGATAAATCCCCAGGGCCTGACCATGTATATACTAGGATGCTATGGGAAGCAAGGGAGGAGATTTCTGGGGCCCTGGCAGAGACATTTGTATCATTGTTAGCCACTGGTGAGGTACTGGAAGACTGGAGGATAGCTAATGTTGTGCCTTTATTGAAGGGCAGCAGAGACACGCCAGGGAACAACAGGCTGGTGAGCATTACATCACTGGTAGGAATGTTATTGGAAGGGATTCTGAGAGACTGGATTTATATTAATCTGGAAAGGCATGATCTGATTAGGGATCGTCAGCATAGTTTTGTGCGTGGGAAATCATGTCTTACGAATTTGATTGAGTTTTCGAGGAGGTGACCAAGAGGATTGACGAGGGCAGGGCGATGGGCGTTGCATAATGGACTTTAGCATGGCCTTTGACAAGGTCCCGCATGGTAGGCTGGTCCAGAAGTTTCAAACACATGGGATCCAGGGTGAGCTAGCAAATTGGACACAAAATTGGCTTGCTGATAGGAGGCCGAGGGTGGTAGTGGAGGGTTGTTTTCCAGATTGTAGGCCGGTGACCAGTGGTGTGCTGCAGGGATCGGTGCTGGGCGCTCTGTTGCTTGTCCTATATATTAATGACTTCAATGTGAATTCAGGGGGCATGATTAGTAAGTTTGCAGATGACACCAAAATTGGTGGTATCGTGGACAGTGAAGAAGGTTGTCTAAGGTTACAACAGGATATAGATTACCTGGGAAAGTGGGCAAGGGAGTGGCAAATGGAATTTAACGCAGACAAGTGCGAAGTGATGCATTTTTGGAAGTTAAACAAGGGCAGGACATATACAGTGAATGGCAGGGCCCTGGGGATTGTTCTTGAGCAGAGAGAACTTGGCGTGCAAGTACATAGTTCCATGAAAGTGGCAACACTGGTAGACCAGGTGGTGAAGATGGCGTATGGCATGCTTGCCTTCATCGGCCCAGACACTGAGTACAAGAGTTGGGACGTCATGTTGCAGTTGTACAGAACGTTGCTTAGGCCGCATTTGGAGTACTTTGTGCAGTTCTGGTCGCCGCACTGCAGGAAAGATGTGATTAAGCTAGAGAGGGTGCAGCAAAGATTCACAAGGATTTGGAGGGCTTAAGTTATAAAGAGAGATTGGATAGGCTGGGTCTGTTTTCCCTGGAGCGAAGGAGGCTGAGAGCGGATGTGACAGAGGTATATAAAATTATGAGAGGCAGAGATAGGGTAGACAGCCAGAGTCTGTTTCCCATGGTAGGGGTGACTAAACCTAGAGGGAATAGATTTAGGGTGAGAGGGAGGAGGTTTAAAGGGGATCAAAAGGGTAGATTTTTCACACAAAGAATAGTGGGTATCGGGAATGAGCTGCCTGAGGATGTGGTGGAGGCAGGAAAAGCAGCGACATTTAAGAGGCATCTGGACAGGTACTTGAATGAGCAAGGCATTGAGGGATATGGAATTAATGCAGGCAGGTGGGATTAGTATAGAAAGGCATTATGGTCGGCATGGACGCGCTGGGCCGAAGGACCTGTTTCTATGTTGTACGACTCTATGACTATGACTTTACAGAGATGGCATACAACGGGTTAAATGGAATGTGTCTCCAGACTGTTGGTCGGGAATCTTTGGGGACAGCGGAATGTGCGGCTGCTTTGTTGCTCTGGGTTCAGGGAGCCAACAGGTGCTGTTACCAAATGAAAAAAGGCTGAAAACTGCACCACTGAGTTTGAGTGCTCATATCAGCCATGATCCAGAATAGCAGAACAGGCTCGAAGGGCTGAATGGCCTACTCCTGCTCCTATGTTCCTATATTCCTATCAGGTTGGACGAGGCAACTTGAGGCAGAGCCAATGCGTGACATTGGGACGGAGAGAAGGAATAGGACATGTTGGAGTTGGAGGAGAGACAGGAGCAGTTGGTTTGGGAAAGTGGATAAACTAACACAATGGATGAGGAGACTGAGGATTCAATACAGTGAGAGGAGAGGCTGAGAGTCACAGGGAGAGACTGCAGCAGTGTGTTAGAGGAAATCTAATCTGTAGATCCCAGTGAAACAACTCAATTAATACATTCAAACAATAACACCTGCGGTTATTGGTGTTGGAGAGCAGTTCATTGGTTATACAATGTCGTCAGTACGTTTAGTTTTCACAGGCAATCTATTATATGTCAAAACAAATTTATGATATTAGCCTTGGTCTTTATTGAATTTAGCAGTCACAGAGATTTTAATGCGCAGTACTTAAATAATGAAATACCATCAGTGAAGTACTGATTCGATTCTGTTTATTCCGTCAGTAAGTAAGGAATAGGAACTTTCGACAGAACAACATGAGGAGCTGACAGAAATCAACACAGAGGATCAAGACCGACAGAAAAATGAGTACAATCTGACAACAGACAACTTCAACTCCCAATTTCTCTCACTAATTCATTCGGATATTCCAGCACTTTATGATGGTGAATTATTCACACCGCTGTTTCTTTCTCTTTCTCTTTCATTCTGGTTGTCTTTTTTCCCTCGATTTCATTCTCCCTGCTCCTTTTCTCCTCCCGTCTCTCAGTCGCCCTTTCTATCTCTCTGGAGGACTCACACCCTGCAAACTGTTACTTAATCCCACTGTTCTCATATGATTTATTCCTAACATTCTGCGCCTGTGTTCTGTTCATCAGCCCCGTATTCAATGATTCTATTCTCAGAGTCAGTTTGTTCAATGGTGAAACCTCTGTGAATAATTTAATGTATCTACAGAGCACCCAAGTCTCCATTTGTTCACCTTATCTACAATGCATGGAATAAGCAGGATCGAAGGCTTCTTCCAGGCAAACCTCACAATCATTGAAATTCCTTCTCCTGGAATTAGAAGTAAACCGTTAGAATGTGGGATTGTTTAATTAATAAAACACCAACATCAGCACTGCAGCTGATAATCTACAGATAAATGGAAAGATTCTTGATTCCAACTGATAGAGTGGAAACCAATAAAACATTACATCAATACTTTCTATTTTACAATGTCGTCCAGTGGCAGTGAAGGCTATACCGTGAAGTAGATAAGGAGATGTGAAAGAAGCAGCAGCAAACTCAGTTCAGTAGCCAGACCTCTGAAGCAGCGTCAGACACACACAGAATGAAATAATATTTTATAACAGTGATATCCAATAGATACATTGAAATACCAGCTAAATTGAGAAATGTTATTGGCGAGGGAGCATATTGTGCTGTCCCCTTGTAACACTGTCAACCACTAAAAATAAATTCATAAATATATTCCAGGAACGGTTCGTTCCACATCATGAAACTGTTAAAAGCTCCTGATAGTCTGATTCTTGATCCGAACCGAGACACCTGATTCAAATATCTTCAAAGCACAGAGCAATCTAGTAACTGTGCCAGGGTTACTAAAATCAATACCATTAAAAGCATAATGCAGCTCCTACAAGACTGAAGGAGTAGACAATGAGGAGATTCCATCAGTAAATTGCTGGGATAGAAGAGGCAGCAGTGTAACGCACACATTTAGAACTAATACCGAGTACAGCAGCACAGTTGAAACCGGTTTACATCATTAACAGCTGAGATACAGGCTTACCAGGAACTCCAATTGTAGCAAGTACTGGATAATAAATGGATAACATCTGAAGAATTACTGGATATCCCATTTCTGTGAGAAGCAGAGACTTCTGCTCGCCTGGAACCCACAGCTCCAGCAGGCACTCTGAGCTGATCCATGCCAACGGGTCCTGATTTATACAGGGGATAAGTTTCCACTGATAAGGTTATACCCCTGATCATTGCTATTAGTTACACTCATCTGAACAAACATATTACATCATCAGCTTTGACTCTGATGTAAATAATGTGTTCGATAAAACACAATCATTTCAATGTCAATGACATTTCTTTTCAGCCTAAGTGAATACCTGACTTTTCTCCACAGTATTTTCCATCAGGCACTTTCTTTTTCACTCACTGATCGTCTCCATACTCTATATCCCATATCCTCTCTGTGTCCTCCTCACAGCTTACCATCTCAGAGTAAAGCTCAGTTTAAACTGTCCCTGGAGTATTGCATTAACCTGGGTCACTCACTGTGACCATTTCAGACTTAAGACTCATCGAAATACTTCTTAAATGTTATGAGCGTTCCTGCTTCTATCACCTCTTCAGGCAGTGCGTTCCAGATTACAAACACCTTCTGGGTGATTTTTCTTTCCTCAAATCGCTTCTGAACCTCCTGCCACTTACCTTAAATCTATGCCCCTTGGTTATTGACCCCCCTGCTAAGGGAAAATGTTTCTTTTTATCTATCCTATCAATGCCCCTCATAATTTTGTTTACCTCAATCATGTCCACCTTCAGCCTTCTCTGTTTTTCAGGAAAACAACACTAGCCTTTTCATTGTCTCTTCATAGCTGAAGTGCTCCAGCCCAGGCAACATCCTGGTGAATCTCCTTTGCATCCTCTCCAGTGCAATCACATCCTTCCTATAGTGTGGTGCCCAGAACTGTACATAGTACTCCAGCTGTGGCTTAACTAGCGTTTTATACAGCTCCATCATAACCTCCCTGCTATTATATTATATGTCTCGGCTAATAAAGGCCAGTCTCCCATATGCCTTCCTAACCACCTTATCTACCTGTACTGCTGCCTTCAGTGATCTATGGACAAGTACACCAAGGTCACTCTGACCCTCTGTACTTCCTAGGGTCCTACCATCCATTTATATTCCCTTGCCTTGTTAGTCCTCCCAAAATGCATTACCTCAAACTTTTCAGGATTAACTTCCATTTGCCACAGCTCCACCCATCTTAAAATGGCAGTTTAATAGCCGACTTAAATTGGCAAACAGATATATGTGTAGTTTTACTAAGGTTCTGAGAGAAGAGTCAGAAACAGACACACACACACAGAAACACACACACACACGCACACACACAGAAACACACACATAAACACACACACAGACACACACACACAGAAACACACACACACAGAAACACACACACAGAAACACACACACAGAAACACACACAGACTGACAGAAACATGCACAAACACAGACAGAAACACATACACACACAGAAACACACAGAGAGAAACACACACACACAGAGAAACACACACACACAGAAACATACACACACAGAAACACACACACAGAAACAGAAACACACACACACACACACACACAGAGAAACAGACTGCCCAGGGACAGACAATGACAGAAGTATATTGCAATATCCAAAAGGCATTCGATGAGGTCAATCTTCGATTTAAAAATGAACATCAATGTGCATTTGCAGAAGACAGTTCCAAACTATTACCACCTTTTGCGTGTAGCAGTGTGTCCTAACTTCATTCCTGAAATGTCTGCCTCTATTTTTTAGACTGTACTCACTAGTCCCAGACTCCCTAACCTGCCGAAATAGTTTCTCCCAAACTACCCCATCAGTTCCCCTTAATATCCTAACAGCTTTGATCAAATCACCTTGATCCTCCTAACTTCCAGGCAATGAATCCCGAGTTTGTGTAATATCACCTCGTAATTGAACCCTTGGAGTCCAGTTATCATTCTGGTAAATCTATGCTGCACTCAAATGGACATGAACCAGTCCCCTCAAGTCTCTTTGCACCTCCAGCGTTTCAAATATTTCACCATTTATAAAATATTCTGTTCTGTTCTTTTTTGCTGAAATCCTTCCACCACTGTTTTGTCCATTCACTTAAGATATTAATATCTCTTTGTAATTTGATGCTTCCAGCTACACTGCTTACAATGCTGCCTATTTTTGTGTCATTAACAAACTTGGGTATGTGGCATTCTCCCCCATCATCTTAAATCGTTAATAAGTACAGCAAAACGGAGACACACAGGGGCTTTGCACTCGGAGACGGGATTGAATCATTCCATCCTGGAGGTTTTTTAATTCCAGATTCATGTTTTATCTTTTTGGAAAAAACAGAACTCAAATTTACAACAGCCCAGTGTCGGATTTGAACTCCTGCTTTTTCAATCATCAGCTCAGACCTTCAAATTAAAACCATTAAAGAGATTCACTTTCCTACTGCTGTGGTCTGACTGTCTTAGGTTTTGTGTATTGTTCCCTTCATGTGCTCTAGTGTAAGTACCTTCCATTCTGTGTATCAGCAAGGGACACAAATCAAATTCACACCTTATTGCATCAACCAAAACCTTTCAAGTCCATTCACACGCCCCTATTTCCTGTCTCTGCAAAGTTAGCTCACACTTCCACAATGCAGGAATGTATGAATGGAAAGAGCTTTTCACACATTTTCCAAAACGTTTGCTAAAACTTTACAGGATGAAAAGTGCAATACACTGATAGCTTCCAAGCTCCAAATTGAATTTGTAAGAGTTGAAAAGTAATACAGGAATGAAATCCCAGAACTCTCTCTCCCTGCACCCATTCTAACATTGTACCATTTAGTTTATATCGCTTCTCTTCAGCCTTCCTTCCAAAATGCATCATTTCACATTCCACGGCATTGAAGTTAACCTGCCATGTGTCTGTCCAAAGATAGGGTGGAAGGTAAGCTGTCACGAGCACATAAAAGGTCTACAAAGAGATTTCAATAGGTTAAGTGAGGGGGCGAACATTTGGCAGACGGAGAAGAATGTGGGAAAATGTTGCTACAGCTGTTCAGGTCCTTATTTAGACCATATCTGGAGTACTGTGGACAGTTTTAGTCTCTTTGCTTAAGCAAGGATATACCTACATTAGAAATAGTTCAGCGAAGGTTCACTCGCCTGATTCCTGGGATGAAGGGGTTATCTTATGAGGAAAGGTTGAACAGATTGGGCCGAAACCCACTGGTGTTATAAGAATGAGAGGTGATCTTCTTGAAACATCTCAGGTCCTGAGGCGTCTGGACAGGATGGATGCTGAGAGGATGTTTCCACTTGTTGGAGAGACTAGAACTAGGGGACACTGTCTAAAAATTAGTAACGTCCCATTTAAAAATGAGATGAGGAGAAATGTTTTTCTCACAGAGGGTGGTTATTCTGTGGAATTTTCTGCCCCAGAGAGCAGTGGAGGCTGGATCATTGAATATATTCATGGCTGAGTGAGAGATTTTGATTAACAAGGGAGTCAAGGGTTAGGGTGGTAGACAGGAAAGTGGAGTTGAGTTCACAATATGATCAGCCATCGAATGACAGAACAGGCTTGAGGGGCTGAATGGCCTACTCCTGCTCCGAATTCATTTGTTCTTGTGTGTTCCATTTCACCAGACTGCCTCGAACCTCCTGAAGTCTGCTGCTAGTACCTTCCCTGTTTATTACATTGCAGATGACACAAACATTGGCAAACATTGAAGTTGTGCCCTGGAAACCCAAGTCCAAGTCATTAGTATATATCAAAAAGAGCAGTGGTCCTAATATAAACCTCCACTGCATACCTCCCTCAATTCTGAACCAACCATTGACCACTCTCTCAGCCAGTGTCGTATCCAATCAGCCACTGTTCCTTTCATCCATGGAGCATCAATATTGCCAACTGGTTGATTAGGAGGCACCATTAAGTCTTCCCCAGGAGAACCCTGGTCCCAGACCTCTCTGCTTGCACTCTCCAATCAAAATTCCCCAGAGAGATACAGCATGGATTAGATACGGAATAATGCTCCCTCTACACTGTCCCATCCAACACTCCCAGGGCAGGAACATCATGGGGAGGATACAGAGTGAATCTTGCTCTACACTGTCCGAAACAGACAGAGAGAGAGACAGAAAGAGAGAAATAAAGAGACACAGACAGGAAGGGTGACTGAGAGTAAAGTAAGAATATTTAACATCGGACATAGGAAGAGGAAGAGACAATTTCACAATTTAACCCCTCAACCCTGTTCCAGCATTCAATGAGATCAGGGCTGATCTGTGATCTAACTCCATATACCCGTCTTTGCCCCATATCTCTTCATACCTTCAACAACAAAAATCTATCAATCTTAGATTTAAAAATTCACAATGTTCTTAGCATCAATTGCTGTTTATGGAAGAGAGTTCCAAACTGATACCACACCTGGTGAGTTGAAGTGTTTCTTCATTTCACTCCTCAATGGTTTTAGACGATGTTTAGATTTTTAGACTATGCCCAGAAGTTCTAGATTCCCAGCCAGCGGGAATAGTTTCTCTCTCTCCACCCTATCACCTTCCCTTATTATTCTGAAAACTTTGATCAAATCACCCCTTAACCTTCTAAATTCCAGGGATACAGAGTAAAGCTCCATCTACACTGTCCCATTAAACACTCTGAAGCCACGCACAGTGTCGGGTTAGACATAAAGCACATTTCCCTCTGCACTGTCCCATCACACACTCCCAGGGCAGGGCCAGCATGGGGTTAGATACAGATTAAAGACAGGGCCTATTGTATTATAAACAGAGAAATGGTCTTGTGCAGTACAAACTGAGACCGGGTGAAACGCTGCAGAATCAGAGACGACTCCAACAGCAGGAACATCATGGGGAGGATACAGAGTGAATCTCACTCTACACTGTCCAAAACAGACAGAGAGAGACAGAAAGAGAGAAACAGAGATACACAGACAGACAGGGTGACTGAGAGTGAAGTAAGAACATATAACATTGGACATCGGAAGAGGAGGAGATAATTTCACAATTTAACCCCTCAACCCTGTTCCAGCATTCAATGAGATCAGGGCTGATCTGTGATCTATCTAACACCAGAGATCCCGCCTTTGTCCCTTTGGTTAACAATAATCTATCAATTCCAGATTTAAAAATTAACAATTAAGCCAGCATGAATTCCTGTTTGCAGGACAGAGTTCCAAAATTACAAAGAAATCCAAAGGAATGATTGGAGAGGCTGAGGATGTTTTCTTTGGAACAGAGAAGGCTGAAGGGCGATTGAGTAGAAGTGCATAAAATTATGAGGGGCCTTGATAGAGTGGGTAGGAAGGACATATTTCCCTTAGCACAGAGGTCCATGAGCGGGGACCTCGATTTCAAAATGCCCACAACCAATATCATGATGGTGTGACGACTCCCACAGCGGAATAGCTTGCTGGATGTTTAAAATAGAAGATATTCCCTCTGGATCTCTCCCGCTGTTTCCCTCTCCATACCTATCTCTTATACGTCTGTGCACACAGCAGTGAAGGATTACATCGAATTAATATATCTTACATTCCCTCTTTCAGTCGAACCCACAATCTCTCTCTCTCCAACCTTGTCCCTCTCTACAGCCCTCTCTCTGTCTGTATATCTAACCCTCTCTCCCTCTGTCACTCTGCTAGTGTCAGAGATAGCAGGAGGGAGAGACAGAGTGAGGAAGACAGAGAGAGAATGTACTCTGTTCCTAAGCTATGCTGAAACTGCTCTCGGAGTGTTTGATGGGCCGTGTACAGTCCTGTATCAGGCTGTGAAGAAGCAGAGCATGTTCAGTACACAACGGGTCAAAGGGAAAGAGTCACACCTGTCTGCGACTGGGAAGAGAGACTGACCTTACCATCAAGGCAGCGTTTGACCGATTATGGCATCGAGGAGCCCGAGTAAAGTTTAAGTCAGTGGGAATCCGCTGGTTGGAATCATACCGAGCGCAAAGGAAGATGGTTGTGGTTGTCGGAGGTCAATGATCTCAGTTCCAGGACATCACTGCAGCAGTTCCTCAGGGTAGTGTCCGAGGCCAAACCATCTTCAGCTGCTTCCTCAATGATCGTAAGGTCAGAAGTGGGGCTGTTCACTGATAATTGCACAGTGTTCAGTTCCATTCGCACCTCCTCAGAGAATGAAATCCCAGCAGAAAATGCTGGAAATACTGAGCAAATCAGGTAGCATCTGTGGAGAGAGAAACAGAGTTAATGATTCAGCTCGATGGTTTCCAGATTTCCAGCAACCACAGTATTTTGTCTCAGATAATGAAACAGTCCAAACCCGCATGCAGTAAGACCCGGACAACATTCCGGCTTGGGCCCACCAGTGACAAGTAACATTCACGTCACACAAGTGCCAGGCAATGACCAACTGCAACAAGAGAGAATCCAACCACCTCCCCTTGGCATTCAAAGTATTATCCCATCGCTGAATCCACCAGCATCAAAATCCTGGGGAAACATTGACATCAAACTTAACTGACCGAAACACATCAATAGTTGTTTCACCATCTCTCTGAGACAGAGAGACACAGCAAGAATGTGAGGGGACCTTCACGGAACCTCAGTATATTGTTTCAACCGTTGTTAACGATAGAAATCAAGGATTATATTAGAGCAAAGGAAGAGGCAAATAACATTAGCCCTTTTTTACTGTATTCTTTAATTTAGTTTTTCTCTCCTCCTTCTTCCTACCTGTGGAGGTGGGAGATGTGTGCATGGTTCTTAATGAATACATTGTTTCTGTCTTCATAAAATAGGGGTTCGATACAGACATTGTAGTTAAAGGGGAGGAGTGTGAAATACTGGATGGGCGAAACAGAGTAAGAGGGAAATATGAAGGTGTTTGGCTTCTTTGAAATTGGATAAATGGTCAGGCCTGGATGCATTGGAATCAGTTCAGAGAAGATTCACTGGGCTGACTCCTGGGATGAAGGGGTTATCTTATGAGGGATGGTTGAACAGGTTGGGCCTGTACTCATTGGAGTTTAGAAGAATGAGAGGTGATCTTATTGAAACATGCAAGATTCTGAGGGGACTTTACAGGGCGAATGCTGGGAGGATGTTCCCGTTGTGGGGGTGTCTAGAACTAGGGGGCAGTTGCAGTGTGGGGTTAGGTACAGAGTAAATCTGCCTCTATATACGCCTCTCTTTCTCCTCCTCCATCCAGATGGAGGGAGTAACAGTGAGAAAGAACAGGGGTAGATATAGAAAGAGAATAACAGAGAGAGGGAAGAATACAATGAGGAGAGAGTACCAGAGAGAAAGAGGAAGAGATTGGGATGGGGAATGTCGGTCAGCGTTCCTGCAAATCTGTGTGCAGCAGCCTCAAATGTCCCACGCAGATCCTGTTCCATGATAAATAACACATGTCTTCAAAGATTCTTAAATTTTAAAGGGACTGCGCACGGGACAATAACACATGCCGATAACAACAACTAAATTTTCACGGGAACATTGGAGCCAGCTGAAGCTCAGTGGGTAATAATCTTGCCTCTGAGTTATACGTTTGTGGGTTCAGGTCCAAACACAAAATCTAGGCTGATGCCACTCAACAGAAAATCAGAACAGACCAGTGAGACTCAGAAAAGGAAACTTGTGTTAAATTTGCGAGCCTCGCTTTCTGGAATGTTTTAGTGTTTGGTCAGAATGTTGACCCAGTCTACCCCTGTGGGATGAGAGTTATCTGAATAGAGATTATAACATCTTTTTACAACGTGCATGACGAGTATGACAACATTTGCAGCATCCATCATATAAAATACTTTGGAATCAGTGTTCGATATTTCCAAAACACTGAGGTAAACTCGAACTCTCAATCAGCCCTGGGAGGAAAGCAAACCTTGAGACTTTCAAACAGTAATCAATGTCAGATTTGATCAATTTTTTTAGAGATACAGCACTGAAACAGGCACTTTGGCCCACCGAGTCTGTGCCGACCATCAACCACCCATTTATTCTAATCCTACACTAATCCCATGTCCCAACTACATCCCCACCTATATTTCCCTATACCTACCTATACTAGGGGCAATTTATAATGGCCAATTAACCTATCCATCTGCAAGTCTTTGGCATGTGGGAGGAAACCGGAGCACCCGGAGAAAACCCACGCAGACACAGGGAGAACTTGCAAACTCCACACAGGCAGTACCCAGAATTGAACCCGGGTTGCTGGAGCTGTGAGGCTGCGGTGCTAACCACTGCGCCACTGTGACGCCCATTTATTAGGGATTAATCAATTACCGTATACAAGTCATACAGAATATGCCGTTTGCTAGCGGGATCCGAGTTTCTTACCAGCCTGGATTAGGAAGTGCAGCCTCTGCACTTGTGTTATCACCAAAAGAAGCAAACATAAAATGGCAAATTGATGTATGTGTAGTTTTACTGAGGTTCTGAGAGAGGAGAGAGAAACAGACATATACACAGACAGAACACACACACACAGAAACACATACACACACAGAAACACATACGCACACACAGAAACATACACAACAGAGAAACACACACACACAGAAAAACACACACGCACACAGAGAAACATTCACACACACACACACACACACACACACACACACACACACACACACACACACACACACACACACACACACACACACACACACACACACACACACACACACACACACACACACATTGCCCAAGGAACAGAGAGTAAGAGAAGAATGTTTCAATTTCCAAAAGGCATTCGAGAAGGTCAATCTTAGATTTAAAAACAAACAATTGATTTAACATCAATGGTTATTTACAGAAGACAGTTCCAACCTAACACCTCCTTTAGTCCGTAGAGGTGTTTCCTAACTTCACTTCTGAAAGGTCTGCATCTAGGATTTAGACTATGCCCACTAGTCCCAGACTCCCCCAAACATAAAAACATAAAAATGGACTGTAAAAGTTTCAACAGGGACATAAAAAGGAATCGTTTGGCTGAGACAAATGTGGGTCCATTACATACAGAGTCAGGAGAATTTATAATGGGGAATAGAGAAATGGCAGTGAAGCTAAATGATGACTTTGTGTCTAGCTTCACTGAGGAAGATACAAGAAATCTCCCAGAATTAGACATTGAAGGGATTGGGGGATTGAGGAATTGAGTGCAATTAGTATTAGTAAGAAGGTTGTATTGGAGAAATTAATGGGGCTGAAGTTTGATAAGTTCCCAGGACCTGATATTGTACATCCCAGAGTGTTGAAAGAGGTCGCTATGGAGATAGTGGATGCATTGGCGATCATCTTCCAAAATGCTATAGTTTCTGGAACAGGTCCTGCAGATTGGAAGGTAGCAAATGTCAGCCCACTATTTAAGAAGGGAGGGAGAGAGAAGAGAGGGAATTACAGACCTGTTAATCTTACATCAGTCACTGGGAAAAGGCTAGAATCTCTTCTAAAAGATGTGATAAATGGAGAATTGGGTAATAATGATCTGATTGGGCATAGTCAACATGGATTTAGGAATGGTAAACCATGTTTGACCAACACATTGGAGTCTTCTGAGGATGTTACTAACAGAATTAATAAAGGTGGACGTGCTGTACTTGGACTTTCAGAAGGCTTTTTATCAAGTCTCCCACCGGAGATTGTTTAGCAATATTAAAGCACATGGGACAGGAGGGAATAGACTGGCATGGATTCAGGATTGGTTAACAGGGAGAAAGCAGAGAGTAGGAATAAATGGGTCATGCTCGCATTGGCAGGCTATGACCACAAGGATCAGTACTTGGGCCCCAGCTCTTCACAATATACTTCAACGATTTGGATGTGGGGATCAAATGTAATTTTCCCAAGTTCCCAGATGACAAAACTTGAGAATGTGTTGTGAAGAAGATGCAACGCGGCTTCAAGGGGATTTGGACAGACTTAGTGAGTGGGCAAGAACGTGGTGGATGGAATATAATGTGGAAAAATATGAGGTTATCCATTTTGGATGGAAAAATAGATGTGCAAAGTATTTTTTTAAATGGCAAGAGATTAGAAAGTGTAGATGTACAAAGTGACCTGGGTGGCCCCGTCAATAAGTCATTCAAAGCTAACATGCCGGTGCAGCAAGCAATTAAAAAGGTTAATGGTATGTTAGTCTTTATCACAAGAGGATTTGAGTACAGGAGTAGTGAAGCCTTGCTTGGATCATATAGAACCTTGGTTAGACCGCACCTGAAGTACTGTATGCAGTTTTGGTCCCCTTACCTTAGGAAGGATATTATTGCCATAGAGGCAGTGCAACGAAGGTTCACCAGACTTGTTTCCAGGATGACGGGACTGTCCTATGAAGAGAGATTGGGGAGACTAAGCTTGTATTCTCCAGAGTTTCGAAGAATGAGGTGTGTTCCCATTGAAACCAACACATACTGAAAGCGATAGACAGGGTAGATGCAGGTAAGATGTTTCTCCTGGTTGAGGATTCTAGAACCAGGGGTCACAATTTCAAAATAAGGGGAAAGCCACGTAGTACAGATATGAGGAGAAATTTCTTTTCACAGAAGGTTGTGAATCTTTGGAATTCTCTACTCCAGAAGGCTGTGGAAGCTCAGTCATTGAGTATGTATAAAGCAGAGATTGACAGATTACTAAATACCAATGACATAAAGGGATATGGGGATAGTGTGGGAAAAATACATTGAAGTGGATGATCAGCCATGATCTTATTGATAGTAAAGTAATCTGTTCCAGTCTTTTTTGCTGACATTGAAATCAACCGATCACAGTTTTGCCCATCCACTTCAGATATTAATATATCTTTGCAATGTGATGCGTCCAACTACACTGCTTACTATGCTGCCTATTTTTGTGTCATTGGCAACTTGGGTATGTTGCATTCTACCCCATCATCTTTAAATCATTAATAAATACAGCAAAACTGAGACACATACAAGCTTCGCACTAGTAGACAGGAGTGAATCATTCCATCCCGGAGGGTTTTTTAATTCCAGATTTATGTTTTTTTTTTTAAAAACAGAATTCAAGTTCACAACATCCCAGTGTGGGATGTGAACTCCTGATTTTTCAATCATCAGATCTGGCCTGAGAATTAAAACACATAAAAACAGATTCACTTTCTTACTGCTGTTGTCTGACTGACTCAGGTTTTCGATATTGTTTCCTACTCGTCTTATTCCATGTGTCTGAAGTCTTAGAGGTTGGACAGACATTGGTAAACTACTTCATGTGATGTTCTGTTCTGTGTATCTGCAAGGGACACACATCAAATTCTCAGCTGATTGCATCAATCAAAACCTGCAGGTCCACTCAAGCACTCGTATTTCCTGTCTCTGCAAAGATAGCTCACACTTCCACAATGCAGGGATGTCTGAATGGAAACAGCTTTTGACACATTTCCCAACGCGTTTGCTAACACTTATCAGGATGAAGCTAAATTCACCTTACAGACTGCAAGCCCCAAATTGACTCTTTAAGATATAAAAAGTAACACAAATGAAATACCAGATCTCTCTGTCCCTGCACCAATTGTAACATTGTACCAGTCAGTTTATATCGCTTCTCCTCAGCATTCCTTCCAAAATGCATCATTTTACATTTCGCAGCATTGAAGTTAACCTGCCATGTGTCTGACAATTTCACCACAGTGCCTCTATCCTCCTGAAGTCTACTACCATTCCCTTCCCTCTTTATTACATTGCAAATGGCACAATGTTGAAGTTATGCCCTGTAAACCCAAGGCCAAGTCATTAATATACATCAAAAAGATCAGAGGTCCTAATCCAAACCCCAGGGGAACACCACTGTACCACAAAGTACACTGTATACAGTGAGTACAAAAGCAGGGAAGCTGCACATTTATAAAGCTCTGGTTAGGTAACAGAGGGGGAGAGACTGTGATTCAGAGGGTAACAGAGAGGGAGAGACTGGATTGTGACGGTACCAAAGAGGAAGGGACTGATGTTCAGAGAGTAACAGAGAGGGAAAGACTGGGATTCAAAAGGGAAGAGAGAGGGAAAGACTGGGATTTAGAGGGTAACAGAGACAAATAGTGAGGAATAGGCAGAGAGAGAGGGAGAGGGGCAGAGAGAGAGAGAGACAGAGAGGGAGAGAGATAGACAGCCAGTCAGAGGGAAATTGGGATGGGGAGTGTTAGTCAATGTTCCCACAAAGCTGTGTGCAGCATCATTGAATGTATGACATAGTGAGAGACTGGGATTGAGAGGGTACAGAGGGAGAGAGAGAGAGAGATAGAGAGTGAAGAGGAGAGAGATAAACATGAGGCGAGTAGCAGAGAGGGGAACAAGTGATTGAGTGAGTAAGAGAGAGGGGAAGACACAGAGAGATTACCACTATGAGTAGCTGTCCACTTCTCTCTCCATGCCTATCTCTCCCTTTCTCACTGTTACCCTCTCTCCATCTATATTTCTGCCTCTCTCCTGATGTTTCACACTCTATGCCGATGTCTTGTACGTCTGTGTAGAGGATTACATCAAACTAAGATTATATTTGACATTTGCCCTTTCGATCTCACCTAACAACGTGACTGTCTCCAACATTGTCTCTGTGTCTGTGAACAGCGGGACATTGGAGTGAATGTTCACTGATTCCTGAGGCTGACAGGACAGGTGGATAAGCTGGTTAGGAAGGGATAAGGGGCACTTTCATTTCCCGACCAGCGGAAATAATCTCTCAGTGCCGTATTTATCCAGTCCCTTTAGAATCTGATATGTTTCAATGCGACCGCCACTCATTCTTCTAAACTCCAGAGAATACATGTCCAATTTACTCAACCTCTCATCATCGGACAATGGCAGAGAAACGAAACAAATACTTTGTGTCTGTCTATATGTTCTCTGTCATGCTTTGTAATCTTCCTCAAATCATTGAACACTGCAGTTTATGGATCATTTCACTCTTTGCTGTTGAGCTGATGACATTGTTTGATTGACAGTGATAATATTTTAGGACCATTGTATTGAGTCCAATGGGTTGCAACTAGGATTACTGGGCGATTTCTCTCTGCAACTTTGAATCTTTAATAAAGCTAATCTGGGCATTAACCTGCCGTCTCTTTCTATATGTCTGACTCCACTCATTCTCCCGAGGATAAAGTTACTTTTATCTGGTTGTATCCCCAATTAAATGACTGTTTGACACCGCAAGACTTTCTTTACTGTTAACCCCTCCCCCACCCAGGGGGGTCACATGTTGCCCAATCTGCGGCTGCGCTGAGGCTGGAGGAAGCTTTTGACCCCTCTGACCTCCAAGCACGTGGGGCGATCCAGCCAATCAGAGTTCAGTGACGAAAGGAAGGGATTTGGCGTCATCAGCCATCATCATTGCGTGACGTCTCATGCCGGTCGCTTATTTCCGTAAAAACGAAGATAAAAGTAAAAGGAAAAGCGGCTTCAGTTGTCGATCTCAATGGAGGAAACTTGAATGTCTGAGCCGCGGGAGTATGAAAAAAGCGGTGGTTAACGCGCTTGTGGAGATGCGCATGTGCGGAGCTACCTCCCAGAGTGGGCGGCACAGTGGCGTCACAGCTCCAGCGACCCAGGTTCAATTCTGGGGACTGCCTGTGTGGAGTTTGCATGTTCTTCCTGTGTCTGCGTGGGTTTCCTCCGGGTGCTCCGGTTTCCTCCCACATGCCAAAAGACTTGCAGGTTGAAAGGTAAATTGCCATTATAAATTGCCCTTAGTATAGGTAGGTGGTAGGGAAATATAGGGACTGGTGGGGATGTGGTAGGGATATGGAATTAGTGTCGGATTAGTATAAATGGGTGGTTGATGGTCGGCACAGACTCGGTGGGCCGCAGGGCCTGTTTCAGTGCTGTAGCTCTAAAACTACTAACCCACCCTTCTACACCATCGTCCAGGTCATTTATAAAAATGACAAACAGCAGTGGCCCCAAAACAGATCCTTGCGGTACACCACTAGAAACTATACTCCAGGATGAACATTTACCATCAACCACCACCCTCTGTCTTCTTTCAGCTAGCCAATTTCTGATCCAAAGCATTAATTCACCTTCAATCCCATACTTCTGTATTTTCTGCAATAGCCTACCGTGGGGAGCTTTATCAAACGCCTTACTGAAATCCATATAGACCACATCCACGGCTTTACCCTCATCCACCTGTTTGGTCACCTTGTCAAAAAACTCAGGTTGGGCCTGTACTCATTGGAGTTTAGAAGACTGAGAGGTGATCTTATTAAAACATACAAGATTCTGAGGGTACTTTACAGGGCAGAAGCTGGGAAGATGTTCCCCTTGTGGGTGAGTCTAGAACTAGGGCGCACAGTTTAAAAATAAAGAGCCTGTCATTTAAGACTGAGCTAAGAAAGATCACTATCAGATCAGTTAAGGTCACTTTCAGATCAATTATGAGCGTATTGAACGGCAGAACATGCTCGAGGGGCTGGATGGCCTACTCCTGCTCAGATTTCTTAGAATCTTGTGCATAAATTGGAGGGTTTTCTCACCACTTTTTAATCTATTTTTATCGCAGAGATAGGGCCATGTGTAATATAAACAGAGACGGGGTCTTGTATAGTCCTAACTAGTGCATTGATAACTGACAGTAGTGTAAAAGGTATGAAGGATACAGAATTCTAAACATGCATTCAGGGGAATATCTTAGGCCGGTACGTAGCAAGGCCAACAAGAGATGGGTCAGTCTGACACTTAGTTTTAGGGAATGAAGCTGGGCCGATGGAAGGCGATTTAGAAAACGTGGAGTGGAAAAAGCTACTTGAAGGTAAATCAGTGTCAGAGCAGTGAGAGTGAATAATTTCATCTTGGAGGATTTATTATTCCAGAGTTATTTTTTATTTTCAGAGAAACTCAAATTCACAAGAGCCCAATGTGGGATTTGAACTCCTGCTTTTTCAGTCATTAGCTCAGGCTTTTATTTTACAAACTGTAAAAGACATTCACCTTCCGACTGCTGTTGTCTGACTGTCTCAGCTTTTGTATATTCTCCCCAATCTTGTTCTTTCATGTGTCTAAAGACTTTGATGTTATTCACACATTGGTAAACAACTTCATTCTCTCAGGGCTTAAAGACATTCAGGGATGCAATCCACAATCTAATTCACAACCTATTGAAGCAACCAAAATCTTCAACTCCATTCAAACACCCCGATATCCTGTCTTTGCACAGACAACTGACAGTTTCACAATGCAGGAAAGTCCGAACGAGAAACCACATTTACCTGACAGAATCCAAGCTCCAAATTTAATCATTAAGATATAGAAAATACCACAGAAATGTGACTTGTTCCTTGTAACAGTGAGACTGAAACATTTCAGGGCACTATTCAACCTGGAAGGATTCCGAAAAAAGTCAGGATCAGGATTGAAAGAGAGAGACAGCAAAAAGGGGGTAGAGAGAGAGACACACACACTGTCAGCTCCTGTATGTGTAAGGTCTCTCTGTTCCTGCACCCATTTAAACATTGTACCATTTAATTTAGATTGCCTCTCCCACAGTCTTCCTTCCAAAATCCATCACTTCACATTTCTCAGCATTGAAGTTAACCTGCCATGTGTC
The DNA here is from genome assembly GCF_036365525.1 of Heterodontus francisci. NCBI lineage: Eukaryota > Metazoa > Chordata > Chondrichthyes > Heterodontiformes > Heterodontidae > Heterodontus > Heterodontus francisci. The sequence continues at coordinate 5,867,737 of NW_027141473.1, forward strand.
TGTCCAATTCACCAGACTGCCAACAGCTTCCTGAAGTCTGCTGCTATTCTTTTCTCTCTTTGCTGCATTTCCAACGATTTGTGTCATCTACAAACTTTGAAGTTCTGCTTTGTAAACCCAGGTGAAGTCATGAATATGCAGAGTAAAGCTCCCTCTACACTGTCCCATCAAACACTCCCAGGACAGGAACATCATGGGGTGGATACAGAGTGAATCTCGCTCTACACTGTCTGAAACAGAGACAGAGAGAGACAGAAAGAGAGAAAGAGAGAGACACAGACAGACAGGGTGACTGAGAGTGAAAGACGGATATTTCACATCGGACATAGGAAGAGGAGGAGGCAATTTAACCCCTCCAACCTGTTCCAGCATTCAATGAGATCAGGGCTGATCTGTGATCAAACAAATACCATATATCCCACCTTTGCCCCTTATCTCCTAATACCTTTGGTTAACAATAATCTATCAATCCCAGATTTAAAAATTAGCAATTAAGCCAGCATGAATTCCTGTTTGCAGGAAAGAGTTCCAAAATTACAACGACATCCAAAAGAATGATTGGATCGGCTGGGGCTGTTTTCTTTGGAACAGAGGAGGCCTAGGAGAGATTGATTTGAGGTGTATAAAATTATGAGGGGCCTCATTAGAGTGGATAGGAAGGACTTATTTCCCTTAGCACAGTGGTCCATTAGCGGGGACATAGATTTAAAAATGCCCACAACCAATATCATGAGGGTGTGATGGCTCCCACAGTGAAATATATTGCTGGCTTTTAAAATGGAGGATAATGCCTCTGGATCTCTCCTGATGTTTCTCTCTCCATACCTATCTCTTATATGTCTGTGCACACAGCAGTGAAGGATTACATCAAATTATTATATCTTGCATAGAGAGGCAGAGATGATGTTAGAGAGAGACAAACACTGTCATGGACAAATAGAGAAAGAGCGATCAGGAGAAACTGAGTAAAAGAAGGAGAGAGAGAGAGAGGCAGAGAGTCAGAGAGACAGAAATAGACAGAGAGAGATGGAGAGCCAGAGAGAGAAGGAGAGATGGTGTGAGAGACACAGAGTCATGGACAGAGGCGAAGAAGGAGAGAGGGCGAGAGAGAAACAGAGAGGGAGGGAGAAAGAAAGGGAAGGAGAGACCACGGAGAATTAAAGAAGGAAAAGATTGGAGTACTCTAACGTTGTACCATTGCTAAAAAGGAAGAAAGAGATAGACTGAGTAATTACAGGCCACTCAGTAAACCTCAGTGGAGGGCAAATAATTGAGAAAAATTCTGATAAACAGCAGTAATGGTCATTTAGAAAGGTGCAGATTAATCAAGCACAGTCAGCATGGATTTGTTCAGTGAAGATCGTGTCAGACTAGCTTGAGTGAATTTTTTGTAGGGGTAACTGGGAGGGTCGATGAGTGGAGCAGCTCATCACCACCTTCTCAGGGAAATTGGACAATAAATTCTGCTCTTGTCAGTGATGTCCAGATCACGGGAATTAATTTAATACAGTGTCAGCTCCTGTACACACAGTACACAATGGAGGTTTACTCAAGGCTAACAGATTATTATTCACAGATAGCACGTTTATTCAGCGTTTCAAAATGTTATCTTCAACAGAGATTATACTCACGCGTCCACATAAACTAGGTTACTTAGGTTCGTCCGAGAGTCACAACGGAGCAGATGATCATCCCTCCCCTTTTGATTCTCCGAGTAGTTGATCAGACTACTTAGTCCTGAACTAGCTCGCCAGCACTTTGCACCAAACTTTCTCATACCCTGTTTCGTGCATGCTACCTGCGTGATTGGCGAAACCTGACTACCCGATGCACAATATTGGTCAGTCAGCTGTTACTAATGCTGCAGGTGCGCTACGTTAGTCACAGTCGGTCAATCTGTCACCGGTATTGACATCTACTTATTTTTGGTAGCCTCATCACTCAATTTTCCACCACATTGCCTAGCTGTTTTTATTTATTTTATTTTAAGATACAGCATTGAAACAGGCCCTTCGGCCCACAGAGTCTGTGCTGACCAACAACCACCCGTTTATACTAACCCTACAGTAATCCCATATTCCCTACCACCTACCTGCACTAGGAGCAACTTACAATGGCCAATTTACCTATCACCTGCATGTCTTCTCTCAGAGGGTGGCGAATCTCTGGAATTCTCTGACTCTGAGAGTTGTGCAGGCTAAGTCACTAAATGTATTTAAGAAGGAGGTCGATAGATTATTGAAATCTCGGGGAGTCGCGGGTTATGCAGAGCAGGCCTGCAAGAGGAGTTGCGGCCTGGGACAGATCAGCCATGTTTTACTGTTTAGTTTAGTTTAGAGATACAGCACTGAAACAGGCCCTTCGGCCACCGAGTCTGTGCCGACCATCAACCACCCATTTATACCTATCCTACACTAATCCACTAAACCCATGTTCCTACCACATCCCCACCTGTCCCTATATATTTCCCTGCCACCCACCTATACTGGGGCAATTTATAATGGCCAATTAACATACCAACCTGCAAGTCTTTGGCATGTGGGAGGAAACCGGAGCACCCGGAGGAAACCCACGCAGAAAAAGGGAGAGCTTGCAAACTCCGCACAGGCAGTACCCAGAATCGAACCCGGGTCCCTGGAGCTCTGAGGCTGCAGTGCTAACCACTGCGCCACTGTGCCGCCCTGAATGGTGGGCTAGGTTTGAGGGGCTGAATGGCCTACTCCTGCTCCTATTTCTTATGTTCTTATGTTCTTAGCACTATTAGCCACACACACTACTTTCTCCACATACCAGGTTACATAGAGTTCACAAGTTCGATGGTCCCCTGCGTATAATTGATCGGGTAGATGTCGAGAAAATGTTTTCACCTGCGAGCTGGACCCAAACTAGGGGCCATAAATAGATGAGAGTCAATAATAAATCCAATGGGGGAATTCAGAATAACCTTTTTTTACCCAGAGATTGGTAAGAATGCCGAACATCTTCCCACAGGGAGAGATTGAGGAGAACAGTTTAGATGCATTTAAGGAGCAGTTCGATATTCATGAGTGAGTCAGCAGGAGAAGAATATACAGATAGGATGAGATGAAGTACAGTGGGATGAGGATCGATTCGAGAATTAACACCAGCGCCCAGCAGTTGGGTCGAATGATCTGTTTCTTTGCTGTAAATTCTGTGTAATTATTTGTGGACCAACACTTTTCGCTTTCAACATAAGAGATGAACATGTGCTCCATTGTTACAGAGACAGTCAGAAGCTGAGTACGCAGACACACTCTGCGATATCGAAACACTGTTACATTGAAACATATATGAATTTCTGTAAATACCAAAGAGTGTTGAACAGACATATTAACAATATTTGTTCCCCTTTACTCACCTGCTATAGTGACCACCACAGATTCACTGAACTGGGGGATTGTAACTGCCTTCCACGGAGCAAGGTTGTATATGTGCATTTTTACTACCCTCATTGGTTCGTACTGGTCTCCGGGAATGTTCCAATGATGCCGTTTGTGATGGATTGAGGATAGTATTGTCTTTGGCTCTCTGTAAAAGTGCAAGGTTTTCCCATGATCATCTTCCGTCATGGTGCAGGTAATGGTGACTTTCTCCCCTTCACCAGTCGATTGATCAATAGATGCCCCTGTCGCTGTTGGCCGATCTGCTGTGGAATAATTGTACAGGACAGTTAGAAATGGATCTGTGGAATCTGTGCTGCCTTTCTCCTGGGGTTTCTGGACCTTCACATGTTCTGTTATTTCTGCATGCACTCTCAATAAATTCAACGCATGGTTAAATGGAGTGGGGTGTGAAATGGGTGGTGGACCTGTACCTAAACCAGTCCCATTACATCAGGGCGGGTTTACTTCCAAACTGCCCTCTAACTTGCTCTGAATTTAACCACGGGAGCTTTAAATAACCACGACTGAGTCTCTTTCTCCAGATCACAGAGGTTGAAACCAGGAACCTTTGAATGGGAGTGGATACAGAGGCTGGGAGTAAATGAGGTGGTAACCACAACTAAAGCCACAACACTGAGTTCTGTGCAACAGTGTGTGAGATACTGATGAGAACATTGCAATATCCAAAATGACAGCCTATGGATATAAAGCAATGATGACAGAATGAAGGAGCTGGAATAGACTCCACACTCAGTACAACACAGAAGCAGATTGTGTTTGGTTGGGACCCTTTCCTCTCATCGTGGTTCAGAGTCCAATGTTGGGAAGAGTCCTTTCCCCACTTAATTTCAACATCTAACACTCAAAAGTCATGAGCAGGACAGCAAAATCCAACAAGACAGCAAGATCACAAATAGGCGGCCCGTCTTGTATCAATCATTGTTTTGCTGCAGTCAAAGTACATGGGAATGTTTAACATGGTTCCCATATGGACCCGGATTACAGTTGTTATCAATTATTTGAGCTCTATAATCTTCTTCCAACACTATCACATCCATCAAATGTTACAGATTTAGTCATAGTTTAGACATGCCATAATGACCACCTTACAGGTTTTACCACATTCACATTCCCTTTATCAGTTCAGTTACACCGCATTGCTCCTTCAGCACATCCTACATCCCTGCTGTGGACTTATTTACCACTATTAGCCACCCACAGTACTTTCCTCACATCCCATGTTACATACAATTCACGGGTTGGATGGTGCTCGCCGACAATTGATAGGGTAGATGTAGAGATGTTTCCACTTGCGAGCCGACCCCAAACTAGGGGCCATCAATCGAAGATAGTTACTAATAGAAGGATATACAGACAGGATGAAATGCATTAGAGTGGGATGAGGCTCGTTTGGAGCATAAACACCAGCGCCCAGCAGTTTGGTCGAATGACATGTTTCTGTGCTGTACATTCCAAGTAATTATTTGTCGGCCAACACTTACCTCTTTCAACATAACAGATGAGCATTGTTACAGAGACAGTCAGAAGCTGAGTGCACAGACACACTCTGCGATATCCAAAAATTGTTACATTACAACAAATGTGAATTTCTGTAAGTACCAAAGGGTGTTGAACAGACATATTAGCAACCTCTGTTCCCCTTCACTCACCTGCTATAGTGACCATCACAGATTCACTGAACTGGGATTCTAACTATCTTCCATGAATGGAGATTGTATATTTGCATTTGTACCGCCCTCTTTGCTTTGTACTGGTCTCTGGGAATGTTTCAATTTTGAACTTTGTGATGAATTGAGGATAGTACTGTCTTTGGCTCTCTCTGTAAAAGTGGAAGGTTTTCCCGCGATCATCTCCACTTATGGTACAGGTAATGGTGACATTCTCTCCTACTACATATATGCTAGTCGATTGATCAAGGGATATCCCTGGCGCTGATGGCGGATCAGTTAGAGAATAATTGTTCAGGACAGTGAGAAATGGATCTGCGGAATCCATGATGCCTTTCTCCAGGAGTTTCTGGACCTTCACATGTTATGCTCTTTTTGCATATGCTCTCAATAAATGCACGCATGTTTAAATGGAGTGGGGTATGAAATGGGTGTTGGACCTTTACCTAAACCAGTCCCATTCCATCAGGGCGGGTTTACTTCCAAAATGCCCTCTGACTGGCTTTGTATTTGAGCATGATTGAAGCCACAACATTGTGAGACAACAATCCCCTTGGGTGGCCTAATAGTTTGGCATCTCCTTTTCCAAATTGGGAATAACATGTCCACTGAAGCTTATACCAGGATAAAGGGGCGGGGTGTGTGATGGTGTGGAATTCAATACCTCCTGTTTTATCCCCCAGAATATAAAATCCATATGCTGGATTGGATACTAATGCACCGAAAATGTAGCTGAGAAAACATGCTTCCACCAGAATATGCGGGGTGATATTTGCCTTGGACCGGAGTGGAAAATGGAAGGTAGTGTATTTGTTGTCTAATTTACACCAGGTGGAAAGGAAGATTTGACAGTGAATAAAACGGGTGGACGATTCATCTGCACCGAATTTCCACTGCTGAAGATTGGTTTCGCTCCATGGAGAGCCCACATGGACGCTATGGACCGAATGGCCACCTTCTTTGCTATTAATGACTCCATGACTATATGACTCACTCCCACATTATTCATGGCATGTGTAGACTTCGATCAGTATTGGATGTTCTTAGAGTGAGAGGTATTGAAGCTTACCCACGACTGTTACCTTCACAGTATCACTTCTCTCTGAGATGATCTCCCTCTCCGACACTGCCTTTCTGTACACACAGCAATAATCTGCTGACCCAGTGCCCAATAGCTTTGTGACAGTAAAGGTGACTGTATATTGCCTTGAACTGGCAGTCTTGGTTTTGATTAGTTCATCCTGGTCTCTTCTCTACAAATAGAAACAGCTGCCTGAGTACGAATATGCTGCTTCACAGGTAATCATGACCAGTTCTTCCCTCAGAAATACAGAATCCTGACGGTTAACAGGCATTGATGGTTTGCTGGGGTAATCTATAATGATAGAAAGATAGCATATTCAAGTTAAAACAAAGGCACATACGGGGTTATATTTCACCGAACGCAGCATTGGGGAAAAGGGTGAGATAGGATCTGCCACATGTTTTATGCCCGACCCAATTTTGCCTCTCAAGGAACTGAATATCAGGTACTGCCTACAATGGGCGGCTGAGGATATACTGACCGGGATGGATTTCGAGTCCAGAAGCGTCTCTCATTACATTAGCACCGAGTGGGTTTCTCAGCTCTGGAATGCAGCATTCCCTCAGCACTGAGTTAAAATAGCAGTTGTAACAAACACAAGTTTGCACTCTATGCAAGTCAATGGAGGGTAAAATCAGACAGAAAATTCAACTGGACCCAGACCAGAACGCAACTACATCCTGCTTGAAGGATTTGATCAAAGCTTATGTTTCTCTACACGGGTGAATTGACAAAATTCTGATGCAAGCAACCCCACCTGGTCCTCTCTGACTACCCTGCGCTGCTCCTCTATATGGAGCCCGCAGAGATCATCGCTGCGATTCCCGGCGATGATTCACCTTTGTTAGTGCTATGCCTGGAGGTAAACATTCATTGAAATGCTGGCCTGGGGTGAAACATCCATTGCACTGTTGGTCTAGAGGTAAACATCCATTCCAATGCTGGCCTTGGCAGAAACTTCCATTGCAATGCTGGTCTGGAGGTAAACATCCATTGCAATGCTGGTCTGGAGGTAAACATCTATTGCAATGCTGGCCTAGAGTCAAACGACCATTGGATTGCTAGTCTGGAGGAAAACATCCATTGCAATGCTGGCCTTGGCATAAACATCCATTACAAAGCTGGTCTGGAGGTAACCGTACCTTGCAATGCTGGCTGAGAGACAAAGGACCATTGGATTGCTGTTCTGGAGGTAAACATCCATTGCAATGCTGGCCTAGAGTCAAACGACCATTAGATTGCTGTTCTGGAGGTAAACATCCATTGCAATGCTGGCCTAGAGTCAAACGACCATTAGATTGCTGGTCTGGAGGTAAACATCCATTGCGATGCTGGCCTGGAGTCAAACGACCATTGGATTGCTGGTCTGGAAGAAAACATCGATTCCAATGCTGGCCTTGGCATAAACATCTATTGCAATGCGGCTTTGGAGATAAACATCTTTTGCAATGCTGGTCTGGAGGTATACTTCAATTGCAATGCTGGTGTGCGTGTAAGCATCCATTGCAATGCTGGCCTGAGCAACAACATGCATTGCAATTCTGGCCTAGGGGTAAACATCCAATGCAATGCTGGTCTGGATTTTAACATCCATTTCAATGCTGGCCTGGAGGTAAATATTCATTGGAATGCTGGCGGTGGTAAACATCCATTGTAATGCTTGTCTTCAGGTAAAAATCCATTGCAATGCTGGTCTGGGTTTAAACATCCATTTCAATGCTGGCCTGGAGGTAAATATTCATTGGAATGCTGGTGTGGTGGTAAACATCCATTGTAATGCTTGTCTGGAGGTAAAAATCCATTGCAATGCTGGTCTGGGTTTAAACATCCATTTCAATGCTGGCCTGGAGGTAAATATTCATTGGAATGCTGGTGTGGTGGAAAACATCCATTGTAATGCTTGTCTGGAGTTAAAAATCCATTGCAATGCTGGCCTGGGTTTAAACATCTATTTTAAGTGCTGGCCTGGAGGTAAACATCCATTGCAATGCTGTTCTGGATTTTAACATCCATTTCAACGCTGGCCTGGAGATAAGCATCCATTGCAATGCTGTTCTGGATTTTAACATCCATTCTAATGCTGTTCTGAAGGTAAGCATTCACTGCTCTGCTGGCTGGGTTTAAACATCTATTGCAATGCTGGCCTGGGGTTAACATCCATTGTAATGCTGGCCCGAGGTTAAACTTCCATTGGAATGCGGCCTGGGGTAAAGCATCGATTGCAATCCTTGAATTAATGCAAAATACTGCGGATGCTGGTAATCTGAAATAAAAACAAGGGATGCTGGAAATACTCGGCAGGGCAGGCAGCATCTGTGGAGAAAGAAGCAGAGCTAACGTTTCAGGTCAGTGACCCTTCTTCAGAACTGGCAAATATTAGAAATGTGAAAGATTTCAAGCAAGTAAAGCCGGGGTGGGGCAATATATAACAAAGGAGAAGTTGTAGATAGAACAAGGTCACATAATAACAGTCAAGAATGTCATGAAACAACGGCAAACAATATGATTAATGGTGTGTTGAAAGACAAAACTTTAGTACAGATCGGGGGTTAGGCACTGAAAACTGAACAGGTGAAGCAGCGATTTACTTGTAATTCTTTCAATGTAGTACACTGTATTCCCTGCTCACAATGTGGTCTTCTCTACATTGGGGATACCAAAAGCAGACTGGGTGACTGCTCTGTGGAACACCTCCACTCAGTCCGGAAGCATGACCCCGAGCTTCCGGTTGCTTGCCATTTCAACACTCCCCACTGCTCTCATCTCTGTCCTGGGATTGCTGCAGTGTTCCAGTGAACATCAACGCAAGCTTGAGGAACATCATCTCATTTACTGGTGAGTAAATCAGGCACAATTAGATTAGGCATAATACAGCCTGCCGGACTGAGCACTGAGTTCAATAATTTCAGAGCATAACGGGCCACCCAATTTACTTTTATTTATTTATGTAGAGATACAGCACTGAAACAAGCCCTTCGGCCTACCGAGTCTATGCCGACCATCAACCACCCATTTATACTAATCCTACATGAATCCCATTACCCTCTCACATCCCCACCTTCCCTCAGTTCCCCTACCACCTACCTATACTATGTATATAATGGCCAATTTATCTATCAACCTGCAAGTTTTTAAGCTATGGGAGGAAATCGGGGCACCCAGCGAAAACCCACACGCTCACAGGGAGAACTTGCAAACTCCTCACACTCAGTATCCAGAATCGAAACCAGGTCGCTGGAGTTGTGAGGCTGTGGTGCTTACCATTGCGTCACTGTGCCGCCCTTTTACTTTTAGTTACTTTCTTTAATTTTTTCTTTTTTATATATTTAGATTTGTTTATTTTATTTATTTCGTCTTAGTTTGTTCAGTTTGCCTTCCCACTGTTTTGTTTTTCACGTTTGCACTGGTGGCTGTTCAGTGTTCAGTCCGTTAACATCCGATCTGTACTAATGCTTTGTCTTTCAACACACCATCAACATATTGTTAGCCTTTGCTCCATGACATTCTGGTCTGTTATTCTCTGCAAACTTGTCCTATCTAAACCTTCTCCTTTGTTATCTTTTACCCCATCCCAGCTTTACTTGCTTAAAACCTTTCACATTTCTAATATTTGCCAGTTCTGAAGAAGTGTCACAAACCTGAAACGTTAACTCTGCTTCTCTCTCCACAGAAGCTACCAGTTCTGCTGAGCATTTCCAGCATTTCTTGTTTTCATTGCAATGCTAGACTGGGGTTGAACATCTACTGCAATGCTGGCTTGGGGTTAAACATCGATTGCAATGCTGATCTGGGGTTAAACATACATTGCAGTGCTGGTCTGGACGTGCACTTAAGGAGCAGGTAGATATTCATGAGTGAATGAGCAATCGAAGGATATACAGACAGGATAAGATGAATTAGAGTGGGATGGAGCTCGTTTGGAAAATAAACACCAGCGCCCAGCAGTTTGGTCGAATGACATGTTTCTCTGCTGTACATTCCAAATAATTATTTGTCGGCCAACACTTACCTCTTTCAACATAACAGATGAGCATGTGCTCCATTGTTACAGAGACAGTCAGGATCTGAGTGCACAGACACACTCTTCGATATCCAAACGCTGTTACATTGAAACAAATAGGAATTTCTGTAAATGCCAAAGGGTTTTGGACAGATTTATTAACAATCTCTGTTCACCTTCACTCACCTGCCATGGTGACCACCACAGATTCACTGAACTGGGACTCTAACCATCTTCCATGGATGGAGATTACATATGTGCATTTGTACCGCCCCTCTTGGTTTGGACTGGTCAGTGGGAATGTTCCAATGTTATCCTTTGTCATGAATTGAGTATAGTATTGTCTTTGCTTTCTCTGTAAAAGTGGAAGATTTTCCCGCGATCATCTCCAGTCACGGGCAGGTAATGGTGACCTTCTCCCCTGCTACATTTACACCAGTCGATAAATCAATAGATACCCCTGACGCTGTTCGCCGATCTGTTATAGAAAACAATTGGACAGGACAGTTAGAAATGGATCTATGGAATCTGTGCTGCCTTTCTCCAGGAATTTCCGAACTTTCACATTTTATGCTCGTTTTGCATGTACTCTCAATGAATTCACGGATGTTTAAGTGGAGTGGGATGTGAAATGGCTGGTGGACCTTTACCTAAACCAATTCCATTTCATCAGGGTGGATGTACGTCCAAAATGCCCTTTGACTTGCTCTGAATGCGACCATGGTTGAAGTCACAATATTGTGAGACAACAATCCCCTTGTGTGGTCTAATAGTTTGGCATCTCCTTTTCCAGATTGGGAATAACATTTCCACTGAAGCTTATCCCATGATAATGGGGCAGGGGGTGACATTGGGTGGAGTTCATTACCTCCTGTTTTACCCTCCAGAATATTTACCACAATGCACCGTACTGGATATTAATGCACAGAAAATGTAGCTGAAAAAAAATGCTTTCACCAGAATATACGGGATGATATTTGCCTTGGACTGGAGTGGAAAATGGGAGGTAGTGTATTTGTTATCGACTTTCCAGTGGAAAGGAAGATTTGGCAGGACCTAAAATGGGCAGACAAGTCATCAGCACTGAATTTCCACTACCAAAGATTTGTTACGCTCCACTGAGAGCCCACATAGACTCGATGGGCCGAATTGCCACCTTCGCTGTCATTAATGACTCCATGACTGCCTGATTACCCCAAATTATTCATGGCATGCATGGACTTCGATCGGTTTTGGATGGTCTTAGATGAAGGTTATTGAAACTTACCCTCGATTGTTCCCTTCACAGTATAACTTCTCTCTGAGGTGATCTCCCACTCTGATACTGCCTTTCAGTACACACAGGAATAATCTGCTGACCCAGTCCCCAATAGCTTTGTGACATTAGAGGTAACTGCATTGCCATGATCTGGCAGTCTGCGTTTTGACTGGTTCATCTTGGCCTCCTATGTATAAATAGAAACTGCTGCCTGAATATGGATACGGTGCTTCACAGGTAATCATGACCAGTTCTTCACTCAAAAATACATGTTCCTCCCGGTTAACAGGCATTAATGATTTGCTGGGATGATCTATAAGGGTAGGAAGGAAGCACATTCATGTTAAAACAAAGGCAAACACTGGGATAAATTTCACAGATTGCAGCATTGGGAAAAGGGTGAGATTGGAACGGCCGCACGTTTTACGCCCAACCCAATTTCCCATCTCAAGCAACTGAATATCAGGTGCTGCCTACAATGGGCGGCTGAGGTTAAAATGCCCTTGATGGATTTCGAGCCCAGAAGTGTCTGTCATTACATTAGTACTAATTGGGCCACTCAGCTCTGGAATGCAGCATTCCCTCCATTCCACTGATTTAAAATAGCAGTTGTAATAAACACAAGTTTGCACTCTATTCAAGTCAATAGAGTGTAAAATCAGATAGGAAATTCAACTGGACCCAGAGCAGAACTCACATATTTCCAGCTTGAAGGATTTGATCAAAGCAGTCCTGTGAGCTCATATTTCTCTACACGGGTTAATTGACAAAATTCTGATGCAAGCAACTCTACCTGGTCCTCCATGACGACACTGCCCTGCTCCTCCATTTGGAGCACGCCCAAACCATCGCTGCCAGTCACGGAGCTGATTCAAACTTTGCGGATAATATGGAACAATGAAGCATTGTGAACTGTGAGGAACAGAGTGTGGAACTTCAAAAGGACATCGACAAGTTGGTGGAATGGGGGAGATGTTGCAAATGATGTTCAATGCAGAGAAATGTTCATTTTCTACATTTTCATAGAAAGAACATGGAGGGAGAATGGCAAAGTAAAGGGTACAATTCTAAAAGGATTGTTGGTGCGAAGCCTGGAGGTAAACATTCAGTGAAATGCTGGCCCGGGGTTAAACTCACTATGCTTTATAACCACACTCTCAATCTGTCCCGCCAACTTCAATGACGGATGTCCGCATGCACCCAGAGCTCTCTGCTCCTGAACCCCTTTAGAATTGTACCCTTTACTTTGCCATTCTCTCTCCATGTTCTTTCTATGAAAATGTAGAAAATGAACATTTCTCTGCATTGAACATCATTTGCAACATCTCCCCCATTCCACCAACTTGTCTATGTCCTTTTGAAGTTCCACACTCTGTTCCTCGTGGTTCACAATGCTTCCATGTTCCATATTATGCGCAAAGTTTGAAGCTCTGCCCTGTAAACCAAGCTCTGGGTCATTAACATATATCAGGGATATCTGAAATGTAGGAATGTGCAGGACTAAGGAAAGAAGGCAGGGATGCGGATCGAGGTGAATTGTTCCTCTGGAGATGCAGCACAGACACAACGGGTGAAATGGCCCCTTCCATTCTCTAACATTTCTCTGCATCTGTACAAATTGAGCTTGTGGCTGCACAATCGGGACATGTGCAATTGTTAGCTTCCTTGTCCAACATTGCTGGGATTCAAAAAGGACATGTGATGGCTTCAGTGCTCAAGCCGAGGTGCCCGAGTGATGAAACCAATGGACTGCAAATCTACCGTGCTCTGCAATGCACGGGTTTGAATCCCGTTCTGTTTCTTTATTTGTGTGACATGCATGTATTAATATCTGTGCTTGAATACATTTTGCAATATCTCACTGCAGTTTCCCGAAGTGCCAGCGGCATTTACAAATTAACAGTAGCGAATGGAATTCTTCATCCAAGTTAAACTGGAATGAATATCAAACAGAGATCCCAAACGGAAATCCATATTTTTCCATTCACCCCTTCCATGCCTCTTTACACTTCCTGGATTCACATCGAATGAAAGAGTAATGAGAAAACTTGTTGAAGGAGCAGAAGTGGAACGTTAACCTTTGGGAATGAATGTATTGTCAAACCGTCCTGATAGATCAAGTATGTGAGATATACTTCGGGCAGATGGAGTTAAAGTGAGGGGACACCTAAGCAACAACAACAACAACTCATACTTATATAACTAATGTAATGTAATAAAACGTCTCAAGGAGCTTCACTGGAGAATTATAATACAAAGTATGACACCGAGCCACAGGAAGAAATAATAGGAAATATAAACCAAAGCTTGGTTAAAGAGGTAGATTGCACTTCAATACAGTGTTTGAAATTCTGGTGGAACTCTATCTCGGACACACCAGTTCATTCATTTCAATTTTCTTGCTGTCCAGGTAAGAAATGACTGGAAGGGACCTGCACAATAGTACGTGAAATATATTTAATATAAAAGCAAAATACTGCGGATGCTGGAAATCTGAAACAAAAACAAGAAATGCTGGAATCACTCAGCAGGTCTGGCAGTATCCGTGGAAAGAGAAGCAGAGTTAACGTTTCGGGTCAGTGACCCTTCTTCGGAACTGACAAATATTAGAAAAGTCACAGATTATAAACAAGTGAGGCGGGGGTGGGGCAAGAGATAACAAAGGAGAAGGTGCAGATTGGACCAGGCCACATAGCTGACCAAAAGGTCACGGAGCAAAGGCAAACAATATGTTGATGGTATGTTGAAAGACAAAGCATTAGTACAGATTAGGTGTGAATACACTGAATATTGAACAGCAGCAAGTGCAAACCTGAAGAAAAACAACCTGAAAAAAACAGTGGGTAAGCAAACTGAACAAACTAAGATGAAATGAAATAAATGCAAAAAAAGATTGTAAGTAATGTAAAAAGGAATGTAAAAAAAGGAAGAAGAAATAACTAAAAATGAAAGTAAAATGGGGGGCTGTCATGCTCTGAAATTATTGAACTCAATGTTCAGTCCGGCAGGCTGTAGTGTGCCTAATCGGTAGATGAGATGCTGTTCCTCGAGCTTGCGTTGATGTTCACTGGAACACTGCAGCAATCCCAGGACAGAGATGTGAGCATGAGAGCAGGGGGAAGTGTTGAAATGGCAAGCAACCGGAAGCTCAGGGTCCTGCTTGCAGACTGAGCGGAGATGTTCCGCAAAGTGGTCACCCAGTCTGCGCTTGTTCTCCCCAATGTAGAGGAGACCACACTGTGAGCAGCGAATACAGTATACTACATTGAAAGAAGTACAAGTAAATCGCTGCTTCACCTGAAAGGAGTGTTTGGGGCCTGGGATAGTGAGGAGAGAGGAGGGAAATGGGCAGGTATTACACCTCACATTGGCCATCACAATCACACCAGTGATGCACCAATGGATTTCTCCACCTATTCTGGATTTCGTTAACCCCAGTCGATTTTTGTAACACCTGCAGAATTTTTTGCCTCAACCGATTCCTCCAGCACAATGTATTTCTTAAACACAACGGATTTCTCCTGATCCAATTGAGTTATGTAAATCTAATTGGTTTCACCCATCCAAACGGATTTCTAGAAACCCTTTTTTTATCTGTCCAATATTTATGGATCCCAATCGATTTTTTACGTTCCAATGGACACATAGAAGCTCAGTGTTATTTTCCCAGTATATATCTGGAAACTCAGTGATAGTTTTTCCCTGATCGATTTGATTTCTGGAAAAGCAAATGATTTCTACCATTCCAATCAACACTTAGAATCCCGATAGGTCTAGTCCTTTCCTCATAGGTTCTATAATCTGAATGTATTTCTCACATTGCAGTCGATTTCTGCATCACCAATTCATTTTTCCCATCCCAAGTTATTTCTCCAGAATGCTTCCAAGGGATGGCAGAAATAGAACTTTGGCCATCAAATTCTCATATGGGCGTGTCACTGATTATTCCACTTCATTGTACGATATAATGTGCGAGGTAGAACCGGTTGTCAAGCGTCCTTGAAGCATTCATATGAACCCGAGGACACAGGGGATAGACATCGAAAAACGTAATAGGTTCCTCATTTTAAATCAATGTTTGCAATAAATGAACAGGTTTAATACAATCAGACCTGCAAAATGTGTTTAAAAAATCACACGATGGGAATTAACGCAAGGTATGTAGTGGATGGAATGGATTAATCCTTACAATGTGAGCTTCTGTGGAGAGAATGTTGTGTTGATTTTTTAATACTAATATTTTTAACACCGAGAACGCATTGCATTGAATGAAATAATGACATATGTTTAAAGTAAATGGACTAAAGTTTATTACGTTGAAAAAAACTCACAGGAAGTGGGCATTTTGTGTCGAATATGTAATTCGAGCTGTTATTTCAAAGGTATGACATTAAACTGGGCTGAGACAGAGAGTGCGTCTAATCCAGTGTTTAGTTGATATCCCGTCAATCATCATCTTTAATATGCAATGCGAATCAAAAATAAAATATGGTGTGAAAACAGAGAAAAGTATAGTGCAGTGGGACCAAGTTCAGTAACATAGAAGAATGGTTAAGAATACTTCCTGATTGATTACACAAGACTGAAGCTCATTAGGAAAGTTACGCATTGTATACAGCAGCAGGTTAAACTGCTGTAGTAAATGCGAGCAGGGTCATTTAAAAAAAACTCATTCCAAACGTATTACCTTTTGAATTGCCATAAAACTCAGAAGGGTATTACCCCAGAACAGACATTGACCTGACTGCTTGTATCATCTGTTGATTCTCAGACAGCCAGAACAACTTTCTCCATTATAAGGTGTTGTCTGAAAAGGACATATATTCATTGCACTCTGTGGGTTAAATTCACTTCCTGGCACTGCCTTTATCTTCTCTTGTTATCTCTGTCTGTCTCTCATTGTCTCTGTTGCTCTGAGCATTCATTGACTGCTCGGTCTTTTTTTCTGCACGTTCTTCTGTCCATCACTAGGGGCATTATGCAAATAAGACACAGAAGGTTCCATGGATTGAATATTGCTGGATACCAGGGATAACGTTGCGGGAACAGGAAGAGAAGCCTTTGCAAGTGATACGCTGGCTATGATTAGCTGGATAAGAATGGAAACAGGCGACAGAAGCCCAAGCCAGCTGTATGACAGTGGAGAGGCATTGGAGGAGGCTGCCGTGGTTAACAGTGCCAAAGTGCATAACGGCCTCCACATTTCTGGCAGGATTTTACTCAGCCCCCGCCTACCAGGAGATGGGGTCGGATTCAGGGAGAAGATGGCCCCTCGACAAGCCATTTTGCTTGGGGTGGGATTGGCCGACAATCACCCTCCCAAGCGGAGGCCAATTAGGAACCTGATGTTGCCTATTAGCATGGCCTCCATCAGCCGTGACATCACCTAAGGATATGAGGCACCCTCCTCTGTGGGATATCTGTGGCAAAAACTCAGTATTCCTGCACTTCCCTCCCTTGAACTTCATTTCCACCCCACCACTCCCTGCAGCCCCCCTCACCCCCCACATTGAGGCAGACAGATTTGCCCCGGAAACGTCACTTCACTGACCAGAGGTTCGGCTCTCCAATGCTGGGCCGTCTCGAAGGTCTCTGCATTATTAGCATTTTCCACTGATCCAAGTGCTCTATCAATAATGCTGGCCCTATGATCAGCTGCCAATAATTTCAAACGAGAAATCCCATCTTCAAAGCGATGAAGATTCCGCCGCCGGACACTGAACTGCTTCAACAGTGCAAGATTGAGGTGGGGGTGGGGTTGGCGGGGGTGGGGGGGGGGCGGGGTTAAGGTTACGGTGGGCGATCGTGGAGGTCTTGGGTGGAGAGGCTAAGAAAGGCAAACTCGGTGTTCCCGCTGCCTTTTCCGACTGGCAATGGTGCCAACAAATTCCAGCCCTTCATATGCCATTCTTTGTGTAAAGCATTCAGAGATATTTGCATGTAACAAGAGGCTGTGTACATGCAACTTAAAGAAATAAATAATTACTTTGTGTAGCAAACAATGCCCGCCTGTTTCTTGGCTTTGGGGTGTTAATATTTCTCTCCTTCATGCTCCTGTTCTGCTGAACTCCACTTCTCTTTGTTTGACTTGTTATTTTCACATTTCTCTGCTCTGTTCTCTCCCTTTGTAATTGTCCTTCGCTTGTCTCTGCTAGGCATTCTCACCTGTTGCCTATTTTCATGTTTGATTTTCACTCTCTTTCCTCATTCATACCTTTACTTCCCTGGGTGTCTCACTCACCCTCCATCTTACATTATTCATTCTTTCATGGGACGTTTGTTGCCCATCCCTAATTGTCCTTGATAACTGAGTGGCTTGCTAGGCCATTTCAGAGTGCAGTTAAGTCAACCAGATTGCTGTCGGTCAGGATTCACATGTAATCCGGATCGGGTAAGGACCACAAATCTCCAAACTTGAATGGCATTAGACAAACAAATGGTTTTGTTACGACAGTTGGCGATAGTTTCTTGGCACTATTACTAAGACCAACTTACAATTCCAGATTTTGTTTTTGAATTACTTGAATTTGTATTCCACCAGCAGCTATAGGGTGATTTGAACCCGTGTTCCCAAGGCATTAGCATTGGCCTTCGGATTATTAACTCAGTGACATTACCAGTACACCACCCTGTCACTCTGTCATCAAGCTAACAGAACCCCCTTTTATTGAGAGCTGCTTCAGTTGATGTCCAGCTGTGCTCTTCAGCTCCGTCATTTTTGAGAAACAATTCATGTATTCTTTGCAAATATAACCAGCCTCATTAGGCCCGATTTTAAATCAAATATTACAAAATCAAATTTACAATCATTTCAGGGTTCGGTGCTGTGAATAGAAAATCTATCACCATGTCGTGAGTTTGGGCTGTGGAGTCGAATGGATTTTAGTACTAGAACACGGAAACCTTCACTAATTGATTTCACTAATTTAACAATAAAATTGAGTGGGTATTTCACGACATTCTTCAGCTCCTGTCTGAACATAGTCTGTGTCACAGCGTAAATACACATGTTGGTTCAGGAACTGAGAAGCTGCAGCATTGCTGCTGTGTGTTCTGTGATATGAAGAGGGTCATTGGCGGAGGAAGGATATTGATTTGTAATTTGCTGATCGATGGAAAATACAACCTGCGTCATCCATAACAGTATAAAACTGCCAGATATACTGAACAGTAACATGACGGATTTCATTCGATTCTCCATCTCTGGGTCATTGCGATTCTCTCCACTGCTGAGGCCCCAGAGTCCCCTGCGGACTCTACTGGCCACTAAAATACGTCTGACCGTCAGAACATTGAGGAGAAAAATCAGAAAGAAGGGAAACAGGGAGTTAAAATACGATGGAACAACTCAAACGCGGTCCATGTGGGGGACGTTTTAAAGCTCTGTTTGTAGATACTGTACCAGGTAACACTATTAATTATCTATTCAGGTTCATATATAAAGTACAGGGAACACTTTCTAAAGAGCACAGCACACTCACTGTTTGGATAACCACAGCCACTGTTCTCTCAGTGCAATATTTTGTCTTCAGCTTCTCACAACAAATGGTTACAAATCGATCAAAGGTGAAAGCGACTGTCAGCCAGACAGAAACCATTGTGGTTGCAAAAATCAGGAATTGAACTGAACTGCAGATGGCAGTAATGGACAGGAATGAATCTGCGAAATAAATCACAGGAATCGACCTCAATATGGAATTAGTGCTAACGACGAGGAGATCGGCCACTGCCATTCCCACCAGGTAGCGAGTCATACATTTGTAGAGACCGCACTTTCCTCGGGACAGGATCAGAAACGCCAACAGGTTAACTGAAAGAGATAGAAAGGGAAG
The DNA here is from genome assembly GCF_036365525.1 of Heterodontus francisci. Lineage (NCBI taxonomy): Eukaryota > Metazoa > Chordata > Chondrichthyes > Heterodontiformes > Heterodontidae > Heterodontus > Heterodontus francisci. The sequence continues at coordinate 5,887,003 of NW_027141473.1, forward strand.
CAGAGCAATTACTGACCAGACCTCAAACTAAAACAACAGTTTGACAGGATCTGGTGCAAAATTTACAGCTTTGTTGCAGCATCCAGCATTGTGGTCTTGGTTCGTCCTTGAAATTCTCTCCTTCTTCTGCAGCAAACTTGAGTTTTGTCTCCTTCCAGAAGGTATCACACTGTGACTGACAACCAGAAGGCTCGGCAGCTTTTTGCCCACCCAGATGCTCTCTGTTGATACTGGGCTTGCCCAATAAAAGAAGTGATTACTTTTCTGCCCCTATTGCCATGGCTTCTGCTTGCATTTAACCCAAGCCATGTGACAAACAGCAACACTGTTGCCAATCCGGCTCCCTTAGTCCTCATGTATAATAATAAAAAAAATGACACTTTTTTTTAGCTTAACTATACATTCTTTAAAAAATAATTTTTCAGCAATATAGAGGAACGTTCATAACACCATGTGTCACTCTGCAACAGTTATCCCCTCCTTCCACATCTTGGTTCAACTCTTGTCTCAGTCCATTAGATATTGAAATGTACATCCATGTCTTTGTCTCATCCAGACTCGAACATACCAATTGTCACCTGGCTGACGGCCCATTCCCCACCGTCCATGCACTTGTGCATCCAACACTCTGCTGCCTTTATCCTATGCCATACCAGGTTCATCTCAAGAAACACTGTTCTAATTTTTAATTTAATTTAATTTTTAATTTAGAGATACAGCACTGAAACAGGCCCTTCGGCCCACCGAGTCTGTGCCGACCATCAACCACCCATTTATACTAATCCTACACTAATCCCATATTCCTACCACATCCCCACCTGTCCCTATATTTCCCTACCACCTACCTATACTAGGGGCAATTGCTAATGGCCAATTTACCTATCAACCTGCAAGTCTTTGGCATGTGGGAGGAAACCGGAGCACCCGGAGGAAACCCACGCAGACACAGGGAGAACTTGCAAACTCCACACAGGCAGTACCCAGAATTGAACCCAGGTCGCTGGAGCTGTGAGGCTGCGGTGCTAACCATTGCACCACTGCATTACATGGAGTACCCCAACACATCCAGTTCATTTTTTCCCCATCCAAGCATTTCAAACCATCATAAACGCATTTATTCCTATTAAATCCATCCATTGCGCTGTATCCTTAATTCTTAATCTGGTTGCCTCAAAAAATCTATTAAGCTCAGTTCTGAAATTTTCATTTGTCCCCTGGTGATATATGTATTTGAACTACAAACCTCTCAGTTTGTCCCCAGCTCCTAGCTTCTCACAATTAAGAATCTATTGCCATGCAGACTTCCAGCTGACAAGAATGAGGCATAGTAATTTTGTCATATGAGCATTGATTTAAAAACTGTTACTGGAGTGAAGAATGGACTTGATAAAAAAATCAGCAGACACGTGGCTGGAAAGTCATTTGCATAGTAACAGACTGTGCCTGGAGGGACAAAAGGGTTACTTCCCGTATGCATCTTTCCTAAAATGGACTTTGAGCACCCGGGTATGATGTGTAAGAAGATATATTCCAGGTTGATTGCCAAGATGGCCGATTATTCAAACAAACGTGGCCAAATCAGCTGGTCACATGACTTACCTGGTTGGCAAACTGGGTTTTCTGAATTGTACAAACAGTTTGAATTCAGAGAGAATGACTTCTCCTGGACTGAAAAGACCTCTCCTGACAGGCTCGCCACAACTTCTACTGTATGGCTTTCCCTCTTTTTCTCACGGATCTCCAACTCCATTGAAGACACATGAATCCCAAGAGCTAAAATTCTCCTACATCGAGCAAGGTTTACAGAGAATACTGGGCCCCAACGAGAAGCACTGTCTACCTACAATCAGCGACTTTGCAGCGAGCTTGAGGAACCATAACAAAAACAAATCTTCGGATGTTCCTCAAACTTTTCCACATTATCACTTTTGCACTTTTCTGCCTCGGATGCATGTGTGCATCGTGTATGCATGCTAACGTGGGCACAACTACTATCCATTATGCGTTAAGTATAATAAAATTTCAACCTTTCTGCTTTAAACCTAAGAAAACCTGTTTTGGAATAGTTTATTTGCCTTATTATTTGAAAACAGTGAACAAGGATTCACCAAGGGGGAGCTTTAAACACGAAGTGTTTCGAACTGAAACCTGTTACAGTAAGGACAGGTGAAGGCTGAGAGGGAACCCTAGACCACTTTCTCGCCTGATGGTAACGCTACTTTGATTTATCATTATTTGGTGAACAGTGAATGACCTCACACGCTCCGCATTAAACCCCATATCCCACAGTTTAACAAATCATTTAAACTATCGACAACCCTTTGCACATTTGTCTTTTTATCTACACTATTTACTGAGTCACGTGACTTACCGCCATCAGCAGATTTAGAACTATGGTCCTCGAATCCATAATTCAAGTTATGTGGAAATACAGTGAAAGCTGCGCCCCCAGTCATGATCACTGGGAGAGACCAGTAATTACATCCTGTATTGGATTATTTGCTTACTTTAATTCAAACACTTACCTTAAAGGCATACGGCATGCTTGCCTTCATCGGTCCTGGCACACAGTATAAAGATTGGCAAGTCATGCTGCATCTGTACAGAACTTTAGTTAGGCCACACTTAGAATATTGTGTGCAATTCTGGTCGCCACGCTACCAGAAGGACGTGGAGGCTTTGGGGAGGGTACAGAAGAGGTGTACCAGGATGTTGCCTGGTCTGGAGGGCATTAGCTATGAGGAGAGGTTGAATAGAGTCGGATTGTTTTCCTTGGAACGACGGAGGTGGAGGGGCGACATGATAGAGGTTTACAAAGTTATAAGCGGCATAGACAGATTGGATAGTCAGAAGCTTTTTCCCAGGGTGGAAGGGTCAGTTACTGGGGGACATAGGTTTAAGGTGAGAGGGGCAAAGTTTAGAGGGGATGTGCGAGGCAAGTTCTTGACTTCCAGGAAAGTGAGTGCCTGGAACTTGTTGCCGGAGAAGGTGGTGGAACCAGGTACCATAGAGACGTTTAAGAGATCTCTTGACAAATACATGAATCGGATGGGAATAGAGGGGTACGGACCCCGGAAGTGCATAAGGTTTTAGTTTATTCAGGCATCAAGATCGGCGCAGGCTTGGAGGTCCGAATGGCCTGTTCCTGTGCTGTACTGTTCTTTGTTTAATGTTCTTTGTAAACACCAAAGTCCACAAGTATCTTATGGAACCAGATAGAATCTGATCTTTAATTAAACATCGTATGAAATGATTCCACTATGTGCATCTTTCATGTATTATTGTTTAGTGATGGTATACGTAGAATGCAGAGATCAAAGGTATAATTAGTTTAAGCGTTGTGAATAAACAATTGTATGTACAGATACTGACAGTTGTTTGAGCTCATCCCACAAATAACCCAGGACATTGACATCCGCAGGTAGGACGGACCCTCATTCCCACACTGGCACTGTTAAATCTATCTACAATACATAGAATGTATAAAATTCTGTGCCCCTGACAGACAGAACCCACGCTATTTGAAATTTCTTCTGTAATTTCAAAACTCAGAGTTAGATTTTGGGTTTGCTCAATCCACAAAACTGCAACATCAACACTGCTATTTATAATTTGCAATGAAATAGAATGGCTCGTGATTCCAACAATTCCAGTCCAAACTGATACAACATAAAATCAACACATTTACAAAAAATTACTCAGACAGTAAATGAATTGATCCGCATTGAATCAGAGAAGGAGATGTTAAAGAGTGAGCTGCAAACTCAGTTCACTTGCCAGACCTCTGAAGCAGCGTCAGATTCCCACAAAGAAACACTTCACAACAGTGATTAGCAATAGAATATTGAAATCCAGTGAAATCCACTCTTGAGGTTGCATTTTAAAAGACTGACGCCGAAATTGGTGGCGACTGGAATCTGTTAACAGGCCCTGATATTCTGATAACTGCTCTTAGAATGTGGCGAGAACACACCGAGACTACTGTGTACAGTTTTTGTTCTCCTTATTGAAGGACGAATGTACATGCATTGAGGGAGGTTCAGAGAAGCTTCACTCCGATGATTCCTGGTGTTAAAAGGGGCTGTCTTGCGCGGGAAATTTGAATAGTTTCGCCTATCTTCTTCAGAGCCAGAAGTATGGGAGAAATATTGAAATATAAAATTCTGAGGAATCTTCACAGGCACATGGTGAGAGGATCTTTCCAGTCGAGAGGGAATCGAGAAGTAGCAGGCAAAAGGTGCACATTTCAGGCAGAGCTGAGGAGGGATTTATTTTCTGTGAGAGTCATGTATCTTTGTAATTCACGACCCCAGAGAGCTGCGGAGGTTGAGTCATTGATTATATTCAAGACTAAAATAGAGAGAATTTAGGACTTTAGCCGAGTCAAGAGTTAGGCAGGACAATCGAAAAATAATGGTTTTGAGGTCGAGAACAAATGACAAATTATCTAAAAGTATAGTGGAGCAGGATCGAGGGGTCAAATGGCCTACGCTTGTTCCTATTGCTTATATTCTTACCTAGTTTGCCAGAGTACCATATCCCAATACATTCATTTGAGATATTGATCTGATCACATTCTCAGGAATGAATGAACACCAATCATTGCAGATAAGGAAACTCAGGAGGAGCAGCAGGAGAAGGTAGCGACTCTTCGGTGGGTGAGTGAAGGCATCAGGAGCTGTGTTTTAAAAGTAAGTACTTACTGTTTTACTTACTGTTTTCCTTGTCTTTGAGTTTCTTTTGGCGCCGGAGGAACCGGAAGCTGGTCGGCAGCGAGGACTCCTGGGTAGGTATTTTCCTTAAAGGTGCGGAGCTGAGTAAACCCGAGCCACTACACATGTAGTGTCTCCCACCCATCCTCCTCCTCTAACCTAATAATAAGACCCTTTTTACCCTCCTCCTCTAACCAAAAAGGACTGAGCAGGTAAGCTATTTACTGTTTTTGTTAATATCTATAGTTGTACTTAACTAAGGGGTAATTGAATAAAAGAAATGGCAGCCAGTGTAGTGTATTGCTCCTCCTGCAGAATGTTCGAGGTGAGGGGAACCTCCGGTGACCCTGCCGACTTCACCTGCTGGAAGTGCATCCGTCTCCAGCTCCTATCAGACCGTGTTAGGGAATTGGAGCTGGAGCTGGATGAACTGAGGATCATTCGGGAAGCTGAGGGGTTGATAGATAGAAGCTACACGGAGGTCGTTACTCCACAAATCAAAGGCAGCTGGGTAACAGTTAGAGGTGGGAAGAGGTCAGTGCAGGGATCTCCTGTGGTCGTTCCCCTCAACAACAAGTATACAGTTTTAGATACTGTTGGGGGGGACGGCCTATCGGGGGCAGGCTGCAGTGACCGGGCCTCTGGCACGGGGCCCTGCACTGTGGCTCAGAAGGGAAGGAGGGAGAATGGGAGAGCACTAGTCATCGGGGACTCGATGGTGAGGAGTACGGACAGGCGGTTCTGTGGGCGCAAGCGAGACGCACGGATGGTTTGTTGCCTCCCTGGTGCCAGGGTCCGTGATGTTTGTGATCGCGTCTTCAGGATCCTTAAAGGGGAGGGGGAGCAGCCAGAGGTCGTGGTGCACATTGGCACCAACGACGTAGGAAGGAAGGGTGGCACAGATGTTAGAAGTGAGTTTAGGGAGTTAGGCTGGAAGCTGAAAGCTCGGACGGACAGAGTTGTTATCTCTGGTTTGTTGCCGGCGCCACGTGATAGTGAGGCTAGGAATAGGGAGAGAGCACAGCTGAACACGTGGCTGCAGGAATGGTGTAGGAGGGAGGGCTTCCAGTTCTTGGATAATTGGACTGCATTCTGGGGAAGATGGGACCTGTTCAAACAGGATGGGCTGCATCTGAACCAGAGGGGCACCAATATCCTGGGAGGGAGGTTTGCTAGTACTGTTCGGGAGGGTTTAAACTAGTTTGGGAGGGGGATGGGAACCGGACTTGTAATCCAGGGACCAGTGGGTCCACTCAGAAAGACAAAGAGTGTAGTGAGGTATTGGGGAAGGTAGCACTGTCACAGAGGACAGATGGGCACGGAGAAGGGTTAAAGTGCGTATACTTCAACGCAAGAAGCATCAGGAATAAGGTGAGTGAATTGAAGGCGTGGATGGGCACTTGGGACTACGATGTTGTGGCCATGACTGAAACGTGGATAGGTGAGGGGGAGGAATGGTTTTTGGAGGTACCTGGTTATAGATGTTTTCATAAGATTAGGAATGGTGGTAAAAGAGGTGGGGGGGTGGCATTGTTAGTTAGAAATAGTGTAACAACTGCTGAAAGAATTTTCGAGGAGGATCTGCCGACTGAGGCACTGTGGGTTGAGGTCAGGAACAGGAAAGGAGCAGTCACCTTGATGGGAGTTTTCTATAGGCCCCCCAATAGCAGCAGGGAGGTGGAAGAGCAGATTGGGAAACAGATTTTGGAAAGGAGCAGAAGTCACAGGGTAGTAATTATGGGGGATTTCAACTTCCCAAATATTGATTGGCAACTCTTTAGATCGAATAGTTTGGATGGGGTAGTGTTTGTGCAGTATGTCCAGGAAGCTTTTCTGACTCAGTATGTAGACTGCCCGACCAGAGGGGAGGCAATATTGGATTTGGTACTAGGTAATGAACCAGGGCAAGTGATAGAGCTGTTGGTGGGCGAGCACTTTGGAGATAGTGATCACAATTCTGTAGCATTCACTGTGGTAATGGAGAGGGATAGGTATGTGCAACAGGGCAAGGTTTACAATTGGGGGAAGGGTAGATATGATGCTGTCAGGCAGGAACTGAGGAGCATAAGTTGGGAGCATATGCTGGCAGGGAAGGGCACGGTCGAAATGTGGAACTTTTTCAAGGAGCAGATAGTAGGGGCCATTGATAAGCATGTCCCTGTCAGACAGGGAAGGGATGGTCATGTGAGGGAACCGTGGTTGACAAGAGAGGTTGAGAGTCTTGTTAGGAAGAAGAAGGATGCGTATATAAAGTTGAGGAAAAAGGGCACAGGCATAGCTCTGGAGGGATACAAGATGGCCAGGAAGGATCTGAAGAAAGGGATTAGGAGAGCTAAGAGAGGGCATGAAAAATGCTTGGCGGGTAGGATAAAAGAAAACCCCAAGGCCTTTTACGCGTATGTCAGAAATATGAGGATGACTAGGGGGACCGTAGGTCCGGTCAAGGACAATAGCGGGAGACTGTGTGTTGAGCCGGAAGAGATAAGTGAGGTTTTGAATGAGTACTTCTCTTCGGTATTTACGAATGAGAAGGGGTGTATTACTGAAGAGGACGGTGGGAAGCAGACTGGTAAGCTCGAGGAAGTGCTCGTTAGGAGGGAAGATGTGTTGGGGTTTTTGAATAACTTGAAGATAGACAAGTCTCCCGGGCCTGACGGGGTATATCCAAGGATGTTATGGGAAGCAAGGGATGAAATTGCAGAGCCGCTGGCAATGATCTTTTCATCTTCTCTGCTGACGGGGGTGGTACCAGGTGATTGGAGGGTGGCAAATGTTGTGCCCCTGTTCAAGAAAGGGAATAGGAACAACCCTGGGAATTACAGGCCAGTTAGTCTTACTTCGGTGGTAGGCAAGTTGATGGAAAAGGTGCTGAGGGATAGGATTTCTGAGCATCTGGAAAGACACTGCTTGATTCGGGACAGTCAGCACGGTTTTGTGAGGGGTAGGTCTTGCCTCACAAGCCTGATTGAATTCTTTGAGCAGGTGACCAAGCAAGTGGATGAGGGTAAACCAGTGGATGTGGTGTACATGGATTTTAGTAAGGCATTTGATAAGGTCCCCCATGGTAGACTTATGGAGAAAGTCAGGAGGCATGGGATAGTGGGGAATGTGGCCAGTTGGATTAAGAATTGGCTAACTGATAGAAGGCAGAGAGTGGTCTTAGATGGTAAATACTCAGCCTGGAGCCCAGTTACCAGTGGCGTGCCGCAGGGATCAGTTCTGGGTCCTCTCCTGTTTGTGATTTTTATTAACGACTTGGATGAGGAAGTCGAAGGGTGGGTCAGTAAATTTGCAGATGATACAAAGGTTGGTGGAGTTGTGGATACCGAGGAGGGCTATTGTCGTCTGCAAAGGGACTTGGATAGGTTGCAGTGCTGGGCTGAAAAGTGGCAGATGGAGTTTAACCCTGAAAAGTGTGAGGTCGTCCATTTTGGAAGGACAAACATGAATGCAAAATACTGGGTTAACGGTAGGGTTCTTGGGCATGTGGAGGAGCAGAGAGACCTTGGGGTCTATGTGCATAGATCATTGAAAGTTGCAACTCAAGTGGATAGGGCTGTGAAGAAGGCATATGGGGTGTTAGCGTTCATTAGCAGAGGGATTGAATTTAAGAGCCGTGAGGTGATGATGCAGCTGTACAGGACCTTGGTAAGGCCTCATTTGGAGTACTGTGTGCAGTTCTGGTCGCCTCATTTTAGGAAGGATGTGGAAGCCTTGGAGAGGGTGCAGAGGAGATTTACCAGGATGTTGCCTGGAATGGAGAATAAGTCTTACGAGGAAAGGCTGAACATTCTAGGCCTCTTCTCATTAGAAAGGAGAAGGATGAGGGGTGACATGTTAGAGGTTTATAAGATGATCAGGGGAATAGATAGGGTAGACAGTCAGAAACTTTTTCCCCGGGTGGAGCAAAGCGTTACAAGGGGTCATAAATTTAAGGTGAAGGGTGGGAGATATAAGGGGGATGTCAGGGGAAGGTTCTTTACCCAAAGAGTGGTCGAGGCATGGAATGCCTTGCCCGGGGAAGTTGTTGAGTCAGAAACTTTAGGGACTTTCAAAAGGCTTTTGGATAGGTATATGGATAAAGGAGAATGATGGGGTATAGATTAAATTGTCCTTGACAGAGGACAAAGGATCGGCACAACATTGTGGGCCGAAGGGCCTGTTCTGTGCTGTATGTTCTATGTTCTATATGTTCATACAAGCCCGAGCATTTAGAATCTGAGGGCTTTTTATCAACGGACAATACATTCTGTACAGTGAATAGTCCAACACTTGTGCAAGGTTTTGATGAGCAAAGATCATCTCAGTCATTATGCTTCTGCTACAACAACAAATCAGCACAGCCTTCAGACAGCCCATCATTAAACTGACAGAACTGAACAGACAACTGCATAAAACATTCAAAAAGTAAAACATTATCAAGTTCAACAGTCGCTCTTATACTGGTTTACAACATTAAGAGCTGGTGATAGCAACTTAGCAGGAACTCCAGTGGTATCAAGAATAGGAGGGTAAATACCTTCAATCTGATATATTACTGGGTATCCCATTTCTGTCAGCAGCAGCAACTGGTGTTGTTCTGAAATAGTGGTCACTCTGAGCTGATATATACTAATATGCCCTGATTTATAGATGGGAGAAGTATCCACTGACATGGTTATACCCCTGATCATTGCTATTAGTGACAGGCACTTGAACAAAAACAATGCATCAACAGCTTTGTCTGCGATGTAAATAAAATGGTACATACAACATAAATATCCAGCAAACTATCTTATTTATTTTAGTTCGAGATACAGCACTGAAACAGGCCCTTCAGCCCACGAGTCTGTGACGACCATCGACCACCCATTTATACTAATCGGACATTAATCACATTACCCTCTCACATCCCCACCTTTCCTCAATTCCCCTACCAGCTACCTATACTAGGGGCAATTTATAAAGGCCAATTTAACTATCAACCTGCAAGTCTTTGGCTGTGGGAGAAAACCGGAGGACCCGGCGAAAACCCACGTGGTCACAGGGAAAACTTGCAAACTCCACACAGGCAGTACCCAGAATCGAACCCGGGTTGCTAACCAATGCGCCAGTGTGCCGCTCTCTGTTGGGAATAAGGCTGGAACATGTAAGCAGCAAGGATAGATCCCAAAATAGTGAGCGGCTTCACAGGTAGACTCCATTTAATTGAAATGACAATGTTCACTCCTAATGATTTATGTATAAATGCTACGGATATCTGCACAGTGTACCATGATTACAGGGATACAATCAGTTAAATGTGAACTTTGACACGAGGATAGTTAAATCCATGTTCAGGATTACAGCTGAGAACTTACTATGGGTGATATTGGCGGACAGAGTCTGTGCATGCTCCATTGACATTTATCTCTGTTATTTTATTGCAATTGGTTATTAGTTCATTCCACAGTGACTAAGGTCTCCAGCAAAATTAGAACTGGGCCACATCCTGACACTGTTCCTCCCGTTCATGCTCGTTGTCACCACTAACTCCACCTTCCTTCTAACCAATACTCAACCAAACATCTCCATCCGGTAAAGCATCCGGCAGCTAGCACAAGGCAATGGTTTTCACTGACCGGCAAGCAATCCGCTCAATGGCTTAAATTTTAAATTCTCGTCATCAGTTTTAAGTCTCGTCGTGTCTCAACATTCAGCATCTCCACTCATTTCCCCAACCTGCATCAAACCTCGCCCATGATCTCTCCATCCTTCTGAAATTGGGCACTTTTGGTGGGACTGCCCTTTCTTGTTTCTTGTCTTAGCGAGGTGATAATAGTCACAGGTTCTCCCACAATGCATTCTCTTCACCTACCAGCACTATTACTTCGCCTGTGCCTGAACTTTCATTCCCTCAACGATACGGCACATAGCTTTGCGGGAACATTCGCCGACAGTCTCCATCCCACTCTCTTCCGCTTTCTGTCTGGTACTCTTTGCCTATTGCTACCTTTTCTCTCTCTCTATCTCTCTCTGTTATTCTCTCCCCATCTCTGTCCCTGTTCTTTCTCACTGTTAATCTCTCCATCTGGATAGAGGAGGAGAAAGAGAGGCATATAAAAAGGCAGATTTACTTTGTATCTAACCCCACACTGTACCTGCCCTGGGAATGTTTGATAGAACAGAGAAGACAGAGATTTACTCAGTAGCCGACTCCGGGCTGTACTCGGCTTGGCAGCATTTGATGGGACAGTGCAGACGGAGCTTTATTTTGTATCCCTGGAATTTAGAAGGTTAAGGAGTGAATTGGTCAAAGTTTACAAGATAATAATGGAAACTGAAGGAGTAGATAGAGAGAAACTCTTCTCATTGGTTGGGGGATTCTCGGATGAGTGGCTCAGTCGAAAAATCGAACATTAGTCGAAAACCCTTTGAAGATTGAGATTAAGAAGCAATTCTGCACACAAATGGTGGTAGAAGTTTGGAACTGTCTCCCACAAATGACCCCTCCCTATCTCTGCACTCTGCTTCAGCTCCACAATCCTCCAATATCTGCAATCCTCTAATTCTGGCCTCTTGAGCATCCCCAATTTGAATCGTTCCACCATAGTTGTCCGGGCCTTCAAGCTGCCAAGGGCCTAACTCTGGAATTCCTTTTCTAAACCTCTCCGCCTCACGAACCCACTTTCCTCTTTAAAGATGCTCCCTCAAACCAAACTCATTGACCAAATTTTTGGTCGTCTAGTCTAATATCTCCTTATGTGACTCGGCGCCAATTTTTTGTTTTCTTTATTCCTTTGTTGTATATGTGTATTATTGGCTAGGCCAGCATTTATTGCCCATTCCTAATTGCCCTTGAGAAGGTGGTGGTGAGCCTCCTTCTTGAGCCACTGCATTCCATGTGGGGTAGGGACACCCACAATGCTGTTCGGAAGCGTGTTCCAGGATTTTGACCCAGTGACAATGAAGGAACGGCGATATAGTTCCGAGTCATGATTGAGTGCGAATTGAGGGGAAACTTGCAGGTGGTGGTGTACCCATACGTGTTTCCTGTGTGTTCGCTCTCTCTCCATCCTTTGTAGACCTCCCTGCCCTCCTGTCCCTCTCTGTCATGAGAACCTAAGAACAGAAGAACGTGGGTGCAGGAACAGAGAGACCTGGGGATATCAGTGCACAAATTGAAGGTGGCAGGGCTAGTTGAGTAAGTGGGTAAAAGGCATATAGGATCCCAGGCTTTATTAATAGAGGCTTCCAGTATAAAAGCGAGGAGGTTATGATGAAGCTTTATTAGACACTGGTTCATCCTCAACTGGTGTTGTGTCAAGTTCTGGACAAGATACTTTGGGAAGGATGTGGGGGCATGAGAGAGGGTGCAGAAAAGATTCACGAGAATGGTTCCAGTAATGAGGAACTTCAGTTACGTGGGTAGATTGGAGAAGTTGGGGTTGTTCTCCATAGAGAACAGAAATTGAGATTAGATTTGATTGAGGGGTTCAAAATCATGAGTGGTCTGGACAGAGTAGACGTCGGAATAGGACTGCAACACACAGGACATTCAGACCCATTTTTGTTGAGAGGTTACTCGTGCAAGTGAACTGACCATTTAATATTTTTAACTTATTTAAACAACCTTGTGTTTACACAAAGATCAAGCCAGCCAATTCAACAGTGGCCACTTTGACTTCATCCCATCCTGTCTATTGTGCATTCCCGCAGGATAACAGGTATAATTGTAGTCAAAGTATGCAGGCGAAAATTGATCAGTTACATTGTTATTTCAGTCATTTCAGTCCATATTTACAGGTCACACGGTACCATACAGTTGTAATAAAGTCATATACAATCTATTCATCCCACTGAGGCAAAATTTCCCCATACCCTGTGTCTCCCTCCCTGTCTCCCTCGCCCTTTCTCTCTCATCTCTTCTGCTTCCTCGCCTATATCTCTCACTCTCTCTCTCCCTCACCCTGTCTCTCTCTCTATCTCATTCTTCCTCACCTTATATCGCTCTCTCTCTCTCTCTCTCTCTCTCTCTCTCTCTCACGCGGTCTCTCTCCCACTCTCCCGCTTCCTCACCCTGATTCTCACTTTCTATCTCTCTTTCCCCCTCACCCTCTGTCTCCCTCCCACTCCGTCACCCCTCTCTCTTTCTCTCTCTATCTCCCTCATCCTCTCACTCTTTCTTTCTCTCTCTTTCCCACACCCACTTTCTCTTTCTCTCTCTCTCGCCCTCACACTGTCCTCCTCTCTCCATCACCCTGTCTCGCTCTGTTTCTAGCTCCCCTACCCTCTCTGTATCTCTCTCTCTCTCTCTCTCTCTCTCTCTCTCTCTCTCTCCCTCACCCTCTCCCGCTCTCTCCCCCACCCTCTCTCTCTCTTTCTCTCTCTCTCTTCCTCACCCTGTGTGTGTGTGTGTCTCTCTCTCTCCCTCACTCTCTTGCACTTATTCACTCTCTCTCTCCATCACACTCTCTCTCTTTCTCTCTCGCTCACCCTGTTACTCTTTATCTCTCTCCCTCACCCTTTCTTGCTCTCTCACTCTCTCACCCTGTCTCTCTCCCTCTCTTTCGCTTCCTCACACTGCCTTTCACTTTCCCTAGCTCTGTACTTCATCCTCTCTCTCTCCCCCCATCCTCTCTCTCGCCGTTTATCCATCGCCCTGCTTCTCTGTTTCTAGCTCCCATACCCTATTAGTCTCTCTTTTCCTCACCCTGTCTCTGAATCTCTCTCGCACAGCCTGTCTTTCTCTTTCTCTCTCCCTCACCCTCTCTCTTTCCCCCTCACCATGTTTATCTCTGTCCCTCACTCTGTATTTCCCTCTGACACCCTCAACCACTCTCTATCTTCTCCCTCACCCTCCCTCACTCCTTCACCATCTCTCTCTCTATCTCCCTCATCCCTTACCCTGTCACTCTCTCTCTCCATCTCCCTTACCCTCTCTCTCACTCTCTCCCCTCACCCTCTCTCTGCCTCAGCCCCTCACCCAGTCTCACTCTCTCCCTCACCCTCTCTCTCTCAGTCTCTTTCACCCTGTCTCTCACTCTCTCTCTCCCTCTCCCTGTATTTCTCTTTCTCCTTCTCTCCCCCTCACCCTGTCCCTCCCTCCCTCTCCCGCCCTCTGTGTGTGCGTCTCTATCTCTTCCCTCTCTCTGTCCGTCACGCCCTTCCTCTCTCCCTCGTTCACCCTGTCTTTCTGTCTCTCTCTCCCTCTCTCTCTACCCATCACCCTTTCTCTCTCTTTCACCCTCACCCTGTCTTTCTCTTTCTCGCTCTTTCTCCCTTACCGTGTTTCTCGCTCACTCTGGGTGGGTTTCTGTCTCTCCCTCACTTTGTCTCTCTCTTTCTCTACCACTCAACCCATCTCTCTCTCTCTCTCGCTTTCCCGCACCCAGTCTCTGTCTTTCGCTCTCTTTCCCTACCCTGGCTCTCTCTCTCTCTCTCCCTCATCCCATCTCTCTCTCTCACTCTCTCTCACTCCCTCAACCGGTCTCTCTCTTTCTCTCCCTCACCCTCTCTCTCCCTCCCTCACCCTCTCTCTCTCTCTGTCTCTACTTTATACGTATAGAGGGTGCTCCCTCCACTTTATACATAGAGAGGGTACTCCTTCCACTTTATATGTAGAGACGGTGCTCCCTCCACTTTCAACGTAGAGTGGGAGCTCCCTCTATTTTATACAGCTGCCATGGTGGGATTTGAGCCCCTGTCCCCACGCCTCTGGATTACCAGCCCAGTGATATTAACACTATGCGACTGCTTCCCCAATGGACGTGGACAGTGTCTGTCCCCTAATAGCACCCGCCCTAGTTTTTATGCTGTAACCCTGAACATGGTCTCGAATCAGAGACTCAACGTTCACATTTTAACTGGCAAAAAGCAGTAACAGAGTGAAACTGGAATGTTTTTGCCCGCAGATTCAGTGTCCACTGCAGACAGATCAGTTGCAATTACAACAGAAATGCCAAGAATGAACAAGGTCAATACAATAATATGGAAAATGTAAATGATGCCACTGATAACTATAGCCTCCACCCAGTCTGAGTACAGATTTCAGGTTTGTTCCAGAGTGAGGTCTTACTCAGAAAAAGTCATTGACATTGAAATGATTGTGTTTTATCCAACACATTGTTTTCATCACAGTCAATGCAGCTGATGTAATGTGTTTGTTCAGGTGCGTGTAACTGATAGCAATGATCAGGGGTATAACCGTGTCAATGGAGACTTATCCCCTGCATAAATCAGGACCCATTGGAATGGATCAGCTCAGAATGCCTGGTGGAGCTGTGGATTCCAGGCTTACAGAACTGTCTACTCCTCAGAGAAATGGGATATCCTCTAATGTATCATATAGAACGCATATATTATCCTACACTTGCAGCATTTGGAGTTCCTGGTAAGCCAGTATCTCAGCTGATGATGGCGTCAATCGATGTTAACTGTGCTGCTGTACTCGGTATTATTTCTCACTGTGGGTATCGCACAGCTACTTGCTCTTTTCCAACAGTTTACTGATGGAATTTCTTCATTGTCTACTCCTTCAGTCTTGCAGTCGTCGAATTATGTCTTTAATTGTATTGTTTTAAGCAACTGTGACATTGTGACTGGAAAATTCTGTGTATTGAATGTATTTCAATGCGTTGTTTCGGTTAGTATCAAGAATCAGGCCATCAGGATCTTTTAACAGTTTCATGATGTGATTCTAACTGGTCCTGGAATATATTTATGATTATTTTTCAGTGATAATGGGACATCTCACGGTCTCAATGCTACAAAGGAACAGCACAATGTCTTCCCTCCCCAAAAACATGGCTGTGTTTAACTCGGATTTAAATGTATTTACTGGTTATCACTGTTATCATATGTTATTTCATTATGTATGTGTGTGACGCTGCTTCAGAGGTCTGGCAACTGAACTGAGTTTGCTGCTGACAGTCACTGCTCCTCTGCTTCACTGTGGAACCTTCACTGTCACTGGACTACATTGTAAAATATAAAGTATTGATGTGATGTTCTATTGGTTTACAATCTATCAATTGTAATCAAGAGTCTTTCCACATAACCCTAAATAATCAGCTGCAGCGCTGACGTTGGTGTTTTATTAATTAAATAATCCCACATTCTAGCGGATTACTTTATAATTCCAGGAGAAGGCATTTCAATGATTGCAAGATTTGTCTGGAAAAAGCTTTCGATCCTGTTTATTCCATTTATTGTAGATGAAGTGAAGAGTGTAGGCGAACAGGTTATGAATTGGGCGCCCTGTAGATACATTAAATTATTCACAGAGGTTTCACCATTGAACAAACTGACTCTGAAAACAGAATCATTGAACCTGGTGCTGGTTAAAAGAACACAGGTGCAGAAGGTTAGGAATAAATCATATTTGAAAAGTAGCATTCAGTAACAGATTCCAGGGTGTGAGTACTCCAGAGAGATTGGGAAGGGAAAAAAGTAGCAGGGAGAATGAAACCGATAGAAAGAGATAAGCAGATGCAATGAGAAAGAGGAAGAAGCAGCAGCGTGAATAATTCACCATCATAAAGTTCTGGAATGTCCAGAACAATTAATGAGAGAAACTGTGACTTGAAGTTGCCTGCTGTAAGATTGTGTTCATTTTCCTGTTGGACTTGATCCTCTGTGTCGATTTTTGACAAGTCCCCATTTTGGTTTGTAGAAAGTTCCTATTCCTTACTTAGTGACTGAATAAACAGAATAGAATCAGTTCTTCACTGATGGTAATTCATTATTTAAATACTGCACTTTAAAATCTCTGTGACTGCTGAATTCTGTAAAGAGCGAGGCTGATATCAGAAATGTATTTACATTTATAGTTAATTGTGCTGACTTTATTCCTTTCTCTATCAATCTTCCAATTCATTATTAATAATTGTGTTTTCAAACATTTCACTGTGGAAAAGCACTGCCCTGTTCAATGAATCAGTTTTCACTTCTCAATGCAGCAACCAACCTGGAATTTTCAGCCAAGATCCGATCAAACTGCTGCTTTGTCTCCAGGTCCGATCATAAATGTCTCTGCTTTCTTTTCTCTCTCTTCCAGTTAACTTGGTGGCGATTGTGAACTTGGTGGTGATTGTGATCCTGTCCCGAGGAAAGTGCGGTCTCTCCAAATGTCTACCTGGTGGAAATGGCAGTGTCCGATCTCCTGGTCGTTATCACTGGTCCCATATTTAACAGGATGATTTCAATGTATTTCCCATATTCATTCCTGAGAATTACTCCTGTGTGTTCTCTCATTACTGCTGCGTTTTGCAGCCACAGTTGTTTCTGTCTGGCTCACAGTCACTTTCACCTTTGATCGATTTGTGGCCATTTGTTGTGAGAAGCTGAAAATAAAATGTTGCAGCGAGAAAACGGCGGCCGTGGTTGCAGGAACAGTGAGTGTGCTGGGTTGTTTAGAGTCTCTCCCCTGGTACTTTACACAGGAACAATATTACGGTATTGAGAATGTTCCCATGGATTGTGATTATAAATTGAGCATCTATACTTCCCCCACATGGGAGGCATTTGAATTGTTTAAGCTCAGTTTAACCCCTTGTGTTGCGGTCTTTCTCATTTTGCTGCTCAATGTTCTGACTGTCAGACGGATTTTATTCTCTAGTAAAGTCCGCAGGGGATTCCGGGGCTACAGCAATGGAGGGAATCACAAGGACCCAGAGATGGAGAATCGCAGCAAATCAATTATTTTACTCTTGAGTATATCCAGCAGTTTTATACTGTTATGGATGACACTGTTTGTCTTCATAATTTATGTGTGTATTGCAGATATTCAGTATCACTCCTCCTACACTGACCCTTTCTTTATCACAGATCGCGCATCAGTGATGCTGCAGCTTCTCAGTTCCTGCACCAACACATGCATTTACACTGTGTCCCAGACTAAATTCAGACAGGAGCTGAAGAAGGCGCTGAAATACCCTCTCAATCTCATTGTTAAATTAGTGAAATCATAGAAAGAGCTGAAGGGTTTCAAATACTGGAACTAAATCCCATTTCATATTCCATTCCCTGCACTCTCCTCGGGACCGAAAGTACATTTTATATTCGCAGCAATGTGCCCTGAAATGGTTTTAAATCTGATTCTGAGACTATATATTATTGACAATCTGACCTATTGAGGCGGGACTTGCTCTACAGAAGATTCAGGAATTGTATCTCCAAAAGGGCGTATTTGCAAAACTCAGCTGGATGAAATTAAACCCACCAGAGTAAAATGGACAACGCTGCAAATCACAGTGATTGCGAGACAGTGGAAGAGCAGAACTTGCAGTGAAACAGGGACACCAGCAGATGGAGATGATAAGAGCGGGACTGTTTGGAGAATTATTTTCAGTGATTAAAGTAATGCATAAATAATGCAACAGCATCAAATTAAACTCAAACTACTAATTATAAATAAAAACTCTCTGAATAAGTTGCGTTGAGATCTTCATCACGAAAGTTATGACATCTCTCTCTCTTTCACTTCTCTTTCAACGCTGATTTCTTCTCGACTATAACAAGAGTAATCGAAGTTTTGAGCCAATTGTCTTTTGATAAGATTAGAAATACAGCACTGAAACAGGCCCTTCGGCCCACCGAGTCTGTGCCGAACATCAACCACCCATTTATACTAATCCTACACTAATCCCATATTCCCAACAAACATCCCCACCTGTCCCTATATTTCCCTACCACCTACCGAAACTGGTGACAATTTATAATGGCCAATTTACCTATCAACCTGCAAGTCTTTTGGAAACCGGAGCACCCGGAGAAAACCCACGCAGACACAGGGAGAACTTGCAAACTCCACACAGGCAGTACCCGGAATCGAACCCGGGTCCCTGCAGCTGTGAGGCTGCGGTACTAACCACTGCGCCACTGTGCCGCCCTAGTTAGTATTGAATCTGCTTTCAGAAACCTGTCAGACAGTGAATTCCAGACCAGAACAACTCCCTGTCTATTTGTTTCACCCCTCTGCTCGTGGAAACATTCCCTCCTCATGTCTCCAAACTGAGGAAAAGATTTTGAATTCAATTACTTTCTCCAGGACAGCAGCTGCAGAGGAGCTGGAACATCCTGAATATGGACAAGTGATGAACAAAAATCATCTCTGAATCCCGCAGGAGAGCAGAGGAAGGAAACAGTCAGAAAGCAAATGGAAACAAGTGACACTTTATTACAGCAGCAAAAACGCTTTGTCAGAATGTGGAGGTCGTTATCGTTGAGTTTTATATAAACGGGAGGTGAAAAGTGGAAGATCTTTCATATAATTTGTCTTAAATGGCCATTTTCCAGTTACATTTTTAACGTCACATTAAAGTGGTAAATGTTAAGAAAGTTGTCTTCCAGCAAAAACAGGCGAATACATAAATAAAGCAGCATCAAATAAAGTACAAAGAATCATTGACAAATATAACTGTAAATATGGGTCAAAATCGTTGTGTGAAATGTTACCAGTTGTAAAAGTTCTCTTGGCTGCATCATTAACCAGGCTCTAGTTTTCGGATTTGTCACATGGTGGAACTGAAAATCCGATTAAAAACTGCCTGTTTACACTACAGTCAAACAGGCCTCTCCAGTAAAAACTCATTGTCAGAATTTTAAGGTAACTGAAGTGAGATATGTTCAGTAATTTTCTGAACTTTCTGCAAACTGCAGGTGAGAAGTGAAAGACATTTAATACAATTTGCGTTCAACGGCCATTCTCCAAACCTGCCACTCCATGTTTTAAAATCACAGCAGCTTTTCTGCTCTGTTAAAGAGGTTTTGAGGGGAGGGAGAGAGAGACAGACAGACAGGTTTCTGTCTGGAATGTTCCATTTGGGATATGGCTGGAATATCCCTCCCTCCCCCATTCCCTGTTTACACAAAGACTCACCTTGGACTGTCCCAGACCTGGGAGACTGTGTACAGATGGAGGAAGCTGAGAGCTGGTTGGATGAGCTGTACTTTGGGTTGACTGGCTGTTTGAGTGATAGGTTCTGGGATATGTTAGCTCAACATCAGCCACCATTCTTTCTTTCCAAACGGCTGATGGGTGAAAGGTGACTTTTGTGCCTCAGTCGCTAGTTCGCTGTGCCCAGGTGAATTGGAGCTGAATACAGTTTGTGTGTGTGTGAGAGAGAGAGAGAATCCTGTCTGAATACCTCTCTCTCTGTCCCAGTCCTGACCATTTCCTCCAATTCCCACCCCTATACCCCTGTCCAGGATCTTTTCCCCATGGACGAGCTGATGGAGGGAAGTTGTCAGAGTCCAACGATGGAGCGCAGATGTTTAGTTTAGTGAAACAGCACTGAAACAGGCCCTTCGGCCCACCGAGTCTGTGCCGACCATCAACCAACCATTTATACTAATCCTACACTAATCCCATCTTCGTACAAGATCCCCACCTGTTCCTACATTTCCCTACCACCTACGTCTACTAGGGGCAATTTATAATGACCAAATTACCAATCAACTGCAAATCTTTTGGTTGTGGGAGGAAACCCGTCGAAAACCCAGACACAGGGAGAACTTGCAAACTCCACACAGGCAGTACCCAGAATTGAACCCAGGTCGCTGGAGCTGTGAGGCTGCGGTGCTAACCACTGCGCCACTGTGCCACCCTAGATCATGTGGGATGGAGGGTATTGCATCTTTATTGTGTCTCCCTGACTTTCTCCCTCCTTCTCCCTCTCTCACTCTCTCTCTCTCTCTATCTCTTTCTCTCTCGCTCTTTCTCCCTTTGTTTGTCTGTGTGCGATTGTCTGTGTGACTTACTCTCTCACTTTCTCTGGTATTTTTGTCAGTCTCTCTGGTGCCTGCAATGTCTATGTGTCTCCATTTCTTTCCCTCCACTTTTTCCCTCCACGTTTTCTCATTTTTCTCTTTCTTTATCTTTTTTTCTGCCTTCTCTATTTCCTGCTTTCTTTTGTTTCTCTTGCTGTCTTTTCTCCATTTCCCTGAATTTTTCTGTCGTATTGTGCCTTTTCTCTGACTTTTTTTGCCTTTTCTCCATTTCTCTGACGTTTTCTCTCTTTTCTCTATTTCTCTCACTTTTTCTGCCTTTTCTCTATTTCTCTGAAATTTTCTGTCTTATTCTGCCTTTTTTCTGACTTTTTCTTGCCTTTTCTCTATTTCTCTGACTTTTTTCTGTCTTTTCTATATTTCTCTGACTTTTTCTGCATTTTCTCCATTTCTCTGACTTTTTCTGCCTTTTCTCTATTTGTTTGACCTTTTCAGCGTTTTCTCTATGTCTCTGACTTTTTCCGACTTTCCTCTATTTCTCTGCCTTTTTCTGTCTTTTCTCTATTTCTCTGACTTTTTCTGACTTTTCTCTGTTTCTTTCACATTTTCCATCTTTTCTCTATTTCTCTGTCTTTTTCTGCCTTTTCCCCATTTCTCTCTCTTTTTCTGTATTTTCTCTATTTCTCTGACTTTTTCTGACTTTTCTCTGTTTCTTTCACATTTTCTGTCATTTCTGTGTTTCTCTGACGTTTTATGACTTTTCTCCATTTCTCTCTCAATTTCTGCCTTTTCTCCATTTCTCTCTCTTTTTCTGCCTTTTCTCCATTTCTCTGACTTTTTCTGCCTTTTCTCTATTTCTCTCCTTTTCTGCCTTTCTCTATTTCTCTGACTATTTCTGCCTTTCTCCGTTATCCCATGACCTTTTCTGCCTTTCCTCCATTTCTCTGACTTCTTTTGCCTTTTCGCTATTTCTCTGTCTTTTTCTGTGTCAGACCTGAAAAGTTGGTCAAGTAACGCTTCATACCCAGCATACTCTAACGCAGCTAAAGATAAGCACATAACTTGCTGATGTAAGCTAACAGTCCGGTTGAAACTTGTGGTTCAGGATTTGTGATCGTTACACTAGACGATTGAACAAGAATAGATAAAAGAGGAACAGATATAGGGGAACGAATGTTGGTCATTGTCAACAAGTTTGGACTTCGGTCCAGGTGGCTAAATGGCTAATGCTTGCCAAAGATGCGATAATGCTAGAAGATTTGTGCAAACCATGATCATGTGAGTCATAAGTTGAGCAAGGAACCTTCAAACAATATATAAGGCTTAACAATGGAGGGTATTCTTGGTGAGAAGCTGGGAACAACTCTTGAAGGCAGTACCCTGAGTCTGGAGGCTCAGTGATCAACCATGACAAGAGAACGACCACTTCTGTGTTGACGGGTGGTATCTTGTACAAGAAGTGAGACCTGTACTTATTTGGTGTCTTAATAAATTTGTTGTAAGTATTCGCATGCTTTACGTGATTTTAGTACTAATAAAATGAAGCTATCCGAGACTTTGGTTTTAGTGTATCTTTGTCTGTCACGTCAGTGGATAGCCTGCAGAGGAATAGGGTCAACATTTTAGCGTCCCTGGGTGGGCACGGTTAAGTGATTGCTTTAAATCACAGCGTGTCCGGATCACAGACGTTACAGACAAAAATCATAACGGTAGGAAGTTAAAGTTAACCAGTTGATAGGTCACGGTAAACTCTGAAAATCAGCATTGAGGGGTGTTCTGCATACCTCCTGAGCATTGACTCGGAGGGAACAGACGGGAATTTAATGAACAACAGACCACCACGGAAGACTGAAGAGGCAGTCAACACACCTCCCTTCAGTGGGGAAGTGTCACCGGACCCCAACCCCGAAAACCTCCCGTACCTTTTGACTAAACTGTGAGAGTAGGAAATGACATATAACCGGCAGGAATGGGAAACAGCGCTCAGAGAATACTTAAACCGTTAGTGGTCCGAATGGGTCGAATATGCCGAAAAGGTGTTGGAGTTCTGGGACCCGTTGGACAGAAAAATTGGGAAGAAGCCCAGCTAAGCCAGGCAAAGCGCGCATCTAAACTTCAAGTGGCCATTACAATAGGTAGTTGCATGAGAGACTTATGTAATAGAGAGATAGAAACTGTTAGTCAAGGATTCAGGGAATCCGTGTGGGCCAGAGGGCTCCACGACTAAGTTTGTAGCAGAGTGACATAAAAAGACTATGTTTTAGTGAAATTTCAAGTGAGTACAAACAAGTTACTGTGCCTTTTGAGTCGAATGCGCGGATGTTGGAAGCTTCCACGAATGAAATGTATGTCCTTGGAATGTGCAGCTTGTGTTTTGTCGAACGGACAGTCGTTAACTCTTTGTTGTCTGGCCTTAATGATGAAAGCATGAGTCTGTTACTTGTTCTATTTTTACACGTGTATATTTTGTGGGAAACTTGAGAAATGCTTTTGTTGTGAACTAATTGAACTTGTGTGTGCTCATTTCAGTCGGGACAGGGAATTTGATGCAGATTTTGGTACTTTGAATTCATCATTAAGGATTCAATTTTCTAAGTTGTTTGGAATTGAATGAGAGTGAAAAGTGATCGTTGAATGTGTCCATTACAATTTAAGTTTGTGCACCCAGGAGTGGGGATAAAATTGAATTATAAATTTAAATTAAAGTTTTTTATATTTATTTTAAAAGTAGGTTTTGCAACTGTGAAAAGGCAAAGAACAATTTTCTAAGAGATAAGCTTCCACCTTGAAGGTTTGAAGATGCCCGGCAGAAATCCAATTTGAAGTTTAAAGCACTGCTCTAATTGGAGTTCCAATTTAAAATCTATTCTTGTTCAATAGCCTAGTCTAAGGGTCACATATCCCTAACCACAAGCTTTGACATGTCTTTTGGCTTACTTCAGCAAGTTCTGCGCCCTAATTTAGCTACCTTCGATCATGCTGGGTATAAAGCATTACTTGACCAGAATTTCATGGCCTGCATCAGCCATTTCTCTATTTCTCTCACTGTTTCTGTCTTTTCCCTAGTTCTATGACTTTTCTGCCTTCTCTCTATTCTGCTAACTTTATTGTCTCTTTCTTTGGCTCTTTATGGTTTTCTCTCTCTGTGGCTTATCTCTCTCATTCTCTGTGGCTTTCTCTCTCTTTCTGGATTTCATCCCCCACCCCACCCCCCAGACACATTCCTCCCCTGCCCCTGCAAGGTTTGCCCTGCTGCAAATATCGCCTCCCCCACCCGCAAATCTCCCCAACCCCAGGAAAATTTCCACCCACCACAAATCCCCCCACACAAAATTCCCCCAAACAAATTAACCCCAATCACAAATTCCCCTGCAAACTTCGCCTCCCACAAATTTCACTCCCGCAAATTCCACCAAAATCATAAATCCGCCAAACCCCTCAAAAAAATTTCTGCCCTCCACAAATTTCTACCTCCCACAAATTTCCCTCTCCTCCCCTGGAAATACTCCCTCCACTCAAATTCCCCCACACAATTTCCACACCTCGCACATTTCGCCAAAGCAAAATCCACCCTCCTCGAAAATGCTCCCCCCTGCAAAATCCCCGCTGGCAATGCCCCTCCAGAATATCTTCAAGTCCTTCCTAAAGTACGGTGCCCAGAACGGGATGCAATACTCCAGCAGAGGCCGATCTTGTGTCTTATAAAAGTTCGGCATAATTTCCTTGCTCTTGTACTCTATGTCCCTTAATAAAGCTCAAAATACTGTGTGCTTTATTAACAACACTCTCAACCTGTCCCACCAACTTCACTGACTTCTGCCCTCTGCTCCTGAACCCCCTAGAGAATTGTACCCTTTACTTTGTATTATCTCTCCATGTTCTTCCTACGAAAATGTGTCACTTCACAATTCTCCGCATTGAACATCATCTGCCACCTCTCCCCCATTCCACCAACTTGTCTATGTGCTGTTGATGTTCTACACTCTCCTCCTCACAGTTTACAATGCTTCGAAGTTCCATATTATCCGCAAACTTTTAAACTATGCCCTGTAAACTAAGCTCTAGGTCATTAAAATATATCAGGAATATCTCAAATGGAGATATGTTCCCGTCAATGGAAAGAAGCGGGGGCGGGGGGTGGGGGCGGTGTGGATCGAGGTGAATTGTTCCCCCGGAGATGCAGCACAGACACCAAGTGCGAAATGGCCTCTTCTGTGCTTATATCAAACAGAGATCCCAAACGAAATCCAGATTTATCCCTCCATCCCTTCCATGCCTCTTTACTTTGCATAGAAACATCGAACATAGGATAATTCCCTGAGTCTGTACAAATTGAGCTTGTGGCTGCACAATCGGGACATGTGCAAATGTTAGCTTCCTTGTCCAACATTGCTGGGTTTCAAAGAGGACATGTGACGTCTCCAGTACTCAAGCTGAGGTGCACGAGTGGTTAAGACAAGGGAATGCTAATCTATCGTGCTCTGCAATGCACGGGTTTGAATCCCGTTCTGTTTGTTTATTTATGTAACATGCATGTATTAATATCTTTTCTTGAATGTATTTTGCAATATCTCACTGCAGTTTCCCAAAGGGCCGAGAGCATTTAGAAATTTACAGTCCCAAATGGAATTCTTCACCCAAGTTACACAGCGATGAATATCAAACAGAGATCCCAAACGAAATCCAGATTTATCCCTCCATCCCTTCCATGCCTCTTTACTTTGCATAGAAACATAGAACATAGGAGCAGGAGTAGGCCCTTCAAGCCTGCACCGCCATTCATTATGATCATGACTGATCATCCAACTCAGTAACCGGTTCTGGCTTTCGCCCCATACCCTTTGATTCCTTTATACCCAAGAGCTATATCTAACTCCTTTTTGAAAACATTCAATGTTTTGGCCACAACTGCTTTCTGTGAAAGCTACTTCTACAGGCTCACCACTCTCTGAGTCAAGAAATTTCTCCTCATCTCAGTCCTGAAAGGTTTACGCCGTATCCTTAGTCTATGGCCCCTGGTTCTGGACACCCCGACCATAAGGCACATCCTTCCTGCATCTACCCTGTCAAGAACTGTTGGAATTTTATAGGTTTCTATGAGAACCCCCTCAATCTTCGGATCTCCGGTGAATATAATCCTAACCGACTCAATCCCTCCTCATACATCAGACCCACCATCCCAGGAATCAGTCCGGTAAACCTTCAATGCACTCCCTCTTTAGCATGAGCATCCTTCCTCAGATAAGGAGACCAAAACTGCACACAATATTCCACGTGTGGCCTCGCCACGATACTGTATAATTGTAGCAAGACATCCCTGCTTCTGTACCCGAATCATCTCGCTATGGAGGCCAAAATACCTTTTTCCTTTTTTACCGCCTGTTGCACCTGCAGGCTTGCCTTTAGTGACTGTTTTGCGAGAATACGCAGGTCTCGCTACTTATTCCCCTCTCTCAGTTTATAGCCATTCAGATAATAATCCTCCTTCCTGTTATTGCTACCAAAGTGGATAACCTCGCATTTATCCACATTATACTGCATCTGCCATGCATTAGCCCATTCACTCAACTTGTCCAAATCACCCTGAAGCCTCTCTGCATCCTCCTCACAACTCACCATCCCTCCCAAATTTGTGTCATCCGCAAATTTGGAGATATTACATTTAATTCCCACTAGTCACTGCCTGCCATTCGGAATCAGACCCATTTATCCCTACTATTTGTTTCCTGTCCGCCAACCAATTTTCTATCCACCGCAATGCACTACCCCAATCCCATGCACTTTAATTTTACATGCTAATCTATTATGTGGGACTTTGTCGAAAGCCTTCTGAAAGTCCAAACAAACAACATCAATTGTCTCCCCCTCATCAACTCCACGAGGTACATCTTCGAAAAATTCCAGTAGATTTGTCAATCATGATTTCCCTTTCGTAAATCCATGTTCACCCTGTCAAATTCTACCACTGTTCTCCAAGTGCTCTGCTTTAAAATCTTTGATCATGGACGATTGAATTTTCCCTACTACCGACGTCAGGCTGACTGGTCTACAATTCCCTGCTTTCCCTCCACCTCCCTTTTTAAATAGTGGGGTTACATCAGCTACCCTCCAATCTGCAGGAACTGTTCCAGAGTCTATCGAATCTCGGAAGATTCCACCATCAATGCATCCACTTCCTTAACTACTCTGGGATGCATACCATTAGGCCCTGGGGATTTAACGGCCTTCAATCCCATCAATTTACCCAACACCATTTCTCTACTAATACTGATTTCCTTCAGTTTCTCTATTACACTAAGCCCTGTGTTGCCCAACATATCTGGTATTGCAGCCTTGGTTCAAACATGGACAAAAAGGCTGAAATCAAGAGGTGAGGTGAGAGTGACTGCCCTTGACATCAAGGCAGCATTTGACCGAGTATGGCATCAAGGAGCCCGAGCAAAACTGAGGTCAATGGGAATAAGTGGTAGAACGCTCCGCTGGCTGGAGTCATACCTAGCGCAAAGGAAGATGGTTCTGGTTGTTGGAGGTCAATCATCTGTGCTCTAGGACATCACTGTAGGAGCTCCAACCATCTTCAGCTGCTTCATCAATGACCTTCCTTCAATCAGAAGGTCAGAAGTGGGGATGATTGCGGATGATTGCACAATGTTCAGCACCATTCGTGACTCCTCAAGATACTGATAAAGTCCGTGCAGAAATGCAGCAAGACCTGGACAATATCCAAGCTTGGGCTGATAAGTGGCAACTAACATTTGCGTCACACAAGTGCCAGGCAATGTCCACCTCCAACAAGAGAGAATCTCACCATCTCCCCTTGACATTCAATAGCATTACCATCAGTGAAACCCCACTATCAACATCAGAGGGGCTACCATTGACCAGAAACTGAACTGGAGCAGCCATATAAATACCGTGGCTACAAGAGCAGGTCAGTGGCTAGGAATCCTGAGGCGAGTAACTCAACTCCTGACTCCCCAAAGCCTGTCCAACATCTGCAAGGCACAAGTCAGGAGTGTGATGGAATACTCTCCACTTGCCTGGATGGGTGCAGCTCCAACAACACACAAGAAGCTCGACACCATCCAGGACAAAGCAGCCCGCTTGATGGGCACCCCATCTGCAAACATTCACACACTCCACCACCGATGCACAGTGGCAGCAGTGTGTACCATCGACAAGATACACTGCAGCAATGCACCAAGGCTCCTTAGACAGCACCTTCCAAACCCGCGACCTCTACCAACTAGAAGGACAAGGGCAGCAAATACATGGGAACACCAGCACCTGCAAGTTCCCGTCCAAGTCACACACCATCCTGACTTGGAACTCTATCGCCGTTCCTTCACTGTCACTGGGTCAAAATCCTGGAACTCCCCTCCTAAGAGCACTGTGGGTCTACCTACCCGAAATGGACTGCAACGGTTCAAGAAGGCAGCTCACCACCACCTTCTCAAGGGCAATTAGGGATGGGCAACAAATTCTGGCCTTTCCAGCGTCGCCCACATCCCATGAATGATTAAAAATATATGATATTTGTATCCTCCTTCCTGAAGACAGAACCAAAGTATGCATTTAGTCGGTCAGCCATTTCTTTATTTCACATAACATATTCTCCTGTTTCTGTCTGTGAGGGACCTACATTTGCCTTCACCAATCTTTTTCTCTTTACATACCTATAGAAACATATACAGTCAGTTTTTATGTTCCCCTGCAAGCTTGCTCTTATATTCTTTTTTCCCCTTCTTAATCAATCCCTTGGTCCTCCTTTGCTGAATTCTAAACTGCTCCCAATCCTCAGGTCAGCTGTTTTTCCTGGCAAATTTATATGCCTCTTCTTTGGATCTAATGCAATCTCTAATTTCCCTTGTAAGTTTGGTTTGGCTACCTTTCCCATTTTACTTTTGTGCCAGACAGCGATAAACAATGGTTGCAGTTCTTGCATACGCTCTTTAACTGTTTGCCATTGACTATCCACCGTTTCCCAATCCGTCATGGCCAACGCGCGCCTCATACCATCCTAGTTTCCTTTATTTAGATACAGGACCATGCCTCAGAATCAGCTACGTCACTCTACATCTTGATGAAGAATTCTATCAGATTATGGTCACTCATTCCCAAGGGGTCTCACACCATTGGATTTTCAATTATTCCTCTCTCATTGCACAATACCTAGTCTAGGATGGCCTGTTCTGTGGTTGGTTCCTCAACGTATTGGTCCAGCAAACCATCCCGTGTACATTGCAAGAATTCCTCATCTACGGTACTGTGACTAATTTGATTTGCCCAATCTATATGCAGATTAAAATCACCCAAAATTACGGATGTTCCTTTACCGCATGCATCTCTAATTTCCTGTTTAATGCTATTCCCCACATCACCACTACAGTTTGGGAGTCTATATACAACACACAATAACGTTTTTTTCCCCTTAGTCTTTCTAGGCTCCACCCATACAGATCCCAAATCGGCAGAGCAAATATCTTTCCTCACTAT
This sequence comes from Heterodontus francisci, assembly GCF_036365525.1. Taxonomy (NCBI): domain Eukaryota; kingdom Metazoa; phylum Chordata; class Chondrichthyes; order Heterodontiformes; family Heterodontidae; genus Heterodontus; species Heterodontus francisci. The sequence continues at coordinate 5,915,898 of NW_027141473.1, forward strand.
TGCGTTAATTTCCTCTTTAACCAGCAATGTTACTCCACTGCCATTTGCTTTTTGCCTGCCCTTCCTAAATACTGAATATCCCTGAATGTTAGTTTCCCATCCCTGGTCACTTTGCAGCCATGTCTCCGTAATCCCGAGTCTATAATACCCGTTTGCATCTATTTGCGTGATTAATGCATCCACTTTATTGCGAATGCTCCACGCATTAAAGTACAAACCCTTAAGGCTTGTCTTTTTAACATTACATGTCCTCTTCCCAACATTTTTCACTGTGACTCTGTTTGACTCTGCCCTTGATTTCTCTGCCTATCACTTTTCTTATTCCCTTCACTGCCTTTTCCCGGATTCACATCGAATGAAAGAGTAATGAGAAAACTTGGTGATGGAGCAGAAGCAGAACGTTAACCTTTGGGAATGAATGTATTGTCAAACCTTCCTGATAGATTAGTTAAGTGAGACATAGTTCGGGCAGATGGAGTTTGTAGTGAGGGATCATCTAAGTAACAACAACAACTTATATTCATAGAATGCCTTTAACGTATCAAAACGTCACACGGTGCTTCACGGGAGAATTATACACAAAGTATGACACCGAGCTACATAAATAAATAATAGGACAGATGACCAAAGGCTTGGTCAAAGAGGTAGGTTGTAAGGAGTGTCTTTGAGGTAGAAATCAAGGTAGGGAAGCAGACAGGTGTAGGGAGGGTATTCCAGAGATTGGAGCCTGGACAACTGAAGGTGTGGCCGCCAATGGTGGAGCGATAAAAATCAGGGATGGACAAGATACCAGAATAAGAATGTGCAGAAAGCTCTGAGGTTTGTGGAGCTGGAGGAGATTACAGAGACAGGGAGCGGCGAGGCAATGGTGGAATTTGACAACAAGGAGGCTTTTAAAATCAAGACAATGCTTGACCGGGAGCCACTGTCGGCAAGCGAGCACAGGGGTGATAGGGAAAAAAAGGACTTTCTGAAAAGTTAAGACATGGGCAGCAGAATTTTGGATCATTTCAAGTTTATGGAGTAGAGAATGTGGCAGAGGAGCCAGGAGTGTGTTTGTATATTATGGCCATGTCCCTGCCATTACCTATTAGTTTAAAGTGAGCGTGTCTGAATGTTCATATTCCTGCCCTCAGACCCTGCATTATTCATGTGTCTATAGAGTATTTTATTATTTCTCGTTATGACCCCTTGTTCAAATAGTTTCACTCGATCAATCCACTCAATCCATCAAACATCTTAAATGCCTCAATCATATCACAGTTGAAGCTTCCATGCCAAAGTGTCTGAGCAAAGCACTTGAGGTGTATAACTGTCCTTTACATTCTCTGAAATAGCCTGAGCCTAACTTACCCTTGCTGAAACTTCCTGAGCGGTTCTTTACGCTCTTTGGTAAAAGCTGAGCACGCCTCTCCTTCCCCAATAACTCCTGAACGTCCCTTCTGGTCTCTGAGACATCCTGAGGATCCAATAACCCATGTGACGCCTTTCAATGTTCCTTACCATCTCTGCTACCCCGAAAGCGTCTCGACCCTCTCTGATACCTCCTGATGGTCCCTTATCCCATCCAATACCCCCTGAGAAGTGCCTGGCATGCTTTCCTTCTCCTGGAGATCATTCTGTTCTCAACCACACTTTGTCTCTTACCTCTCCGACATCATGTGAAACTCCCTTAATCTTTTGGCACCTCCATCCGCCGACCACACGCCCCAGATCCGCCCCATTTAAATCCTCCAAATCCACTTGATAACTCATTAACCCATTATACTCCCTCACAGCCAGTGCGGAACCCCTCCCTTTGGAATTCACTAAGAAACCCTGATAACAAGAGCCATGCTTCAGGCTAATGTGCGTGGGAACGCCGAACGAACACTGCCTGTAAGAAAGTGAAGAGTGAACATGTGTCTGAGAAGAGCTGAGAAAAGATATGTCGGAGCTGTGAACCTGAGGCAGGTTTTGTGTTTTCAGTGATACTCTTGTTGTGAAAGCAGAAATTTAAAAACAGAAAAATGATGAAAACTTTGGTGAAATCAGGCAGCATCTGTGCAGAGATATTTCTTGTCCCAGGATGTCATCGGTCAGTTGAAATGAGAATTAATGCAGCTCAGATCTTCCACTATCAATACCTCCCTGCAGAAACAGTTTGGGTGGAAATTATGACAGTGCTGATTTGGTCAAAAGATTTAGACAGCTCTGCAAAACACCTGCACTGCGGCTTGTGGAAGGATGGGACTCAGATGCTAGACTTTTGGATTTTTCAAAAAAAGGGAAAAACACATCTCGTCTGAAATACAATAACAATGATGGTGGAGTTCTGAGCCATGCCTGCTGAGAGTAATGGATTAATAGTCCGCTGTTTTAACCTCTCGGCTAATTCATTCCATTAACGCATCTCACAATGTTCTCTTATTTCCTTCTTTCTCTCTGCAATCATTCCACTCAGAGGATAAACAACAGGTATGAAAGCTTTCAACTACCAGTCAACAGCATCAACCCTGAGTTAGGCCTGGCGTGGTGGCGGGACTGAACAGCCAAAGGAGTTGGATTGAGGTTAGAGTCTCTGTCAAGAGACTAAAAACCCATTATTTTCTGTCCAATATTTGTGGATCCCAATCGATTTCTTACGTTCCAATGCTCAGTGCTATTTTCTCTGTATATATCTGGCACCTCAATGATATTTTTTTCCCCTGACCCATTTGATTTCTGGAAAAGCAAATTATTTCTACCATTTCAACCAACAATTAGAATCCTGATGGGTCTAGTCCTGTCCTCATAGGTTCTGGAATCTCAATGCATTCCTCCCATTGCAATAGATTTCTGCATCACCATTTCTTTTTTCCTATCGCAGTTTATTTCCCGAGAATTCTTCCAAGGGATGGCAGAACTGGACCATTGACCATCGAATTATCATACGGGTATGTTACTGGTTGTTCCAGTTCATTGTACTATATCATGTGTGAGGCAGAATGGGCTGTTAAGTGACCTTGAAACATTCATATGCGCCCGAGGGTATAGGTGGTAGAAATCAAAAAACTTAATGTCTTCCTCATTTTAAATCAAACTTTGCAATACATGAACAGGTTTAATGCAATCAGACCTGCAAAAAGTGTTTAAGAAATGACAAGATTGGAATTAACTCAGGGAATGTATTGGATTGAGTGAATTAATCCTTGCAATGTGAACTTCTGTAGAGAGAATGTTGTGTTGATTTTGTAATACTAAAATGTTTAACACAGAGAATGCAGTGCATTGAATGAAATAATGACGTCTGTTTGAAGTAAATGGACGGAAGTGTAGTATTTTGATGCAATGCGCTGGAAGAGGGCATTTTGTGTCAAATATGTAATTGGAGCTGTTATTTCAAAGTTTAGAAATAAAACTGGGCTGAGATAGAGAGTGCTTCTAATCCAGTGTTTAGTTGACATCCCATCAATCACCAGCTTTAATATGCAATGCGAATCAGAAATAAAATATGGTGTGAAAACAGAGAAAACTACAGTGCAGTGGGACCTAGTTCAGGAAGACAAAAGAATGGGTAAAAATTCATTCTGATTGATTACACAAAACTGAAGCTCACTAGTAAAGTTATATTGTATATAGCAGCAGGTGAAACTGCTGTAGTAAATGCGAGAAGGGTCATTTACAAAACTCATACTATACGTATTACCTTTTGAATTGACATAAAACCCAGAAGAGTATTTCCCAGAAAAGATATTAACCTGACTGCTTGTTCCATCTGTTGATTCTCAGACAGCTTGCACGAGAAGAGTCGTCCTCGGGTGAAGGTGCTAAATTGGGGAAGTCTAATTATAACAATATTAGGGAGGAACTGAAGAATTTAGATTGGGGGCGGCTGTCTAAGGGTAACTCAACATCTGACATGTGGGAGTCTTTCAAACGTCAGTTGATTAGAATCCAGGACCAGCATGCTCCTCTGAACAAGAGGGATAAGTTTGGCAAGTTTCGGGAACCTTGGATAACGCAGGAAATTGAGAGCCTCGTCAAAAAGAAAAAGGAAGCATTCGTGAGGGCTGGAAGGCAAGGAACAGACGAATCCCTTGAAAAATATAAAGACAATAGGAAGGAACTTAAGCAAGGAGTCAGGAGGGCTAAAAGGGGTTATGAGAAGTCATTGGCAAACAGGATTAAGGAAAATCCCAAGGCTTTTTCTCCGTATATAAAGAGCAAGAGGGTGCCCAGGGAAAGGGTTGGACACTCAATGACAGAAAAGGGAATCTATGTGTGGAGCCAGAGGAAATGGGCGATGTACTAAATGAGTACTTTGCAACATTATTCACCAAGGAGAAGGACTTGGTGGATGATGAGCCTAGGGAAGGGAGTGTAGATAGTCTCAGTCATCTCATTATCAAAATGGAGGAGGTGTTGTGTGTCTTGCAAAGCATTAAGGTAGATAAGTCCCCAGGACCTGATGGTATCTACGCCAGAATACTGAGGGAGGCATGGGAAGAAACTGCTGGGGCATTGACAGAAATCTTTGCATCCTCATTGGCTGCAGGTGAGGTCCCAGAGGACTGCAGAATAGCCAATGTTGTTCCTTTGTTTAAGAAGGGTAGTAAGGATAATCCAGGAAATTATAGGTCGGTGAGCCTTACATCAATGGTAGGGAAATTATTGGAGAGGATTCTTCGGACAGGCTTTACTCACATTTTGAGTCAAATGGCTTTATTAACGAGAGGCAGCATGGTTTTGTGAAGGGGAGGTCGTGTCTCACTAATTTGATTGAGTTTTTTGAGGGAGTGACAAAGATGATTGATGAAGGAAGGGCAGTGGATGTTATCTATATGGACTTCAGTAAAACCTTTGACAAGGTCCCTCATGGCAGACTGATGCAAAAGGTGAAGTCACATGGGATCAGAGGGGAGCTGGCAAGATGGATACAGAACTGGCACTGTCATAGAAGACAGAGGGTAGCAGTGGAAGGGTGTTTTTCTGAATGGAGAGATGTGATCAGTGGTGTTCCACAGGGATCAGAGCTGGGACCACTGCTCTTTGTAGTATATATAAATGATTTGGTGGAAAATGTAGCTGGTCTGATTAGTAAGTTTGCGGACGACACAAAGGTTGGTGGAGTTGCGGACAGTGATGAGGATTGTCAGTGGATACAGCAGGATATAGATCGGTTGGAGACTTGGTCGGAGAAATGGCAGATGGAGTTTAATTCGGACAAATGTGAGGTAATGCATTTTGGAAGGTCGAATGCAGTGGGAAGTATAAAGTAAATGGTAGAACCCTTAGGAGTACGGACAGGCAGAGAGATCTGGGCGTACAGGTAAACAGGTCACTGAAAGTGGCAACACAGGTGGATAAGGTAGTCAAGAAGGCATACGGCATGCTTGCCTTCATGGGTCGGGGCATAGAGTACAAAAATAGTCAAGTCATGCTGCAGCTGTACAGAACTTTAGTTCGGCCACACTTAGAATATTGCAATAATATAAAAGCAAAATACTGCGGATGCTGGAAATCTGAAATAAAAACAAGAAATGCTGGAATAACTCAGCAGGTCTGGCTGCATCTGTGGAAAGAAAAGCAGAGTTAACGTTTCGGGTCAGTGACCCTTCTTCGGAAGAAGGGTCACTGACACGAAACGTTAACTCTGCTTCTCTTTCCACAGATGCTGCCAGACCTGCTGAGTGATTCCAGCATTTCTTATACTTAGAATATTGCGTTCAATTCTGGTCGCCACACTACCAGAAGGACATGGAGGCTTTGGAGACGGTACAGAAGAGGTTTACCAGGATGTTGCCTGGTCTGGAGGGCATTAGCTATGAGGAGAGGTTGGATAAACTGGGATTGTTTTCACTGGAACGACGGAGGTGGAGGGGCAACATGATAGAGGTTTACAAAGTTATAAGTAGCATGGACAGAGTGGATAGTCAGAAGCGTTTTCCCAGGGTGGAAGTGTCAGTTACTATGGGACATAGGTTTAAGGTGAGAGGTGCAAAGTTTAGCGGGGATGTGCGAGGCAAGTTTTTTACACAGATGGTGGTGAGTGCCTGGAACTTGTTGCCGGGGGAGGTGGTGGAAGCAGGTACCATAGAGACGTTTAAGAGGCATCTTGACAAATACATGAATAGGATGGGAATCGAGGGATACGGACACCGGAAGTGCAGAAGGTTTTAGTTTAGGCAGGCATCAAGATCAGCGCAGGCTTGAAGGGCCGAATGACCTGTTCCTGTGCTGTACTGTTCTTTGTTCTTTGTGTAGTCTCCAGGCTCATTATAAGGTGTTGTCTGAAAAGGATATATAGTCATTGCACTCTGTGGGTTAAATTCACTTCCTGGCACGGCCTTTATCCTCTCTTGTTATCTCTGTCTGTCTCTCATTGTCTCTGTCGCTCTGAGTTTATTTTGCTTGCTCGGTCTTTTTTTTCTGGACGTTTTTCTGTCCATCACCAGGGGCAGTATGTAGATGAGAAACAGAAGGGGTCCATGAATAGATCCTTACTGGACCCCAGGGGTAACGTTGCGAGAACTGGAAGAGAAGCCTTTTCTAGTGATACACTGGCTATGATTAGCAGGATAAGAATGGAACCAGGTGACAGTAGACCCAGGCGTGGGGAGGCATTGCAGGAGGATGCTGTGGTTAACCGTGCCAAACACTGTAACAACCTCCACAATGATGGCTGGACTTTATTGACACCGAATGCCCACCCCACCCCCACCCCCATCACTCAAGGGATGTGATCGGATTCAGGAGACAGATGCCCCCTCGCCACGCCATTTTCCTTGGAGTGGGAGAGTGCATCAATGTCCTTCCCAAGCAGAGGCCAATTAGGAACCATATGTTGCGTATTAGCATGGCCTCCATCATCTTGCTTTGTATCTCTGCCCCGCCACATCTTTCTGTCTCTGCATCTTAATTACTTCCAAATCCCTGAATCTTTCCATCTCTGCTCGTCCTTTCCTGTAAGATTATCTCTGCATTGTCCCCATCCCCCTGTCCCGAGACACCCCTCTGTATTCTGAATGAGGGACCTTGTCAAAGGCTTTACTGAAGTCCATATAGATAACATCCACTGCCCTTCCTTCATCAATCATCTTTGTCACTTCCTCAAAAAACTCAATCAAATTATTGAGACACGACCTCCCCTTCACAAAACCATGCTGCTGCTCGCTAATTAGCTCGTTTGTTTCCAAAGGGAAGTAAATCCTGTCCCGAAGAAACCTCTCCAATAATTTCCGTACACTGATGCAAGCCTCACCGGCCTATAATTTCCTGGATTATCCTTGCTACCCTTCTTAAACAAAGGAACAACATTGGCAATTCTCCAGTCCTCTGGGACCTCACATGTAGCTAATGAGGATGCAAAGATTTCTGTCAAGGCCCTTGCAATTTCTTCCCTTGCGTCCCTCAGTATTCTGGTGTAGATCCCATCAGGCCCTGGGGACTTAAATACCTTAATGCTTTGCAAGACACACAACACCTCCTCATTTTTGGTAATGAGATGACTGAGACTATCTACACGCCCTTCCCTAGGCTCATCATCCACCAAGTCCTTCTCTTTGGTAAATATTGATGCAGGTCTTGATATTCGCCATGGATTACTGATACTGTGTAAAAGCATGACATTGACTCATTGAATAAAAATCATTGAGGCTAACAGCCAAGAAGGAGCCCATTCCGCTCGTAATCTCCATTCCCGCTCTTTGAAAGAGTTGTCAAATTCAGTCCAGCATCCCATTTCTTTATGCCCATAACCCTGCAAATTAATCATCTTTTAGTACAATTTCAATCACCTTTTTGAAGTTCCCATGGAATGTGATTCCACCAGTCTTTCAGTTCCAGATGTTAGCATCCCTCTGAGTCAAACATTTCTCTACAGTTCTCTGGTTCACTTCTAGTTCTTTTGACAATGAGTTACAGTTATGAAATGCGGTTAAATCTGACTTGGCACTGGAACAGCTTCCTGCTTCTTTGTATGTGTAACACACAACAACCACAGGAAGTAGTTGAAGGAAGTTGTTTCGCTGCATTCCAATGGAAATTTGATGATTGCCTGAGAGACAAGGGAATAGAAGCATTGGGTGAAAAGCTGACATGAGGTGCAATGTGGCGGAGAAGACTGGCGTGGAGTGTGTGCAATGGTGTTGAATGGTTGGACCGAATGGCCTATTTTTTTTACTGTTTTTTATTATTTCATGGGATGTGGGCGTCACTGGCTCGGCCAGTATTTGTTGCACATCCCGTATCGCATTGTGAAGGTGATGATGATCTGCCTTCTTGAACCACTGCAGCCTGTGTGGGGTAGGTACACCCACAGTGCTGTTCGAATGCGAGTTCCAGGATTTTGACCCAGTGACAGTGAAGGAATGGTCGACAGAGTTCCAGTTCTGAATGGTGTCTGACTTGGAGGGGAACTGGCAGGTGGTGGTGTTCCCATGCAACTGCTGTCCTCACGCTTCCAGATGGTAGAGTTCGCGGGTTTGGGCAGCGCTGTTGAATGAGCCTTGGTCATTGCTGCAGTGCATCTTCTAGATGGTGCACACTGTTGACACTGTGCGTCGGTGGTGGAGGAAGTGACAGTTGAATGTGTTGGATGGGGTTCCAATGAAGCAGGCTGCTTTGTCCTGGATGGTGTTAAGGTTATTGAGTGTTGCTGGAGCTGCAGCCATACAGGCAAGTGAACAGCATTCCATAACACTCCTGACTTGTGCCTTGTAGATGGTGGACAGGCTTTGGGGAGTCAGGAGGTGAGTTACTTATCGCAGAATTCCTAGCCTCTGACCTGCTTTTCTAACCACAGTATTTATATGGTGGTTCCAGTTAAATTTCCGGTCATTGGTAACCTGCTGGAAGATGCTGATAGTGGGGGAATTCAGCGATGCTAATGCAATTGAATGTGAAGGGGAGATGAGTGGACTCTCTCTCGTTGGAGATGGTCTTGGCCTGGCACTTAACAGCCCAAGCCTGGGGATTGCGTTACAGTGATCTGTGGGGTATTTAAAACACATCTGTAAATGCTATGTAATTCCATGTGATGTAATTACATCATCAAAACCTCTCATGGTTTTGAATATGTCTATTAGATATTCCCATAACCTTCTCTGCTGGAAGAAAAACAATCCCAGATTCGCCAATCTCTCCCCATAACTGAATCCTTCATCGATAATATCATCTGCACCATCTCCATGGTATTGGCCATCTTACTAAAGTGTGTTGCCCAAAATGGGATGAAATGTTCCAGATGATTAGTAAATGCTTTATGTTTTCAACGTCTCTATTTTGAAAGCCCAGCATTCCATCCCTTATCTTAACTGCCTTATCTAGTGTGGGAATGCACAACTAATGGCAATCATCCTATATGTCCCTTTTTATTTAGAAATACTGCACTGGCCCCTTTGGCCCAGCAAGTCTGTGCCGACCAACGACCACCCATTTATACTAATCATGCAGTAATTCCATATTCCCTACCACCTACCCACACTAGGGACAATTTACAATGGGCAATTTACTTATCAACCGGCAAGTCTTTGGCTGTGGGAGGAAACCGGAGCACTTGGTGAAAACCCACACAATCACAGGGAGAACTTGCAAACGCCACACAGACAGTACCCAGAAGCGAACCCGGTGCCTGGAGCTGTGAGGCTAAGCACTGTGCCACTGTGCCGCCCTTATTGCCAGATTGTGAGATGTTATGTGGATTTTATTTGTACTTGCAGTAGCTTGAATTTAACTCTGTTAATAAATGAATGTATGGAGATTCAGACTGCTACGGCACCGCATGCTCTATAGTCCATAAGTAATTAATCAATCGATTGAAATATTGTGTCTATTGTTGAAAAATTGTGTTACGTTATGCGGAATAGTAAGTAACCATTTAAAGTTCAAATAACTTGACTTTTATTGGATTAATTTATGGATTGATGGAGATTCTGTCTACTATTGCAGCACAGGTGGTGTATTGTCCAAGAATTAATTAATTATTCGATTGAAAGAGTATAATAAAGATTGGCACAATGTATGTTAATTCCATGCGTTTAAACATAAATTTAATTCTGTAACACTGTTCTTAGTGTCAACGGTTACGCTCCTCTCTGCCTGCAGTGAACAAACTCTGATCTGAAACTGCAGGTTCCCTTTACAAACGCTTGCTCTCACTGTAAACTTCATTTTGGTATTTTGTCAAATCCTCACTGCTCACTATAATTTCAAATATATTACATTAACAACCGTGTCACAAGATAACTTGTCTTGAAAGAATATAAATGTGGAAACTGAAATGGAACACAAGAAGAGGAAGAGGCCATTCAGCCCCTGGAGCCTATCCCGCCATTCAGCAAGATTACGGCTGATCTGTGACATTACCCCCTTGACCAGCCTTTACCTCACATCTCTTAATACCTTTAGTTAAGCAGAATCTATCAATCTCAAATTAACATTAATAATTAATCGAGAACAGATTGCCAGTTGCAGTAGAGATTTCCAAACTGCTCCCATTCATTGCTTGTTCAAGTATTTTCTAATTTCACTCCTGAAAGGCTATCTTTTAAACTATGCCGTCTATTCTTAGACTCCCGAAACATTGGAAATAGTTTATCTCTAGCTGCCCTATCTGTTCCCATTTATATCTTGAAAACGTCGAATGAAACAACCCTTAACCTTTTAATTTCCAGGTAATACAGCCCTAGTTTGTGTCATCTCACCTCATAATTTAACCCTTGGAAACCAGCTTTCATTCTGGTAAACATTCACTGCACTCCTTCCAATGCCAATATATCCTTCCTAATGTGTGGTGCCCAGAACTGCTCACAGTAACTGCAGGTGTGGTCTATCCAGGGCTTTGTAAAATTGAAGCATAACTTCCATCCCCTTGTATTTTAAACCTTTAAACATAAAGGTCTATATTCACTGTCCTACATTTCGTCATAGGAACGTAGGAACAGGAAGAAGTATTTTTCACACCTCCACCTTGTTTTGTCATTGAATCAGATCATGGCTGATTTCTGCCCTAACACAACATGGCCACTTTAGCCGCAGACCCCTCAATATATTTACTGAATAAAAATCTCTCAATCTCAAATTTAAAATTTACAATGGACCTTGCATTGATTTCTGTTTGCAGAAGAGAGCTCCAAACTTCTAACACCCTGTACGTGTAGAAGTGTTTCTCCACTTCACTCCTGAAAGGATTGTTCTAATGCTGACGATATTCTCCCGTCCTTACCCTCAATTATGCAGTGTTTCTGGAAAAGATGGGACAGATCTCCTTAGGTCAGAGAAATCTAAGAGGAGATTTGATAAAGTTGTTCAAAATCATTGAAGTTGTTGATGGAGTGGATGAGGAACATAGTTCCCAGTGGCAGAAGAGGCAGTAACCAGATGACACAGATTTAACCCGAGTGACAAAGGTACCAGACGCAACATGATGATTTTTTTTTTTATGCATCTTGTTGTTATGATCTGGAATGCACTTCCTGAAATAGAGGTGGAAGCAGATTCAATTTTAACATTCAACATGTAATTGGATAAGCATGTGAATGGGTAAATACTGGAGTATGCAGAAAGGGTAGGGGAATGAGCTTGATTCCATAGCTGCACCAAACAGGCAGTGTAAGCACGATGGGTCGAACGACCTTCATTCTGTGGTATATCATTTAATGATCCCATGGACATTAACGTTCGTTTAATAATTTTATCTTTTATCTTTTAGTGCTTTTTTGGGATTCGGTGCAGTGCTTCTCAAGGTTAGTTTCAATGTATCTCTCTAAATTGCTGACAAGGAGACACTGAGGTCCTGTACTGTTAAGTCATTCAGTTTGTTTTTATAACATTTCATTTCTGTGTCTGTATCTAATCGTGTTGTAACATTGATAGCGGTGATGCAGGTCTGCATCTCAGCAGTTGTCATTGGGAAGGCACTGTTGGAAATGTGATTATTTTTGGACATTTCATCTATTTCCTTTTGGTCACGAGGGTTACAAAACTGTACATAGCACTCCAACTGGTCCCAGAACAATATTTTATTGAATATTATCATTACGTTTAGATTTCTCACAGTTAGCCATCCAATTCCTCAAATTTGTTGGAATTTCAATTCAATTAATTAAAATAAATCGAGAATTAGAAACTCGTGTCGGTAATAATGCCAGGAAACTGTCATGGATTGTTGTCAATACCTATCAGGTTCTCTAATGTACTCTGGGGAAGGAAATCTGCCGTCTTACCTGGTCTGGCCTCCATATGACTCCAGACCTCCAGCAACATGGTTGGCCCTTAACTGACCTCTGAAATGGCCCCAGTAAGTCACTCAGTTCTAGGGCATTTAGGGATGGGCACAAATGCTGGCCTTGTTAACGGCGCTACATCCTCTAAGTATGAAAAGAAAATATTTAATTTCCCTCAAACGCCTCAATTAGATCATGCATGACTCTTCTCTATGTTCTCCAATTTAGTCCGTGTATTATCCTAGTGAATATGTTCTGTACCCACTCGACGGACGATATATAATTCCTGAGCTGTTGTGCCCAGCACTGAATGTGGCATTCCGGCCTTGGCCTAAACACATCTGTATAAAACGATAGCATAACTCCATCAGCCTCGTTGAATTTCAATCTAATATCACATTCACTGTTTTAATTTATAGTGGATATTTACACTACATTTTAAAATTATTTCTTCCCGCAGGTCTATAAATGCCTTTGCTCTTGCAATCTCCCTAGTTGCTTTATTTCCTAAATTGCAGCAGCGACTTCAGTTCAGATCTATTTCATTGGCTGTGATGGGGTTTGGCACGATCTGAGTTACTGAAAGGCAGTACGGAAATGCAAATGTTACTTTCTCTTTTTAATCAAATTCTGAAATCTCTTGTTTTTGTGGAATCTGTGTCTCTGAGTATAGCGCTTTCCTTCCAAACAGAGCGATGCAAGAGTCAACACCTGACCAATTCACTCGCTCTGCATCTACTGCCAGCAAAAGTATGACTAAAATGTATTGGGTTAAAAAATATCTCCGGCCATGGAAGTGAATTAGACGCCTGCTTTTCCAACTGTTGTTCAATTGGAGGCCAAATAAATGGAAATCTGGTGGTGTTTAATATGAACTGGTGATGCGATATTGGCGGGTTTAAACTGTTGCCCGAGAGGAACATACATCCTACTGAGTCTGACTTTAGGGACTTAAACTACGCCCAACCAATGAACTCACACCTCATGGAGACATTGATGGTAAATTTTAATCAAATTCACGAAGTGTAAAGAAAGGGATTTGGATCGGCTGCATGATTTACACTCCACACAATTTTCACCTCCATTCACTTTAATGCAGCGTAAAATCGGGATTAGCTGATCACTTCACAACCTGCTGGAAATTACTTTAATTTGACTTCATGAACAGTAAGTTCAGCTGCAGTGAAAATCAGGCACTGATCACCCTCCCAGCCAGCGGGTTCTTGTGTTTAACTGGAATGTGTTTCTTTACTCTCCTTATAGATTACCTTGAAAAAATCATTATACCTGGAGCGTCCAGTTAGAGGATTTCTGAAAGGAGAGTCAGTCAGGATTACTTGTGAAGCGCCGTCCTCATATTCAGGGAGCAGCTTCTCTTGGTACTGAGGAAGCCAGAAAGAACCAATCAAAGCAGACACAGTCAATCCATCTGTATATTCGGTCAACTTTGACGTCACAGACCTGGTGTCTCCCGGGTCAGTAGATTACTCCTGTGTTTACAGAAAGACAGTGCCAGATCGGGAGATCATCTCATATTTAAGTGACACCGTGAAGGCAACTCTTGCGGGTAAGTTTTACTCTCTTTCACGCTAAGAATACAGAATACCATTGAACATAGGAACATATGAATTGGAGCAAGGGGAGGCCATTTGGCCCTTCGAGCTTGTTCTGTCATTCAATCTGATCATGGCTGATCTCCTACCTCAACTCGACCTTCCCGCACACTCCCCACATCCATTCGTTCCCTCAGTACTCAAATATCTATCGACATCTGTTTGAATATAGTCAATGACTGACCATCCACAAATCTCTAGTGTAGAGAATTACAAAGATTCACAACACTTTGCGTGAAGAAAATTCTCCAAATCTCATTGCGGACTGGCTGGTCATGTATTCTGAAACTGTGACCCTGCGTCTAGATTATCCAGCCTGAGGAAACACTTCCTCAGCATCTACCTTGTGAAGCATCTTAAAACTGTTCTGCTTCAGGGAGATCACCTCTCACACTCCTGAACTCCTGTCGACTCAACTGAATCTCTTCACATTGGACAGTGTCTGCACCCAGCAGCCAGTCTAGTGGACCTTCATTGTCCACCCTCTGAGGCAAGTTTATCCCTTCTCAGGTAAATAGGCCAGGACTGCACACAATAATACAATTGTGGCCGCACCAGTGTCCTGTATAATTGCAATAAGATTTCTTTATTCTTGTACTCCAATCCCTTTGTACCAAATGCCAACATACCATTGGCCTTCATAATTGCTTGTTGCTGACAATACCCGAGGGTGAAATATCTCCTAAATGTATTGCGAAATGGACGGCAATGATTCGGCCGTTTATTTTATTCCCCACCTGTTTGTGTTTTCAATTGAAACAGGGATTAAAACCCAATTATTACTGTCCGTTTCAAATTTTCCCAAGGCCAGTTTTACCCCCACACGATTGACCTATCAACATTTAATGTCACACTGACAGTACGGTAACAGGGATAAAAATCCTCTGTATGTAGTGCCAGCTCAAGAGGCACTGACGGCCTGACAGCCCTTGTCACTTTACAGGTTTCTCTGTTAGAGAACAGAATCTGTATACCGAGATTTTCAAAATGATCCCGTCGTGCACAATATTTGAACTTCAGTACATTGAGAGGGCTTTCATATCTTGTATCGGTTAGCATTTTGACAGCATCTCTCACACTCGTGGTCCAACACTGAGAAGGGCGAGGGCAGCAGTTGCATGGGGACACCATCAGCTACACGTTCCCCTCCAAGTAGCACACCATCCTGACTTGGAGATTTATCGTTTATTCCTTCATCGTTGCTGGATCAAAATCTCAGAACTCATTACCAGACCACCTAATTGCACAAATTGGCTGCAAAGGGTTCGAGGTCCTCCTGAGTTCCTGGATGTGCTATATAAATTCAGGACTCTGCTTAATTGCTCATTTCATTTGAAGCAAATCCCGAAAACTGCTGCTGTGGAATCGCAGTCCCTGATGTAAACACTTCCCTTTGACACAGTGCAATTGGTATTGTGTTACAAACATGTACCTCACAGGCAAAGTTACACATCCATTGCTAAAACTTCTTTCTATCTATTTTGCTGCACATCTGCCAACAACGCCAGTGATATCTCTTAATCAACGGACTGGGGAGAATGTAACAGGAGAGGTGGCCATCATTACCTGCACCGTGACTGGCAATTAGAATTAGAACATTACAGCACTGGACAGGCCCTTCGGCCCTCGATGTTACGCAGACCTGTGAAACCATCTGACCTACACTATTCCATTTTCATCCATATGTCTATCCAATGACCACTTAAATGCCCTTTAAGTTGGTGAGTCTACTACTGTTGCAGGCAGGGCATTCCATGCCCCTACTACTCTCTGAGTAAAGAAACTACCTCGAACATCTGTCCTATATCTATCACCCCTCAACTTAAAGCTATGTCCCCTCGTGTTTGCCATCACCACCCGAGGAAAAAGACTCCCACGATCCACCCTATCTAACCCTCTGATTATCTTATATGTCTCTATTAAGTCACCTCTCCTCCTCCTTCTCTCCAACGAAAACAACCTCAAGTCCCTCAGCCTTTCCTCGTAAGACCTTCCCTCCATACCAGGCAACATCCGAGTAAATCTCCTCTGCACCCTTTCCAAAGCTTCCACATCCTTCCTATAATGCGGTGACCAGAACTGCACGCAATACTCCAGGTGCGGTCTCACCAGAGATTTGTACAGCTGCAGCATGACCTCGTGGCTCCGAAACTCGATCCTCCTACTAATAAACGCTAACAAACCATATGCCTTCTTAACAGCCCTATTAACCTGGGTAGCAACTTTCAGGGATTTATGTACCTGGACACCAAGATCTCTCTGTTCGTCCACACTACCAAGAATCTTCCCATTAGCCCAGTACTCTGCATTCCTGTTACTCCTTCCAAAGTGAATCACCTCACACTTTTCCGCATTAAACTCCATTTGCCATCTCTCAGCCCAGCTCTGCAGTCTGTCTATGTCCCTCTGTACCTACAACATCCTTCGGCACGATCCACAACTCCACCGACCTTCGTGAAATCCGCAAATTTACTAACCCACCCTTCTACACCCTCTTTCAGGTCATTTATAAAAATGACAAACAGCAGTGGCCCCAAAACAGATCCTTGCGGTACACCACTAGTAACTAAACTCCAGGATGAACATTTGCCATCAACCACCACCTTCTTTCAGCAAGCCAATTTCTGATCCTAAGCTCTAAATCACCTTCAACCCCATACTTCTGTATTTTCTGCAATAGCCTACCGTGGGGAATCATATCAAACGCCTTACTGAAATCCATATACACCACATCCACTGATTTACCCTCATCCAGCTGTTTGGTCACCTTCTCGAAAAACTCAATAAGGCTTGTGAGGCACGACCTACCCTTCACAAAATCGTGCTGAGTATCGATAATGAACTTATTCCTTTCAAGATGATTATAAATCCTGTCTCTTATAACCTTTTCCAACATTTTACCCACAACCGAGGTAAGGCTCACAGGTCTATAATTACCAGGGCTGTCTCTACTCCCCTTCTTGAACAAGGGGACAACATTTGCTATCCTCCAGTCTTCCGGCACTATTCCTGTCGACAATGACGACATGAAGATCAAGGACAAAGGCTCTGCAATCTCCTCCCTGGCTTCCCAGAGAATCCGAGGATAAATCCCATCTGACCCAGGGGACTTATCTATTTTCCCACTTTCCAAAATTGATATCACCTCCTCCTTGTGAGCCTCAATCCCATCTAGCCTAGTAGCCTGAATCTCAGTATTCTCCTCGACAACATTTTCTTTCTCTACTGTAAATACTGATGAAAAATATTCTTTTAACACTTCCCCTATCTCCTCTGATTCCACACACAACTTCCCACTACTATCCTTGATTGGCCCTAATCTAACTCTAGTCATTCTTTTATTCCTGATATACCTATAGAAAGCCTTAGGGTTTTCCTTGTTCCTATCCGCCAATGACTTCTCGTGTCCTCTCCTTGCACTTCTTCGCTCTCCCTTTAGATCCTTCCTGGCTAGCTTGTAACTCTCAAGCGCCCTAACTGAGCCTTCACGTCTCATCCTAACATAAGCCTTCTTCTTCCTTTTGACTAGCGCTTCAACTTCTTTAGTAAACCACGGCTCCCTCGCTCGACAACTTCCTACCTGCCTGACAGGTACATACTTATCAAGGACACGCAGTAGCTGCTCCTTGAATAAGCTCCACATTTCGATTGTGCCCATCCCCTGCAGTTTCCTTCCCCATCCTATGCATCCTAAATCCTGCCTAATCGCATCATAATTTCCTTTCCCCCAGCTATAATTCTTGCGCTGCGGTATATACCTGTCCCTGCCCATCGCTAAGGTAAACCTAACCGAATTGTGATCACTATCACCAAAGTGCTCACCTACATCTAAATCTAACACCTGGCCGGGTTCATTACCCTGTACCAAATCCAATGTGGCATCGCCCCTGGTTGGCCTGTCTACAAACTGTGTCAGAAAACCCTTCTGCACACACTGGACAAAAACTGACCCATCTAAAGTACTCGACCTATAGTATTTCCAGTCAATATATGGAAAGTTAAAGTCCCCCATAACAACTACCCTGTTACTCTCGCCCCTGTCGAGAATCATCTTCACTATCCTGGTCGTGGCAATGATTGTGATAAAACCTTCCACATTTACAGAGAGAGATGGGAACTATGCAATTAGCAAATTGTCACAGTGGGCACCATTCAGGGTTAACAGTAAAACCCGAGGCGAGCAGTATCAATGGAAATGTCGCACTTTGGTGCAAACAAGGGATATATGGTCAGAGTTCAGCAGAGCTGTAAAGATAACGATCGAAGGTGAATGGCAGAGAACTGAGATTGGTAATATGTTTTATCAACACTCTTGGTGGGGGAGGGGGCGTAGTGGATTATATTCTGTCCACCGTGGCGTATTTGGTGGCACGTGGGGTGATATAATTAGGCGGGTGTGTCTTTTCGGATTCTCGACGGCGGGATTATTTGAAGAGTTAAATCGGCAGTCGGTTTGCAGCATCCAGGGTTCTCCCAACGTTGTGGCAGATTGCAACTTTGCATTCACTTAAATAACAAGAATAACTTCAATCCTCATTACTCGACACATAGTTACAATTTAGCCCTACCTGCCAGATTAGGTGAACAGCGCACAATATCCCCATGCCACACAGTTCATGAATGTTTCAACATGGCTTGGCCTGGTCGGATTTGTGCAGTTGAGTCTCAGGACTGTGTTCTTCTCTCTTTCACACCTCCATTCAACTACTGCCAGCATTGCAATGGATGTTTAACTCCAGACCTGCATTGCAATGGATATTTAACCCCAGACCAGCATTGCAATGGATATTTAGCCCCAGACCAGCATTGCAATGGATGTATAATCCAAGGACAGCATTGCAATGTATGTTTCAACCCAGACCAGCATTGCAATGGATGTATAACCACAGGCCAGCATTGGAATGGATGTTTAACCCCAGACCAGCATTGCAATGGATGTATAATCCAAGGAAAGCATTGCAATGTATGTTTAAACCCAGACCAGCATTGGAATGGATGTTTAACCCCAGACCAGCATTGCAATGGCTGTATAACCCCAGGCCAGCATTGCAATGGATGTATAACCCCAGACAAGCATTGCAATGGATGTATAACCCCAGGCCAGCATTGGAATGGATGTTTAACCCCAGACCAGCATTGCAATGGATGTATAATCCAAGGACAGCATTGCAATGTATGTTTAAACCCAGACTAGCATTGCAATGGATGTATAACCCCAGGCCAGCATTGGCATGGATGTTTAACCCCAGACAAGCATTGAAATGGATGTTTAACCCCAGGCCAGCATCGGAATGGATGTTCACCTCCAGACTTGGCACCAGCAAGGATGAATCATCTCCAGGAATGGCAGCGAAGGTATGGACGGGGTTACATAGAGGGGCAGGGCAAGGTAGTCGGGGAGGAAAGGGTGGGGTTGATTGCGTCAGAATCTGGTCAATTCACCCGTTTCGAGAAATATGAGCTCACAGTACCGCTTTAATCAAATCCTTCAAGTAGAAAAGAGGCGAATTCTGGTCTGGGTCCAGTTTTGCTCTCTGTCTGATTTTACCCTCCATTGACTTGAATAGAGTGCAAACTTCTGTTTGTTACAACTGCTAATTTAAGTTAGTACTGCGCGAATGCTGTACTCCAGAGCGCAGAGACCCACTCGGTACCGATGTAATGACAGAATTTTCTAAGCTATAAATCCATATCGGGTGGTGCCCCAAAACGAGCGGTTTCAGCTTGGTCCATTTTAAGCAGCACTTGATATTCAGTTCCACGCGAATGAGAATTTGGTTGGGCGGAAAACGGGCGGCAGACCCAATCTCACCCTGTTCCCACATGCTGCATTAGGCTAAATTTATTCCAGTATGCATACTTTTTTATAACATGACCGTGCTTCCTTCCTATACTTAAAGATTGCCCCAGAAAACCATCATTGTCTGTTAACCGTGAGGATCGTGTATTTCTGAGAGAAGAACTGGTCAAGATTACCTGTAAAGCACCATATCTGTATTCAGGCAGCAGTTTCTATTTCGAACAGAGGAATCCAAAATGAACCAATCAAACCCAGACTGCCAGATCATGGAAATACACAGTCACCTTTCATGTGACAAAGCTATAGGGAACTGGATGAGCAGATTATTCCTGTGTGCACAGAAAGACAGTGTCAGTGAGGGAGATCACCTCAGAGAGAAGTGATACTGTGAAGGTGACAGTCGTGGGTAAGTTTCGATAACGTTCACTCTAAGACAATCCAATACCGATCGATGTCCACACATGCCATGAATAATATGGATAGATCATGCAGTCATAGAATCGTTAATAGCAGAGAATGAGGCCATTCGGCCCATATAGTCCATGTGGGCTCTCCATGGAGTGGAACTGATCCTCGGTAGTGGAAATTCGATGCTGATGAATCGTACCACCATTTTAGACCCTGCCAATTCTTCCTTTCCACTGGGTGTAGACAACAAATACGCTATCTTCCATTTTCCACTCCAGTCCAAGGCACAATTATACCGGATATTGTATTGTGGTAGATATTCTGGAGGGTAAAACAGGAGGTATTGAAACCCATCCCATGACACACTGCGCCCCATTATCCTGGTATAAGTTTCAGTGAAAATGTTATTCCCAATTTGTAAAAGGAGTTGCCAAACGATCGGACAACCCAAGAGAATTGATGTCACACAATATTGTGACTTCAAACATGCTCAAATTCAAAGCCAGTCAGAGGGCATTTTGGAACCCGCCCTGATGGAATGGGATTGGTTTAGGTAAAGGTCCAAAACCTATTTCACACCCCACTCCATTTAACCAGCCATTGAATTTATTGAGAGTACATGCAAAAAGAGCATAAAATGTGAAGGTCTGTAACTTACTGGAGAAAGACAGCACAGATTCCACAGATCCATTTCAAACTGTCCAATTATTCTGTATCAGATCGGCCATCAGCGCCAGGGGTATCCCTGGATCAATCGACTGGCATGTATGTCGGAGGGGAGGATGTCACCATTACCTGCACCGTGACTGGAGATGATCACGGTGAAACATTCCGCTTTTACAAAGAGGGCCAGAGGCAGTGCATTCCTCAATTCATCACAAAGGGCAACATTGAAACATTCCCAGTGACCAGTACAAACCAAGGACGGCGGTACTAATGCAAATACAAAGAACAAACAAAGAACAAAGAACAGTACAGCACAGGAACAGGCCATTCGGCTCTCCAAGCCCGCGCCGATCTTGATGCCTGCCAAAGCTAACACCTTCTGCACTTCCAGGGACCGTATCCCTCTATTCCCTTCCTATCAATGTATTTGTCAAGATGCCTCTTAATCATCGTTATCATATCTGCTTCCACAACCTCCACCAGCAGCAAGTTCCAGGCACTCACCACCCTCTGTGTAAAAAACTTGCCTCGCACATTCCCTCTAAACTTTGCCCCTCTCACCTTAAACCTATCTCCCCTCGTAACTAACTCTTCCACCCTGGGAAAAAGCTTCTGACTATCCACTCTGTCCATGCCGCTCATAACTTGTCAACCTCTATCATGTCGCCCCTCCACCTCCGTCGTTCCAGTGAAAACAATCCCAGTTTATCCAACCTCTCCTCACAGCTAATGCCCTCCAGACCAGGCAACATCCTGGGAAACCTCTTCCGCACCCTCTCCAAAGCCTGCTCGTCCTTCTGGTAGTGTGGCGACCAGCATTGCACGCAATATTCCAGATGTGGCCTAACTAAAGTTCTGGACAGCTGCAGCATGACTTGCCAATTTTTATACTCTGTGCCACGAAAGATGAAGGCAAGCATGCCGTATGCCTTCTTGACTACCTTATCAACCTGCGTTGCCACTTTCAGTGACCTGTGGACCTGTACGCCCAGATCTCTCTGCCTGTCAATACTAATAAGGTTTCTACCATTTACTGTACACTTCCCACCTGTATTGGACCTTCCAATATGCATGACCTCACAATTGTCCGGATTAAACTCCATCTGCCATTTCTCCGCCCAAGTCTCCAACCGATCTATATCCTGCTGTATGCTCTGACAATCCTCATCACTATCCGCAACTCCACCAACCTTTGTGTCATCCGCAAACTTGCTAATCAGACCAGCTATATTTTCCTCCAAATCATATAAATACAGCACAAACAGCAAAGGTCCCAGAACTGATCCCTGCGGAACACCACTAGTCACATCCCTCCATTCAGAAAAGCACCCTTCCACTGCTACCCTCTGTCTTCTATGACCGACCCAGTTCTGTATCCATCTTGCCAGCTCACCTCTGATCCGGTGTGACTTCACCTTTTGTACCTATCTGCCATGCGTGACCCTATCAAAGGCTTTACTAAAGTTCATATCGATAACATCCACCGCCCTTCCTTCATCAATCATCTTTGTCACTTCCTCAAAGAACTCAATCAAATTACTGAGACACGACCTCCCGCTTACAGAACCATGCAGCCTCTCGCTATTAAGTTCGTTTGTTTCCAAATGGGAGTAAATCCTGTCCCGAAGAATCATCTCCAATAATTTCCCTACCACTGACGTAAGGCTCACCGGCCAATAAGTTCCTGGATTAGCCTTGATGCCCTTCTTAAACAGAGGAACAACATTGGCTATCCTGCAGTCCTCTAGGACCTCACCTGTAGCCAATGAGGATGCAAAGATTTCAGTCAAGGCCCCAGCAATTTCTTCCCTTGCCTCCCTCAGTATTCTGGAGTAGATACCATCAGGCCCTGGGGACCTATCTACCTTACTGCTTTGCAACACACCCAACACCTCCTCCCTTTTGATAATGAGATGACTGAGACTATCTACACTCCCTTTCCTAGGCTCATCATCCACCAAGTCCTTCTCTTTGGTAAATACTGATGCAAAGTATTCATTTCGTACCTCGGCCATTTCCTCTGGCTCCACACGTGGATTCCCTTCTCTGTCCTTCAGTGCGCCAACCCTTTCCCTAGTTACCCTCTTGCATTTTATATACGTCTAAAAAGCCTTGGGATTTTCCTTAGTCCTGTTTGCCAATGACTTTTCATGACCCCTTTTAGCCCTCCTGACTCCTTGCTTAAGTTCCTTCCTACTGTCTTTATATTCCACAAGGGATTCGTCTGTTCCTAGCCTTCCAGCCCTTATGAATGCTTCCTTTTTCTTTTTGACTAGGCTCACAATATCCCGCGTTATCCAAGGTTCCCAAAGCTTGCCAAACATATCCTTCTTCCTCACAGGAACATGCTGGTCCTGGATTCTAATCAGCTGACGTTTTAATGACTCCCACATGTCAGATGTTGATTTACCCTCAAACAGCCGCCCGCAATCTAAATTCTTCAGTTCCTGCCTAATATTGTTAAAATTTGCCTTCCATCAATTTGGCACCTGCACCCGAGGACTACTCTTATCCTTATCCACAGGTACCTTAGAACTTAAGGAATTATGTTCACTGTTCCCGAAATGCTCCCCTACTGAAACTTCGACCGTCTGGACGTGCTCATTCCCCAATACCGGGTCCAGTATGGCCCCATCCCTAGTTGGACTATCTACATATTGTTTCAAGAAGCTCTCCTGGATGCTCCTTACACATTCTGCTCCATCCAACCCCCTAGCACTAAGTGAATCCCAGTCAATATAGGGGAAGTTAAAATCGCACACCACTGCAATCCTGTTACCTTTACATCTTTCCAAAATCTGTCTACGTCTCTGCTCCTCTACATCCCGCTGGTTGTTGGGAGGCCTGTAGATAACCCCCAACATAGTGACTGCACCCTTCCTATTCCTGAGCTCCACCCATATTGCCTCGCTGCACGATCCCTCCGAGGTGTCCTCCCGCAGTACAGCTGTGATATACTCCTTAACAAGTAATGCAACTCCCCCAAGCCTTTTACATCCCCCGCTATCCCGCCTGAAGCTTCTGAATCCTGGAACATTTCGCTGCGAATCCTGTCCTACCCTCAAACCAAGTCTCTGTAATAGCAACAACATCATAGTTCCAAGTACTAATCCAAGCTCTAAGTTCATCTGCCTTACCTATTATACTTCTCGCATTGAAACAAATGCACTTCAGACCACCAGTCCCGCTGTGCTCCGCAACATCTCCCTGCCTGCTCTTCCTCTCAGTCTTACTGACCTGAGTTACTAGTTCCCCCTCATTTATTTCACCTGCTGTCCGTCTGCTCTGGCTCCCACCCCCCTGCCACACTAGTTTAAACCCTCCAGAGTGACGCTTGCAAACCTCGCAGCCAGAATATATGTGCCCCTCCCATTTAGATGCAACCTGTCCTTCTTGTACAGGTCCCATCTGCCCCTGAAGAGATCCCAATGGTCCAGATATCTGAAACCCTCCCTTCTACACCAGCTGTTCAGCCACATGTTTAGCTGCACTAGCCTCCTGCTTCTAGCCTCACTGGCACGTGGCACAGGGAGTAATCCCGAGATTACAACCCTAGAGGTCCTGTCTTTTAACTTTCTACCAACTCCCTGAACTCCCCCTGCAGGACTTCGTCACTCTTCCTGCCTATGTCATTCATGCCGATTTGTACCACAACCTATGGCTGTTCACCATTCCCCTTCAGAATGCCCCCTGTCCGTTCAGAGACATACTTGACCCTGGCACCAGGGAGGCAACATACCATCCTGGAATCTCTTTCACGTCCACAGAAGCGCCAATCTGTGCCCCTGACTATAGAGTCCCCTATAACTATTGCTCTTCTGCGCTTTGTCCCTCCCTGCTGAACAACAGTGCCAGCCGTGGTGCCACTGCTCTGACTGCTGCTGTTTTCCCCTGATAGGCCATCCCCCCCACCAGTATCCAAAACGGTATACTTGTCAGAGAGGGGGATAGCCACAGGGGATTCCGACACTGACTCTCTGCCCCTTCTAGCGGTCATCCATCTATCTGCCTGCACCTTGGGTGCAACTACTTCTCTAAAACTCCTGTCGATGGCACTTTCTGCCACCTGCATGCTCCTAAGTGCATCCAGTTGCCGCTCCAACCGATCCATGTGGTCAGTGAGGAGCTGCAACTGGGTGCACTTCCTGCAGACATAGTCATCCGGAACGCTGGAAGCGTGCTGGACGTTCATCTATACAGCCTTCATCGATGGAAAATGGTTAGAATCCCAGTTCAGTGAATCTGTGATGGTCACTATAGCAGGTGAACGAAGGGGAACTTTCTTTGTCCTCCTTATCTCGAGAGACAATGGGTAAGTGCCTGGAGGTGGTCAGTAGTTTGTGGAGCAGCGCATGGAGTGGCTATAGAGGCCAATCCTGGAGTGACAGGCTCTTCAACAGGTGCTGCATAAAAATTTGTTTGTCGGGGCTGTTACACAGTTGGCTCACCCCTTCTGTCTTTTTTCCTGCCAACTGCCAAGTCTCTTCGACTCACCACACTTTAGCCCCGCCTATATGGCTGCCCGCCAGCTCTGGCGAACGCTGGCAACTGACTCCCACGATTTGTGATCAATGTCACAGGACTTCATGTCGTGTTTGCAGACGTCTTTAAAGTGGAGACATGGACGGCCGGTGGGTCTGATACCAGTGGCGATCTCTCTGTACAATGTTTCTTTGGGGATCGTACCATCTTCTATGTGGCTCACATGGCCAAGCCATATCAAGCGCCTCTAATTCAGTAGTGTGTATAATCTGGCGATGTTGGCCGTCTCGAGGACTTCTGTGTTGGAGACACGGTCCTGCCGTGTGACGCCATGTATTCTCCGGAGGCAGCAAAGATGGAATGAATTGAGACGTCACTCTTGGCTGACATACATTGTCCAGTCCTCGCTGCCATAGAGCAAGGTACTGAGGACACAGGCTTGATACACTCGGACCTTTGTGTTCCGTGTCAGTGCGCCATTTTCCCACACTCACTTGGCCAGTCTGGACATAGCAGTGGAAGCCTTTCCCATGCGCTTGTTGATTTCTGCATCTGGGGAAAGGTTACTGGTGATAGTTGAGCCTAGGTAGGTGAACACTTCCAGAGCGTGGTCGCCAATATTGATGGATGGAGCATTTCTGACGTCCTGTCCCATGATGTTCGTTTTCTTGAGGCTGATGGTCAGGCCAAATTCGTTGCAGGCAGCCGTAAACCTGTCGATGAGACTCTGCAGGCACTCTTCAGTGTGAGATGTTAAAGCAGCATCGTCAGCAAAGAGGAGTTTTCTGATGAAGACTTTCCGTACTTTGGACTTCGCTCTTAGACGGGCAAGGTTGAACAAGCTGCCCCCTGATCTTGTGTGGAGGAAAATTCGTTCCTCTAAGTACTTGAACGCATGTGAGAGCAGCAGGCAGACAAAAAAATCCCAATAAGTGTGGGTGCGAGAACACAGCCCTGTTTCACGCCACTCAGGATAGGAAAGGGGTCTGATGAGGTGCCGCTATGTTGAATTGTGCCTTTCATATTGTCATGGAATGAGGTGATGATACTTCGTAGCTTTGGTGGACATCCAATCTTTTCTAGTAGTCGGAAGAGACCACGTCTGCTGACGAGGTCAAAGGCTTTGGTGAGATCAATGAAAGCGATGTCGAGGGGCATCTGTTTTTCGTTGCATTTCTCCTGTATTTGACGAAGGGAGAACAGCATGTCGATGGTCGATCTCTCTGCTCGAAGGCCACACTGTGCCTCATGGTAGATGCGCTTGGCCAGCTTCTGGAGCCTGTTTGAAGCGACTCGAGCAAAGACTTTCCCCACTATGCTGAGAAGAGAGATTACACGGCAGTTGTCGCAGTCACCGCGGTCACCTTTGTTTTTATAGAGGGTGATGATATTTGCATCGCGCATGTCCTGAAGGGGAAGAGAGATTGTTAATATATCTGTTCAACACCATTTGCGATTTACAGAAATTCATATTTGTATCAATGTAAGAGTGTTTAGATATCGCAGTGTGTGCCTGTGCACTCAGCTTCTGACTGTCTCTGTAACAATGAAGCACATGTTCATCTCTTATGTTGAAGGAGAATAGTGTTGGTCTACAAATAATTGCATGGAATTTACAGCACAGAAACAGATCATTCGACCCAACTGCTGGGCTCTAGTGTTTATTCTCCAAACGATCCCCATCCCAGTTTACTTCATCTCATCCTAACTGTATATCCTTCCATTACTCACTCACTCATAAATATCTATCTGCTCCTTAAAAGCATCTAATTTATTCTCCTCAATCTCTCCCTGTGGTAAGTTGTTCGACATTCTCCACACTCTCTGGGTAAAGAATTTTTTCCTGAATTCCCCCATTGGATTTATCAGTGACTATCTTCTATTGATGCCCCCTTGTTTGGGTCTGTCTCACAAGTGTAAACATCTTCTCTACATCTACCCTATCAATTGTAGACGAGCACCTTCCAACCCGCGAACTGTATGTAACCTGGTATGTGGGAAAAGAATTGTGTGTGGCTAATAGTGGTAAATAACTCCACAGTAGGGAAGTGGGATGCACTGAATCAGCACTGTCGTGTAACTGAACTGATAATGGGGAAGTGAATGTGGTGAAACCTGCAAGGTGGTCATTAAGGCATGTCTAAACTATAGCTAAATTTGTATCAGACGCGCCATGTGGGCTGGTTGCTTGGAGACCGGGGAGTGCGTGGGGGCGGGGGGGGGGCGTTGCTTTGGCAGAGTGAAGTAATGCCTTGTTATCAGCCAAATACTGGAAAACAGAGAACTAGCCAGGAAATGTGATCAAAACATTAGGGATGAGGTTACCAGAAATGAGTGTATGTCAAAACTGGTGAAAGGGAGACCCACTGTGGCTGACGTAGTGCACCCACGGCATTAGAAACAGCTGACTGACCAATCACTGTACATCGTGTAGTCAGGGCCGGCCCAGCCCGAGCTGATCACACAGGTAGCATGTACGAAGTAGGGTATAAGAAAGTGTGCTTCCAAGTTTTGGATAGCTCGTTCAGAAATAAGTAGTCTGATCAACTACTTGGAGAATCGGAAGGGGAGGTCTGAACATACACTCGGTTCTGACTCTCGGATGAACCTATGTAACCTCGCTTATGTGGACGTAAGAGTATCATCTCTGTTGAAGATAAGAGACGTTGAACACATGTGCTGTGTGTGAACAATAAATCTGGTGTGCATTTGAAACCAATTGTCACTAATTCAACTTTACCAATTACAGATCTCCCCAAACCAAATCTTTCCGTGGATTCTAGAGTTACCACTAAGGGTGGAAATGTCTTATTTAACTGTACATGCCCCCAGGACGTTCCTGGCATCACATTTCACTTTTGCAGGCAAGGAGAAACCAATTACTCTGATGTCCAGTCTGCTGCTGCAGGGAGTAATTCTCTCACCTTCACCATCAGGAATATAGATCACGGTGAAGGAGAACATTATACCTGTCAGTATGAAGCTGATGTAGGGGGAAGGAGGATAACATCAGCTCTAAGTGATGTACACACATCACTGTTAGAGGTGAGTGACATTGTAACATTCACTGTGTTCATTTGACCTCAGTAAAAGCTGTATCTGTTTGATTTTCAATCCGTGTCAGTTGTGTAAGGACCGGTTTACCACGGTGTGAAGTGAGAGATAGATGTAAAAATTCATCTTGAGCTGAATTTCACCTGCCTCTCGCTTTACAACCCGCCCAATATTCACCTGCATTGACTTCAGTGGAGCTGAATATCGGGCGGGTCCTAAAACAGGCGGCCCATACAACACGCCCATTTTGCTCTATTGTCCCAAGACCTTTCAATCCATATCTCATTATGTTCTCTGTTTATCGTGTAGTAGTAATTCAGTTACAATTTGTGTCCTGTGTTAAGCACCAGATTTAAAAACAAGAAATGCTAGAAATACTCAGCAGGTCTGGCAGCATCTGTGGAGAGAGAAGCAGAGTTAAAGTTTCAGGTCAGTGTCCCTTCTTCACAACTGGCAAATATTAGAAATGTAAAAGGGTATAAGCAAGTAAAGTGGGAGTGGGGCAAGAGATAACAAAGGAGAAGGTGCAGATAGGACAAGGTCACTGAAGAGCTGACCAGAAGGTGATGGAGCAAAGATATGTTAATGATGTGTTGAAAGACAAAGCATTAGTCCAGAAAAGGTGTTAACGGACTGAAAATTGAACAGCCTCAAGTACAAAAATGAAAAAACAGAGGGTAAGCAAACTGAACAAACGAAGATGAAATAATATAAAAAAACACAAAAAATATATAACAAAGGAAAAAGAAAAAATAACTAAAAATAAAAGTAAAGTGGGTGTATGAATCGTATGATACAACTACCAAACGAATCTTCCCCTCCTTTCCCTTGTCAGCACTCAGAAGGGATCGTTCCCTCCGTGGCACCCTGGTCCACTCCTCCATTACCCCCACCATCTCATCGCCCTCTTACGGCACCTTCCCCTGCAATCACAGGAGGTGTAATACCTGCCCATTTACCTCCTCTCTCCTCACTATCCCAGGCCTCAAACACTCCGTTCAGGTGAAGCAGAGATTTACTTGTACTTCTTTCAATGTCGTATACTGTATTCGCTGCACACAATGTGGGCTCCTCTATATTGGGGAGACCAAACGCAGACTGGGTGACCGCTCTGCAGAACACCTCCACTCAGTCCGCAAGCAAGACCCCGAGCTTCCGGTTGCTTGCCATTTCAACACTCCCTCCTGATCTCATGCTCACATCTCTGTTTTGGGATTGTTGCAGTGTTCCGGTAAACACCAACGCAAGCTCGAGGAACAGCATCTCATTTACCGATTGGGCACACTGCAACCTGCTGGACTGACCATTGAGTTCAACAATTTCAGAGCATGACGGGCCCCCCATTTTACTTTTATTTTTAGGTCCTTTTTCTTTTTCCTTTTTTTTTGTGTTTTTTTTATTTTATTTCATCTTTGTTCAGTTTGCTTACCCACTGTTTTTTTTCATGTTTTTACTTGCGGCTGTTCAATTTTCAGTCCATTAACACCCTTTCTGTACTCATGCTTTGTCTTTCACAACATCATTAACATATCTTTGCTCCATGACCTTCTGGTCAGCTATTCAGTGACTTTGTCCTATCTACACCTTCTCCTCTGTTATCTCTTGATCCACGCCCGCTTTACTTGCTTTACTGGCCTGTTTCAGTGCTGTATCTTTAGTTTTATTAGTTTTTTAGTTTTAGAGATACAGCACTGAAACAGGCTCTTCGGCCCACCGAGTCTGTGCCGACCATCAAGCACCCACTTATCCTAATCCGACACTAATTCCATATTCCTACCACATCCCCACCTGTCCCTATATTTCCCGACCACCTACCTATACTAGTGACAATTTATAATGGCCAATTTACCTATCAACCTGCAAGTCGTTTGGCTTGTGGGAGGAAACTGGACCACCCGGAGAAAACCCACGCAGACACAGAGAGAACTTGCAAACTCCACACAGGCAGTACCCAGAATTGAACCCCGGCCTCTGGAGCTGTGAGGCTGCGGTGCTAACCACTGCGCCAAATCAACTAAACGAGTGAGGGGAGGCTGGTAGGGGGCGGGCGGGGTGAAGTGGGGAGAGAACAGTTGTAAATGTAGCATATCTCGGCTCTGCAGGGAAAGGGAAAACAAAAAGATGCAACATTTCAGTAAGACCATTTTAAAAGAAAGGGGCGGCACAGTGGCACAGTGGTTAGCACTGCAGCCTCACAGCTCCAGCGACCCAGGTTCAATTCAGGGTACTGCCTGTGTGGAGTTCTCCCTGTACCTGCGTGGATTTCCTCCGGGTGCTCTGGTTTCTTCCCACAGCCAATTGACTTGCAGGTTGATAGGTAAATTGGCCATTATAAATTGCCCCTAGTATTGGTAGATGGTAGGGGAACATCGGGACAGGTGAGGATGTGGTAGGAATTTAGGATT
Organism: Heterodontus francisci; assembly: GCF_036365525.1. Classification (NCBI taxonomy): domain Eukaryota; kingdom Metazoa; phylum Chordata; class Chondrichthyes; order Heterodontiformes; family Heterodontidae; genus Heterodontus; species Heterodontus francisci. The sequence goes on from NW_027141473.1 coordinate 5,946,511, forward strand.
AGTGTAGGATTAGTATAAATGGGAGGTTCATGGTCGGCACAGACGCGGTGGGCCGAAGGGCCTGTTTCAGTGCTGTATCTCTAAATCAAATTATAACATTTTGCAGTTCTAATATTTGCTTGTTCTGAAGAAGGGTCACTGACCTGAAACGTTAACTCTGCTTCTCTCTCCACAGATGCTGCCAGACCTGCTGAGTGTTTCCAGCATTTCTTTTTTTTTAACTCAAATTTCCAGCATCTGCAGTATTTTGCTTTTAATTAAACACCAGATTATTTATCTTGTGTAGAATCTTATCATTAACTTGGTGCCACTCTGTCCTCTTTATCGAATTTAGCGAAATCCATTGCGCTGGAGGCTGGTTTGGTTCAGCTGTGGCTCAGATTCTTATCCTTGCTCTGTTAGGTGTTTGCCTCTGGAGGAAAGGTTGGTTAAACCCGATGTAGTAACCGTACATTACAGACGCTTATACTACGGTAACTGTCACCTCTGCTTCAACACAACTGAGCAAATCTCTAAACCATTTAGACCCTGACCCCTAACCTCTGTCATTTAAATGTAGGGCGATCACGACCTGAAAGGTGAAATAGCCAATGGCGAAGCTGGAATTGACCTGAGCAGAAATTCACCTTGGTCGGAATGCCAAGAGAGGCAATATCATAATGACGGTCACACCAGATATACAGTTCCATGGCTTTCACTGGGGATGAATACATGGCTGGATTTATGATGTGGAATCTCATCCATAACACTGCTTCTGGGCCATATGGCTGGGTTAGAAATGTACCTGAGCTGGTAAAAAAAAACAGAGGCGTCATATCGCACAGGCCGATCCAACAAAACAATTCCCTGCCCCAATCATGCCAGTTTCTGAGGAATGCGTGGGAAATCTCAGGCTTCTCTCTCTGAAGGGAGATCATGGAGAGGTGATTGTATAGACGTTGTTCAGATGGTATGGAAGAGAGAAAGCGGGAACATGTGGGAGGTAAGCCTGGACAGATCTTCAGCCAGAAATGCCGAGTTGATGATCCATCTCGGCCTCATCCTGAAGTCCCCAGCATCACAGATGACAAACTTAAGCCAAATCGATTCACTCCAGGTGATATCAAGAAACGACTGAATGCACTGGATCCTGCAAAAGTAATGGGCCCTGACAGTATTCCGGCAATAGTACTGAAGACCTGTGCTCCAGAACTTGCCGCGCCCCTAGCCAAGTTGTTCCAGTACAGCGACAACACTGGCATCTACCCGGCAATGTGGAAAATTGCTCAGGTATGTCCTGTACACAAAAAGCAGGACAAATCCAACGAAGCCAACTACCGCCCCATTAGCCTACTCTCAATCATCAGAAAATTGATGGAAGGTGTCATCAACAGTGCCATCAAGCAGCACTTGCTTCGCAACAACCTGCTCAGTGATGCTCAGTTTGGGTTCCGCCAGGGCCACTCAGCTCCTGACCTCATTACAGCCTTGGTTCAAACATGGACAAAAGAGCTGAACTCAAGAGGTGAGGCGAGAGTGACTGCCCTTGACATCAATGCAGCATTTGCCCGAGTATGGCATCAAGGAGCCCTCGCAAAACTGAGGTCAATGGGAATCAGGGGGAAAACCCTCCGCTGGCTGGAGTCATACCTAGCGCAAAGGAAGATGGTTGTGGTTGTTGGAGGTCAATCATCTGAACTCCAGGACATCACTGCAGGAGTACCTAAGGGTAGTGTCCTCGGCCCAACCATCTTCAGCTGCTTCATCAATGACCTTCCTTCAATCATAAGGTCAGAAGTGGGGATGTTCGCTGATAATTGCACAATGTTCAGCACCATTCGCAACTCCTCAGATACTGAAGCAGTCTGTGTAGAAATGCAGCAAGACCTGGACAATATCCAGGATTGGGCTGACAAGAGGCAAGTAACATACGCGCCACACAAGTGCCAGGCAATGACCATCTCCAACAAAAGAGAGTCTAACCATCTCCCCTTGACATTCAACGGCATTACGATCGCTGAATCCCCCACTATCAACATCCTAGGGTTTACCATTGACCAGAAACTGAACTGGAGTAGTCATATAAATACCGTGGCTGCAAGAGCAGGTCAGAGGCTAGGAATCCTGAGGCGAGTAACTCACCTCCTGGCTCCGCAAAGCCTATCCACAATCTACAAGGCACAAGTCAGGAGTGTGATGGAATACTCTCCACTTGCCTGGATGGGTGCAGCTCCAACAACACTTAAGAAGCTCGACACCATCCAGGGCAAAGCGGACCGCTTGATTGGCACCCCATCTGCAAACATTCACTCCCTCCACCACCGACGTACAGTGGCAGCAGTGTGTACCATCTACAAGATGCACTGCAGCAATGCACCAAGGCTCCTTCGACAGCACCTTCCAAACCCGCGACCGCTACCAACTAGAAGGACAAGGGCAGCAAATACATGGGAACATCACCACCTGCAAGTTCCCCTCCAAGTCACCCATTATCCTGACTTGGAACTATATCACCGTTCCTTCACTGTTGCTGGGTCAAAATCCTGGTACTCCCTTCCTAACAGCACTGTGGGTCTACCTACCCCACATGGACTGCAGCGGTTCAAGAAGACAGCTCACCATTACCTTCTCAAGGGCAATTAGGGATGGGCAAGGAATGCTGGCCTGGCCAGCGACGCCCATATCCCGTGAATGAATTAAAAAAATATAAGGGAATACTCCTTCAATGAGTAATAGTGCCAGTAATGGACTCCCAACTACAGTTCCAGATGTGACTATTTTGGAATCATTAACAGAATGTTTAGATGCTGCCTGCAATGGGGTCAGGGGTAACTTTAGAGACTTCCTGGAAGATGTTTTAAAATGCAGTTCCCTTCTCCGTAAGACTATTGTCTTTCAAAGTCAAAGATAACTCGCTTCTCCACGTGACTCCTTCCCGCCACTCTGCTTCCATGGCGCCTGCCCGTCCCGCTTGGGTACCCCGCTCCAACGCTGCTGTGTAATTTTGATATCCCCTCACCCATAATTGTTAACCTTACCCTGTTCATGAGACCCACCAACTGCTCAATGGACCCGCTCCCTTCTGAACATCTCCACAATCCAATTCCTCACCTCAGTTCCCTCTGTGCCCTGATCCACTTTTGGCTCAGTCGATGCATCCCTCGAAACTGCGGCCATCAAGAAACTATCTCCAGTCCTTCCGAGATCCTCACTTCTTGATCAGCTTCCAAACCCTGTGCCCTGCACAGACAACCTCCCTGGAGCTGTTTTCTTTCACTGCTACTCCTATGTATCATAAACGAGTGATAACAGTATCTAATCTTGCTTCATCTAACTTGTCTATACAGTATTTCAACTGTACCCTGTGTTCTGTCCTTCAACATATTCATGATCATCTTGCACATTAACAGTGTTAAGAAGCATGTACTGGAAGTGCGAGCCTAATATGGCCATTTCACACTTGGCAATTTTTGGGCCACTCCATGTAAACATTTTGTGCTTATTATTATGGTTAGTTCATGGGATCAGGGCCTCACCGGCAAAGCCAGCTTTTATTGCCCTTGGAAGCATTCCAGAGTTAACCATGAGTCGATAAAATTGTTGTGGGATCTGGAAACACATGCCAGCCTGACTGGGTAAGGGTGGTGAATTTGTATTCCGAAAGCACATTAGTGAGCCAGGTGTGTTTTTTATTTTCACAACAAGCCATTTTTTTTAAACGGTCACCATTGCTAGCTTCATTATTCTAAAGCTTTGGAACTAACAGACTTTAAATTCTCCAGCTGCCATGATGGGATTTGAATTTTTGCTTTCAGATCATTAGTGTAAACTTCCGGATAACATGTCTCATCACTTAGCAACAAAGCAACTCCGCCTGTTGTAATGGGCATTGGGGCTTGAAGAACTTTCCGGTCTTTGACTTTTCTCATGCTCTTCTTCTGTCGACCAGTAACTGGCTTGCAATTCCTGACACTTATTCCTTCCTTCTCAGGGAAGTGCAGAAGCAGCGGAGAAATCTGTTGAGAAAATTAAACCTTCAATCACTCCAACCATTAAAATTCTCAGAAGCACGCGTGAAGCACAATGTATTCTCTCTGTCAGCATTGTATCTTTTTCATTTAAGATATGAGCTAAGTTGGACTTCAAAAGATCTTGGGTGTCTTTGTTCATGAGTCACTGAAAGCTAACATTTATTTTTATTAATTCACGAGATGTGAGCATCGCTGGCTCGGCCAGCATTTATTGCTCATCCCGATTTGCCCTTGAGTGGTGAGCTCCCTTCTGGAACCGCTGCAGTCCATGTGATGTAGGCACAGCCACAGTGCTGTGAGGAAGGGAGTTCTGAAGTCAATGAAAAAGAGTGAAACCGGACGGACCACCTGGCATCGACCTCAGCACGGGAAACGACAGCAAATCCAGCCCTGTCGACCCTGCAAAGTCCTCCTTACTGATATCTGGGGGCTTGTGCCAAAGTTGGGAGAGCTATGACACAGACTAGTCAAGAAGCAGCCTGACATAGTCATGCTCACGGAATCATATCTTGCATCCAATGTCCCAGACACTGCGTTCACCATCCCTGGTTATGTCCTGTGGCACTGGCAGGAAAGACCAGCAGAGGTGGTTGCACGATGGTATACAGACTGGAGGGATGTTTCCCTGGTAGTCCTCAACATCGACTCCTGACGCCATGAATTCTCATGACATCAGGTCGTACATGGGCAAGGAAACCTCCAGATGATTACCAGCAACCGCCTTCCCTCAGGTGACGAGTCAGTACTCCTCCATGTTGAACAACACTTGGAGGAATCACTGAGGGTGGCAAGGGCACAGAAATTACTCTGGGTGGGGGACTTCAATGTCCATCACCAACAGTGGCTCGGGAGCACCGCTCCTGACCGAGCTGGCCGGGTTCTAAAGGACATAGCTGCTAGACTGGGTATGTGGCAGGTGGTGAGGGAACCAGCAAGAGGGAAAAACATACTTGCTCCCGTCCTCGTCAATCTGCCAACCGCAGATGTCCATGGCAGGAGTGACGACCGCACAGTCCTTATGGAGACAAAGTCCCGCCTTCACATTGAGGATACTACCGTGCTAAATAGGATAGATTTCGAACAGATGTAGCAATGCAAAACTGGGCATCCATGAGGTGCTGTGGGCCATCAACAGCAGCAGAACTGTGATCAACCACAATCTGTAACCTCATGGCCCGGCATATCCCTTACTCAACCAGTACCATCAATCCAGTACACCAACCCTGGTTCAATGAAGTTTGTAGGAGGGCATGCCAGGAGCAGCACCAGGCATACCTCAAAATGAGATGTCAACCTGGTGAAGCTACAACACAGGACTACTTGCGTGACAAACTGCGTAAGCTGCATGCAATAGTCAGTGCTCAGAGATTCCAAGCGAAAGTGAAGCAACGGTTGATATAGCTTCAAGTCGGCCACTGTGTGTCGGTGGTGGAGGGAATGATTGTTTTTTATTGGGGTGGCAATCAAGCAGAAGTCTTTGTCCTGGGTGGTGTTGAGCTACTTGCATGTTGTTGGAGCTGCATCCATCCAGGCAAGTGGAGAGTATTCCATCAGACTCCTGACATGCATGTGCAGCAAGCTGTTAAGAAGGTAAATGGATGGTCTTTACTACAAGAGGATTTGAGTAAAGATGGCTTACTGAAATTATATCGAGCCTTGGTGAGACCACACCTGGAGTATTATGTGCCGTTTGCTTTCCTTACCTAAGGAAATATATACTTGTCAGAGAGGGAGTGTACTGCAGGTTTACTAGACTGAGGCCTGGGATGGAGGGATTATTCTAGGAGGATAGATTAAGTAGATTTGATCTTTATTCTCTGGAGTTTATAAGAATGAACAGTGATCCCATTCAAGCATGCAACATTCTTACAGGGCGTGACAGGGTACATGCAGAGAGGATCATTCCCCATGGCTGGGGAGTCTAGAACCAGGGGACACAGTCTGAGAATAAGGGGGAGGCCATTTAGGACTGAGATGAGGTGTAATTTCTTCACACAGAGGGTGTGAATATTTGGAATTCTCTGCCTCAGAGGGCGGTGGAATCTCAGCATTTGGGTACATTCAAGACTGAGGTCGAGAAATTAAAAACATCACGGGAAACATGGATAGTGCAGGAAAATGGTGTTGAAGTTGATCAGCCCTGATCTACCTTAATGGTGGAGCAAGCTCGAAGGGCTGAATGGCCTACTCCTGTTACTATTTCATATGTTCTTATATATACATATAGATACACACTCGAACACCCAATCACACACAGACACATACATATACTCGCAGGGAAACGTACACACCCATTCACACTCTAATAGACACGCACACACACACGCACGCACATCCAAACCTTTGCTGGGTTCATTCAACTCAATAATTTATTTTCAATCTAAGGAATATATATGGACATTGAACAGTTGGATAGGCACATGTGTTCCTGCCCATGCAAAGAGGGGCACCTTTACACATAACAAATAAACCTCGCCCGCAACACATTTAATACCTGCCTTAATAAGTTCATAACCAGGGTCATGAAATTCATTGTTAATAATTGGTGATGTTTTATTGTTTGAACGACCACAGAACATCCTCGCGACCAAACCAGCGAAGATTTACATGTAAGTTCTGTTTGGCATTCCTGCTTCCAGAATTGCCATTAACGTTTAGAATTTTTCAGCATTTAATGAATAAGAATAGGCTATTACAATATTCCTCGTAATTGTCTGTTGACAATTCTGGTTAGGGCCGAACCAGAGAGTTATAAAGGCTCAGCATAACTTTCATGCTTTTGTACTCAATGTCTCTATTTGTGAAGCCCAAAATTCCACATGCTTTACTAACCACTCTCTCAATATGGCCTGCCACTTCCAAAGATCGATTCACATGCACCCCCAGGGCCCTCTGTTCCTGCACAATCTTCAGAACTGTGTCATTAAGTATATATTGTCTCTTCCTATCATTGTGCCAAAATATATCACCTCACACTTGTCAGTATTAAGTTCCATCTGCCACCTCTTTGCCCATTCTGCCAGCCTATCTATGTCCTGTTGCAGGCGGTTCATATCATCCTCAGTAATTGCCTCACCTCCACGTTTTTTGTCACCAAAAAAATTTAGATTCTACTCTGTATCCCAAGATCCAATTCATTTATGTACAGTGAAAAGAAACAGTGGTCCCAGCACTGATCCTTGGGGTACATCACCGTCTACCATCCTCCAGTCTGAAAATCAACCACATACTGTGACTCACAGTTTCTGTCCTGCTGCCAATTTCTAATCTAATTGGACACTGACCCTCCTATTCTATTTGCTTAGACAGTTCCTCAGTGGTGGAGATGTGATGGCCATAGGTTGTTATAACGGGAAGAGTGTGACCCCTAGGTAGGATATGAAACATGACACTGCTAGTAAGAAATTGTCGAAGGGAATAAGATCAAATATGGCAGCTATCCAAATATGTCAACAGTAATGCATGTCGTTGTAGAAATGCTTCGGACTGCAGCACATGGATAAATACGGATTCATAGTCAAAGTGGAAAGTGATACAGTTAAGCAATCATTTTGACCATTGCTCAGCTCAGGTCCAGACGCTGCAATGCTGCATTAGTGAGAGCCTCAACAAAAACAAGTCACACACAGAAAATATGCTCCCCATCCCCAGGGAAATCTTGGCCATCCCATCCAGCTTCTGCAGCAATAGTTGAAATGAGAAAGAAAAGGTCAGCAAAGGAGATATATTCACTTCTTCATGAATAATCAAAGAGCCTTTAGGGTTTGTCAAGGATCAGCTGCCACCAACACTTGGCAGTAAAGTCAGTGTCCCGTCCATATGATACAACACCGACCTATAATTATATAACGCCTGTAAAGTACAAAAACATCCCAACTAACGTCACAAAAGGGTTATCCAGCAAAATTAGACATTGAGCCACATAAAGTGATAATAGGGCAGGAGGCCAAGGGCTTAGTCAAAGAGGTCCACTTTAAGGAGCATCTTAAAGGAAGAAAGGGAAATAGAGTTTGGGGTGGTTTGGAGAGGGAATTCGGAAGCTTGGGGACCAGGCAGCTGAAGATACGGCTGCCAAAGCTGGAGTTAATAAAATCAGGAATGCTCAATAGGTGCAATGATTTACTGAAGTGCAAATGAGGAAAATCTAACAATCGACACAGAACTCTTCAAGAAACGAGCAAATATTTTAAGTATTTGCACATTTATGATTTATTTTTTTTGTTTCATTTAGACGCTGTCCTTAACCTAAAAGTACAACCGAAGAGAAACAAAGTAAGTTACAAATGGCCCTGGGGGTTACATCCAACCTTTTAATATGTCGGCTCTTATTTCACTCATTCATGCGCTTGGCAAGCAGTACCCGAATATCTTGCTGCTTTCACTCACTGAGTCCATGTTCTGTTATTAATATCTCAGCTCACTGGTTCTTGTAGTAAATATTCATGAGGACACATAGTTTTTCATTCACATTTCAAACTATCTGAAAATGACCACAGCAGTGCACACAGGCAAGGGAAGTGATCCGTTTGTGTTTTTCTCAGTGGATTGATCCCCAGCTGAAGATGAATCTTTGAGCAGTGAAGAGCAGAGCTGCGCCCTCTATAACAAATGAAAGGCATTGACAATTAAGTTAGGACAATTTCAGTGTAGATGTTAAATATACCGCTATATAACCAGATGTAAGTACTGTACAGCATTTACTGTTTCACTTTCGGTTTATGGCTAGACGATGAACAGCATTGTTTGGTCTAAACAAGGCAATTTTCTATTTTTGCTTCCTTCTGCTGTCGTCCACTGCTGAGAGAACGTCATTGAACTTTTATCAGATTTTAAGACAATAGGTTGATTTTTCTGACCAATTTCACCATTTATTTCAGCGTCAGCCAGAGACTGTCCCAACCATTGGTGAGGACTCCACCGTCTATGCAGCGGTGAAGATATCGAGCATTTACAGATCTCCTGGGCACAAGGTGTGGGCCCCTCCGCAAGAGGTCCAATGCCAAGTAACATGATAATCATTGACACTTCATTCATTGTTACCAAGAGAGAATATGCGTTTCCAAACAGCCAGCTTAAGAAACAGAATCTGCAAGAGAAATCCTACCCCAATCCTGGTATGGAGTTTTCTTCACATGTCAATCACACGAAACCTTTGAAACATAGCGAACAGGAGTAAGCAATTCAGCCCAGCTAGCCTGCTATTATTCAATTATATCATGACTTTCTGCACCTCAGCTCACTTTACACGTCTTTGTTCCATCAATCGTGATACCTGTAATTAAGAAAAAAATATCACAGTCTCTAAAGCTGCAACTGTGCAGCACCATCCATCACCCTTTGGGGAGAAATGTATCCACTTTCTGCTGATTGTTGTGTGCAAAGATGTTTCTGGATTTTGCTCCTGAGCTTCCTCGCTCTAATATAGGAAAAGGAGTAGGCCATTCGGCCCTTCGATCGACTCCACCATGCAACTAGATCATGGATGATCATCTAGCTCAGTGCCATCTTCCCGCACTAACAAATCATTATGCCTGCACTCAAATTCCCTTGCAAATAAGGCTAATATGCCATTTATTGTCCCAATTCGAACATCAACACTTTCCGACCTCTCACCATTTCATAAAATCTCTGCATTTCTGCTTTTCCCGCCAAAATGGATACCTTCACATTTTTCCATATTATATTCTATCTGCCATGTTCTTTCCCTCTCAGTCAGCCCTTACAAATCGCCTTGAAGCCTCATTCATTCTCCTGACAACACACATTCCCACCTAGTTTTGTGTCATTCGCAAACTTGGAAAAAATTACTCACATCCAAATCACTAATATAATTGATATATAAGTACCACAATTTGATCTCCCACCAAACCTCTACACCCGAGGGAATACAAGCCAAGCCTATGCAACGTGCCCTCATAATGCATCCCTCTGAGCCCAGTCTCAGTCCGGTCAATCTGTGCTGCACCTTCTGAAGGCCAATAGATCCTTCCTGAGGGGTGGCGAGCACAACTGAACACAATGACTCCAGAAGGTGTCCTACTATGAATACGTACAACTGAAGCATATCTTCCATCGTTTTTGTATTCCCAATCTTCTTGAGATAACTGCATACTGCATCGCTATTTCTGCGTTGTGTGGGGGTAAAACACAAACTTAGCCTCCAGTCCAACAATTTGAACTGTGGATTAACCAGGTGAACAATTTAACAAAGGTTAACAGCACCCACGTTGTGGTGGAAGTGTAGAAACTGGACTCATAGAGTCATAGAGTCTATCATGGCACAGAAGGAGGCAATTTGGGCCATCTAGTCCATGCTGGCTCTCCACTGAGCTATTCAGTCTGTCCCACTCTGCGGCTCAATTCCCGTATGCCTGCTAGTCTATTTCTCTTAGGCGATCATCCAACTTCCTCTTGAAGTCAGTGATCGTCTCCACTTCCACTGCCCCTGTGGCCAGCGAGTTTTAGGTCATCACCACCTACTGCGTAGAAAGCTCCTTCCTCACATTCCCCCCTGCATCTTTTGCCCAAACCCTTCAACCTGTGTCCCCACATCCTTGTATTATTTGTTAATGGGAGCAGTTTTTTTATGGTCCAACTTATCTAAGCCTGTCATAATCTTGTACAGCTCGAATAAATCTCCCCTTAATCTCCATTCTTCTGAAGAGAACAAACCCAGCTTTTCCAACCTAACCTTGCAGCTAAATTCCCCCATCCCTGGAACCATTCTGGTAAATCTCATCTGCACCTTCTCAAGGACCCTCACCTACTTCCTAAAGTGTAGTGAGCAGAACTGGACACAATTCTCCAGTTGGGGCCTAACTGGAGCTTGATAAAGGCTCTGAGTAACCTCCCTGATTTTGTACTCTGTGCCTCTCTTTATGAAGCCGAAGATCCCATATGCTTTACTCACCACTCTTTCAATACGGGACTTGTGATAACTCAGACCTGCTTCATATCCTGGCACATTAAATACGGGATATTGTACCGTGGGAAACTAGAATACACTCGGAACATGCATGAACATCATTTTCATCCTTCACTGATACATTCCCTCACCCCAGTAGTGAATTTGTTCTTATTAGCAGGATATGAAAGAAGTCAGATTTTATTCTTTACCTCCTGGACGCTCAGTAAAACCTGAGCCATGTGCCAGAAGGAAAAACTGTCAGGGATGTCAATGTGACTCTTATGGAATGTGACTGATGCTTTTACAGTGATATTAAGGATGTTCTACCCTGTGATCGATGGGCGATTGCTCCCTTGCTGCAGCTGATTTTTCTCTCTGCTCTGAGGCCAGGCGCCCAGAAACGAAAGGCAAAATTCCAATCCAATAGGACAGTGGAATTTGGTTGTGTTTGTTACTGGGAAGCGATGTTGCATTTATCGATATTTAAGATGCTTTAATATTTTTATAAAGTACTGTACATTTCATTGTACAGCAATACTGCGCTTTCAATGTCTCAATAAACACATTACAATTTCACTGTTGACATTGTACTGGTGTTTTTCTAGTTACTATAAGAGGGAAATGATTTTCCACAATGATCAGTTCTGAAACCATCATATATATCTGTGAGACAGGGACACCATTATTCTCACTGCCTCTGTCTCTCTGTCTCTATCTGTTATAGGAACAGGAGGAGGCCATTCAGATCCTTGATCAAGTTCCCCATTCAGTGACATCTCAGCTGATCTGGACCTTAAACCCATCTGCCTGCCTTGGTTCCTTTACCCTTAATCCCCGTGTCAAACACAAATCTATCAATCTCAGTTTGGACACTTTCAGCTGAACCCAAGCCTCACCAGCCCACCAATTGGCACAGCGTGAACCAGATTAGAAGATTAAATATGGATATGAAAGAGGGGCGTGAGAGGCAGCTGCTGGCGCCAGTGCTGGGGAAAGAGGAAGCTGTTCCACTGGGACGGGCTCCACTTAAACCAATTTGGGACCAGTGTCCTGCTGAATAGAATAACTACTACACTGCATCAAAATCCCTGAGCTCCCTCTCTAACAGCACAGTGGGTGTACCGACCCCACATGGACTGCAGCGGTTCAAGAAGGCCATCTCCTGAATGGCAATTTCAGAGGGGAAATAAATGCTAGGCCTTGCTAGCGATGCCCACACAACCCTAGAACAGATAATTCAAATGGAAAAATCCCCATTTCCCTGTTAGGAAGATACACCGGCAGCAAACAAGAATCCTGACTGACGTGCTCATGGGATCTACCTGTGCATAAAACGTGCTCTGTCTCCACGCAACACATCTTGTCCAAGTACTTTTAAAGATCTGAACAACAAGGCTCTCTTCACGACTCTAGATACGGTGCCATGAGGAAGCTATTTGACTGCAGTGGCATCGTGCAGTTCTCATTTAAAGAATTCTGAAACGTTGACTTATTGTTCTTTCTTTCGATTGCAGGGGCATGTGGTGGGGCAGAGGGAGGTGTTGGCGGGGATGTTGTTGAGGAAATTGCATTAACCGGGGCTTCTTCCACTGCCTGGGGAGGTGCGGGGAGCTGAGGTGGGGAGGGTGGGGGGCAGGGATGTTGAATATTGCACAATTGGTACGGCAGTGCCACTAGGTCAGGGGGTTGTAACAACTGCTCTCGGGGCCCCTGGGGTAAAGATTCCGCTCACAGGATGACAGGCCAACCTTTGGAACGATGATTGAATTCATTGCGTGCAAAGTGGATATTCAACATTGGGGGGCTGCACTGCAGCCGGCTATTGAACTGGAACGGACTCCACCAATCACGTTCTCCTCCCCAACCTCTTTCTCACGCGCTGTCTCTCTCCCTATCAGTGATTAGCTTTGTATCGAAGGATGACTTTCTGAAGAATACAGGAATCATTTTGTGACCTTTTGCATTTTTACATGTAGTACCCCTTTGTGTTGACTACTGTATCTCAATGCTTTTACATTTCTAGGTTCCTTATCTCATTACAAGGCATATCTACACTGAAGCTGTTTCCACTGTCTGCTCTTAAGGTCCCACCCTTGTACTGCAAGTAAGCATTTTAAAACTTGACATAATCTCCCAGATTCACTATACTTTGACGTCGTGTCTATGCTACTAAGAAAATTTCGAATGAAGTTAGATTTTAGTTTATAATAATAAGACAATTGTTAGGTTATGATTACAAGCATTTAACAATGAGTACACTGTTTGTTAACTTTTAATAACCTAATAATCTTACACAGATGAGTGTTTGAGTGTTTTCACTGATGGGCTGAAGTCGGAGATGTTATGGAGGTGGATGGAGGCGTCATTTCCGATGGTTACAACATCAGGTCAGAAGATCAGGTCAGGGATGAATGCGGATCATATTTTACACAACACCATAGTCACCCCGATGCATCAACGAGGTATGGTGATGGAATCACAGACAGAGTGTGGACTTTGTGGTGAAACCAAAGGTGGAGGCTTCATTCTGTCCCCTGTTTAATTGGAGGATATTGGAGCTCATGGAAAACAGACTGTGAGAGTCTGATAACACAGAGACAGTGGAGGATGGATAGAGATGATGGAGAGCTGGAGCTGGGTGTTGTCAGCACACATGTGGAAATTAACCCCATATCTGTCAATGATGTCAGCAGTGGGCAGTGCGTCGATACGGAAGAGGATGGAGTAAAAATGGAAAGTTCCGGGACTCCAGAGGTTATGGTGCTGGTGCAGGAAAAAAGGCCATTGCTGGAGATGTTCTGGTTACAATCAAATCAGTAATACTGGAACCACGCGGGGACAGTCCCACTGAAAGATATCATTGTGAGAGATATGGGGAGGTCATGGAAGGGTTTGCTGCAGGTTTGGAGGCGTGGCAGAACATGAGGAGTGGTGAGGACATGGAAGAATTTTAACCCAATGCTAAGAATTATAAATGTCAGCACCAGGAGGACTGCGAGCCAATGCAGGTAAGTTAGGCTGAAGGTATTGGGTGAGATGGACTTGGTGAGAGTTGGACATGGAAGCAGGCATTTAAGCAGTTGATAGTGAGGGAAGGTGGGATTTGGGTTTCTGATCAACAGTGAACTGGAGGAAAGGAGTAAGGAGTTGTCAGAGTTGTAATTTTACCGGAGCCATGAACTACTGTAGAATAAACAGGCAGTGAAATAGCAGAGAGAAGATTTTCTTTTACTCTTCCGTGTGATGTGAACTCCGCTGACAAGGTCAGCATTTATAGCCCTTGACAGCCTGCTGGGCCGTTTCAGAGGGCAGTTAAAAGTCAGCCACATTGCTTTGAGTCTGTCGGCACATCTCGGCCAGACCAGGTAAGGATGGCCGATTTCCTTCCCTGAAAGGAGTTATCGAACCAAATATATTTTTACAGCAATCGGTGATAGTTTCATGGCACCATTATAAAGACCAGTTATCAATTGCAGACTTTTGTTAATTAATTGAATATAACTTCCAGCAGCTGTCATGTTGGGATTTGAACCCCAGTCACCAGGCCATTGGTCTGGGCTTCTGGATATCATCACTATGGAACTGCCTCCCCAGTAAACATGTACAGTGCCTGCCGCCTAATATCACCCACAGTAATTTCTAGGCTGTAACTCTGAACATGTTCCCGAATCAGAGACTCAAAGTTTCTATTTTAACTGGGAAAAGGCAGGAACAGAGTGAAGTGGGATTGTTTTTGTCCCCGGATTCAGTATCCACTGCAGACAGATCAGTTGCATTTACAATAGAAACGCCAGGAGTGAACAAGGTCAATGCAATAATATGGAAAATGTAAATGATGCCACTCATAATGGTAGCACCATCCAGTGTGAGAAGAAATTTCAGGTTTATCCCCGAGAGAAGGCTTACGAAGAAAATTTGATTGACATTGAAATGATTGTGCTTAATCCACCACATTATTTACATCACAGTCAAAGCTGCTGATGCAATGTGTTTGTTCAGGTGAATGTAACTAAGAGCAATGCTCAGGTGTATAACCGTGTCAGTGGAGACCTATCCCCTGTATAAATCAGGACACATTGGAATGGATCAGCTCAGAGCGCCTGCTGGAGCTGTGTATTCCAGGCGAACAGAAGACTCTGCTTCAAACAGAAATGGGATATCCAGTAATATTTCAGATAGAAGACATTTACTATCCTACACTTGCAGCAATTGGAGTTCCTGGTAAACCAATATCTCATCTGATAATGGTGTAAATCGATGTTAACTGTGCTGCTGTACTCTGAATTATTTCACACTGCGTGCGTTACGCAGCCACGTGTTCTTTTCCAGCAAGTTACTGATGGAATCACCTCATTGACTATTCTTTCAGTCGTGCAGGAGCTGTATTACATTTTAATGACATTGTTTTCTGTAACTCTGGCATTGTTACTGGATTATTCTGTGTATTGAATGCAGTTCAAAGAGATGGCTCGGTGAAGGTCAAGAATCAGACCATCAGGAGCTTTTAACAGTTCCATGATGTGGATCTAACTGGCACTGGAATACTTTTATGATTTTTTTTTCAGTAATTGATCCTGAGACATCTCACGGTCTCAGTGTTGCAAGGACACAGCACAATGTCCTCCCTCCCCAATAACATGTTTCAGTTTAACTGGAATATCAATGTACTTATTGGTCATCACTGTTTCAAATACTATTTCTTTCTGTGTGTGTGACGCTGCTTCAGAGGTCTGGCTACTGAACTGTGTTTGCTGCCAACACTTTCACTTCTCCTTCTCTGCTTCATTGCGGAGCGTTCACTGTCACTGGACTACATTGTAAAATAGAAAGTATTGAAGTCATGTTTTATTGGTTTATACTCCATCAGTTGGAATCAAGAGTCTTTCCATCTTTCTGTGGATTATCAGCTCCAGCGCTGATGTTGGTGTTTCATTAATTAAACAATCCCACATTACAACGGATTACTTTATAATTCCAGGAGAAGGAATTTCAATGATTGGGAGGTTTGTCTCGAAGAAGCTTTCGATCCTGTTTATTCCACGCATTGTAGATGAAGTGAAGAGTGCAGGTGAACATGTGGAGACTTGGGTGTTCTGTGGATACAATAAATTATTCACAGAGGTTTCACCATTGAACAAACTGACTTTGAAAATAGAATCATTGAACCTGGGGCAGGTGAACAGAACACAGAAGCAGAAGGTTAGGAGTAAATCGTATATCAAAGGTAGCATCAAGTGACAGTTTGAAGGGTGTGAGTACTCCAGAGAGATAGGGAAGGAGAAAAGGAGCAGGGAGAATGAAACCGAGGGAAATAAATAAGCAGAAGGAAAGAGAAAGAGAAAGAAGCGAGGTGCGGAGCGGACTAACGAGGTGCGGAGCGGACTTAACGAGGTGCGGAGCGGACTTTCAGCTGAGCGGTCAATTTCAGTAAGTTACAAGTTAATCCCCTTTTGTTTCGGAGGACCAGGGGACTGCTGGGTAGGGGAAAACTATTTATTTGGGCAGTGGCAGTACCCGAGACACTACACGTGTAGTGTCTCCCACCCACCGTCCTCCTCTAACCAAAAAAAAGGACTCTGGTGTGTTGATAAGGTAAGCTTTTTATTTAAAAAGTTCAGTCCGTCGGATTGCTAAGTGAACAAGTTTTGACTTTTTTTTTTTTCGTTTGGTTTTTCAGTAGATTTATTGGGAATCTAGAATAGTGGGAATGGAGGTAAAGGCAGTTGCATGTTCCTCCTGCAGAATGTGGGAGGTAGGGGTCGCCAAGAGTGTCCCTGCTGACTGCATCTGCGGGAAGTGCACCCAACTCCAGCTCCTCGCAGACCACGTTAGGGAACTGGAGCTGGAGCTGGATGAACTTCGGATCATTCGGGAGGCGGAGGGGATTATTGACAGGAGTTATAGGGAGGCAGTCACACCTCAGGTAAAAGAAGTAGGTAGATGGGTTACCGTCAGGGGAAGGAAAGGGAACCAGCAGGCAGTGCAGGGATCCCCTGTGGCCGTTTCCCTCAACAACAGGTATACCATTTTGGATACTGTTGGGGGGGACGACTTACCAGGGGTAAGCAATGGGGTGCAGGTCTCTGGCACAGAGTCTGTCCCTGTTGCTCAGAAGGGAAAAGGGAAGAGGAGCAGAGCATTAGTCATTGGGGACTCCATAGTTAGGGGAACAGATAGGAGGTTCTGTGGGAACGAGACAGACTCACGGTTGGTGTGTTGCCTCCCAGGTGCCAGGGTACGTGATGTCTCCGATCGTGTTTTTGGGATCCTTAAGGGGGAGGGGGAGCACCCCAAGTCGTGGTCCACATAGGCACCAACGACATAGGTAGGAAGAGAGATGGGGATTTAAGGCAGAAATTCAGGGAGCTAGGGTGGAAGCTTAGAGCGAGAACAACCAGAGTTGTTATCTCTGGGTTGTTGCCTGTGCCACGTGCTAGCGAAGAGAGGAATAGGGAGTGAGAGGAGTTGAACACGTGGCTGCAGGGATGGTGTAGGAGGGAGGGTTTTGGTTTCCTGGATAATTGGGGCTCTTTCTGGGGTAGGTGGGACCTCTACAAACAGGAGGGTCTTCACCTGGACCAGAGGGGTACCAATATCCTGGGGGGGAGATTTGTTAGTGCTCTTCGGGGGGGTTTAAACTAAATCAGCAGGGGAATGGGAACCTAAATTGTAGTTCCAGTGTACAGGCTGTTGAGAGCAGTGAGGTAGGGGATAAGGTTACAGGGACGCAAGAGGGCACTGGCAAGCAAGAACTTGGTTTAAAGTGTGTCTACTTCAACACCAGGAGCATCCGGAATAAGGTGGGTGAGCTTGCAGCATGGGTTGGTACCTAGGATCCTGATGTTGTGGCCATTTCTGAGACAGGGGTAGAGCAGGGGCAGGAATGGATGTTGCAGGTTCCGGGATTTAGATGTTTCAGTAAGAACAGAGAAGAGGGTAAAAGAGGGGGGGGGGTGGCATTGTTAATCAAGGAAAGTATTACAGCGGCAGAAAGGACGTTTGAGGACTCGTCTACTGAGGTAGTATGGGCCGAGGTTAGAAACAGGAGAGGAGAGGTCACCCTGTTGGGAGTTTTCTATAGACCTCCGAATAGTTCCAGAGATGTAGAGGAAAGGATAGCGAAGATGATTCTCGACAGGAGCGAGAGTAACAGGGTAGTGGTTATGGGGGACTTTAACTTTCCAAATATTGACTGGAAATACTATAGTTCGAGTACTTTAGATGGGTCTGTTTTTGTCCAGTGTGTGCAGGAGGGTTTTCTGACACAGTATGTGGACAGGCCAACAGGGGCGATGCCACATTGGATTTGGTACTGGGTAATGAACCCGGCCAGGTGTTCGATTTAGATGTAGGTGAGCACTTTGGCGATAGTGATCACAATTCGGTTAGGTTTACCTTAGCGATGGGCAGGGACAGGTATATACCGCAGGGCAAGAATTATAGCTGGGGGAAAGGAAATTATGACGCGATTAGGCAAGATTTAGGATGTGTAGGATGGGGAAGGAAACTGCAGGGGATGGGCACAAACGAAATGTGGAGCTTATTCAAGGAGCAGCTAGTGTGTGTCCTTGATAAGTATGTACCTGTCAGGCAGGGAGGAAGTTGTCGAGCGAGGGAATCGTGGTTTACTCAAGAAGTTGAAGCGCTTGTCAAGAGGAAGAGGGCGGCTTATGTTCGGATGAGACGTGAAGGCTCAGTTAGGGCGCTTGAGAGTTACAAGCTAGCCAGGAAGGATCTAAAGGGAGGGCTAAGAAGAGCAAGGAGAGGACACGAGAAGTCATTGGCGGATAGGATCAAAGAAAACCCTAAGGCTTTCTACAGGTATATCAGGAATAAACGAATGATAAGGGTTAGAACAGGGCCAATCAAGGATAGTAGTGGGAAGTTGTGTGCGGAATCAGAGGAGATCGGGGAAGCGTTAAATGAATATTTTTCGTCAGTATTTACAGTAGAAAAAGAAAATGTTGCCGAGGAGATTACTGAGATACAGCCTACTCGGCTAGATGGGATTGAGATTCACAAGGAGGAGGTGTTAGCAATTTTGGAAAGAGTGAAAATAGATAAGTCCCCTGGGCCAGATGGGATTTATCCTAGGATTCTCTGGGAAGCCAAGGAGGAGATTGCAGAGCCGTTGTTGTTGATCTTTTTGTCGTCATTGTCGACAGGAGTAGTGCCGGAGGACTGGAGGATAGCAAATGTTGTCCCCTTGTTCAAGAAGGGGAGTAGAGACAGCCCTGGTAATTATAGACCTGTGAGCCTGACTTCGGTTGTGGGTAAAATGTTGGAAAAGGTTATAAGAGACAGGATTTATAATCATCTTGAAAAGAATAAGTTCATTTTCGATAGTCAGCACGGTTTTGTGAAAGGTAGGTCGTGCCTCACAAACCTTATTGAATTTTTCGAGAATGTGACCAAACAGGTCGATGAGGGTAAAGCCGTGGATGTGGTCTATATGGATTTCAGTAAGGCGTTTGATAACGTTCCCCACGGTAGGCTATTGCAGAAAATACGGAAGTATGGGGTTGAAGGTGATTTAGAGCTTTGGATCAGAAATTGGCTAGCTGAAAGAAGACAGAGGGTGGTGGTTGATGGCAAATGTTCATCCTGGAGTTTAGTTACTAGTGGTGTACCGCAAGGTTCTGTTTTGGGGCCACTGCTGTTTGTCATTTTTATAAACGACCTGGATGAGGGTGTAGAAATGTGGGTTAGTAAATTTGCGGATGACACGAAGGTCGGTGGAGTTGTGGATAGTGTCGAAGGGTGTTGTAGGGTACAGAGGGACATAGATAGGCTGCAGAGCTGGGCTGAGAGATGGCAAATGGAGTTTAATGCGGAAAAGTATGAGGTGATTCACTTTGGAAGGAGTAACAGCAATGCAGAGTACTGGGCTAATGGGAAGATTCTTGGTAGTGTAGATGAGCAGAGAGATCTTGGTATTCAGGTACATAAATCCCTGAAAGTTGCTACCCAGGTTAATAGGGCTGTTAAGAAGGCATATGGTGTGTTAGCCTTTATTAGTAGGCGGATCGAGTTTCGCAGCCACGAGGTCATGATGCAGCTGTACAAAACTCTGGTGAGGCCGCACCTTGAGTATTGCGTGCAGTTCTGGTCAACGCATTATAGGAAGGATGTGCAAGCTTTGGAAAGGGTGCAGAGGAGATTTACTAGGATGTTGCCTGGTATGGAAGGAAGGTCTTACGAGGAAAGGCTGAGGGACTTGGGGTTGTTTTCGTTAGAGAGAAGGAGGAGGAGAGGTGACTTAATAGAGACATACAAGATAATCAGAGGGTTAGATAGGGTGGATAGTGAGAGTCTTTTTCCTCGGATGAGGATGGCAAACACGAGGGGACATAGCTTTAAGTTGAGGGGTGAAAGATCTTGGACAGATGTCAGAGGTAGTTTCTTTATGCAGAGAGTAGTAGGGGCGTGGAACGCCCTGCCTGCAACAGTAGTAGACTCGCCAACTTTAAGGGCATTTAAGTGGTCATTGGATAGAAATATGGATGTAAATGGAATAGTGTAGGTCAGATGATCGGCGCAACATCGAGGGCCGAAGGGCCTGTACTGCGCTGTAATATTCTAATTCTAATTCTAATTCTAAAAGCAGCAGTGTGAATAATTCACTATCATAAAGTGCTGGAATGTCCAGAACAATTAGTGAAAGAAACTGTGAGTTGAAGCTGTCTGTTGTCAGATTGTGTTCATTTTTCTGTTGGGCTTGATCCTCTGTGTTGATTTCTGTCAGGCCTCATTTTGTTTTGTAGAAAGTTCCTGTTCCTTACTTAGTGATTGAATAAACATAATAGAATCAGTTCTTCACTAAGGGGAATTCATTATTTAAATACTGCACTTTAAAATCGCTGTGACTACTGAATTCAATAAAGAGCACGTTTGACATCAGAAATGTATTTAACTTTATATTTAATACCCTGTACTAACTAAATATATTGACTATATTCTATAAACAACGAACTGCTCTCCAACACCAATAACCACAGGGATTATTATTTGAATGTATTAATTGAGTTGTGTTACTGGGATCTATAGATTAGATTTCCTCTAACACTCTGCTGCAGTCTCTCCCTGTGAATCTCAGCCTCTCCTTTCACTGTATTGAATCCTCAGTCTCCTCATCCATTGCTTCAATTTATCCACTTTCCAAAACCATCTGCTTCAGTCTTCCCTCGAACTCCAACATCTCCGTTTCCTTCTCTCCCTCCCAATCTCACTCAATGGCTCGACTTCCAGCTGCCTCGCCCAACCTGATAGGAATACAGGAACAATGGAGCAGGAGGAGGCCATTCAGCCCTTCGAGCCTGCTCCACCATTCTGGATCATGGCCGATAGTCAAACTCAGCGCTGCAGTTGTCACCCTTTTTCCATTTGGCAACAGTCCCTGTCGGTTCTCCGAGACCAGAGCAAAAAAACAGCTACACATCCCACTCTCCCCAAACCTTCTTAACCAACGGTCTGGAGACGCATTCCCACTTAACCCATTGGATTCCATATCTGTAAAACCCCATCGCATTTTCCCACTGGCACTGCATCCTCACTCAGTACTGCCCAGCTCAATGAATTAGATTTCACTGCTCGATGCAGCAACCAAGCTGGAAATTTCAGAACAGATCATGTCAAACTGCTGTTTTGCCTCCAGGTCAGATCAGTAATTTCCCTGCTTCCTTTTCTCTCTCTTCCAGTTAACTTGGTGGCGATTGTGATCCTGTCCCGAGGAAAGTGCGGTCTCTCCAAATGTATCAGCGTCTACCTGGTGGGAATGACAGTGTCTGATCTACTGGTCGTTATCACTTATCCTATATTGTAATGGATTGTTCCAATTTATTTCCCATATTCATTCCTGAACCTTACTCCCGTGTGTTCTCTGATGGTCGTCCTGTTTTCTGCAGCCACAGTTGTTTCTGTCTGGCTCACAGTCACTTTCACCTTTGATCGATTTGTGGCCATTTGTTGTGAGAAGCTGAAATCAAAATATTGCAGCGAGAAAACGGCGGCTGTGGTTGTAGGAACAGTGAGTGTGCTGGGCTGTTTAGAGTCTCTCCCCTGGTACTTTACTCTGGAACAAGAGTACATTATTGATAATGTTCCCATGAGTTGT
Organism: Heterodontus francisci; assembly: GCF_036365525.1. Classification (NCBI taxonomy): domain Eukaryota; kingdom Metazoa; phylum Chordata; class Chondrichthyes; order Heterodontiformes; family Heterodontidae; genus Heterodontus; species Heterodontus francisci. Next base: position 5,968,541 of record NW_027141473.1, read on the forward strand.
GTTGGTAAACTGAGCTTCTTTACGTCCCCCGCGTGGGTGGCATTTGAATTGATTAACCGCATTTTAACCCCTTGTGTCCCGGTCTTTCTGGTTTTGCTGCTTAATGTTCTGATTGTCAGACGGATTTTATTCTCCAGCAAAGTCCGCAGGGGTTTCCGGCGCCACAGCAATACAGAGAATCACAAGGACCCAGAGATGGAGAATCGCAGGAAATCAATAATTTTACTCTTCAGTATATCCGGCAGTTTTACACTGTTATGGGTGACCCGGATTGTGTTTATCATTTATGTGCGAATTGCAGAAATTCACGATTATTCCTCCTACACTGACCCTCTCTTTATCACAGATCACACATCAAGGATGCTGCAGCTCCTCAGTTCCTGCACCAACACATGTATTTACACTGTGACCTAGACTAAATTCAGACAGGAGCTGAAGAAGGCGGTGAAATACCCTTTCAATCTCATTGTTAAATTAGTGAAATCATAGAAAGAGCTGAAGGGTTTCAAACACTGAAACTAAATCCCATTCCGCCCCCCACCCCGCTCCACCACCCTCCCTCCACCTGCCTTTGACCGGCGCCATCTTTGATCCTGGCAGCTGACCGAACGTGGCAGATCACGACGTTTTAGTGGAACTGTCTACATGTGAACATGTGCCAGTACAGCGCCACCTAGTGGTTGCGTTGTCAAAAAATGTAGTCAGTGGACAAAGCTGAAAATCGAAGTGAATGTAAGGTGGTGGGAGGGGGACAGTAACTGCAGTGAGACAGGGACATCAGGAGAGGGAGATGGTGAGAGGGCGACAATATCTGTGGTGAGACAGGGACACCAGCAGATGGAGATAATAAGGGGGGACAGTAACTGCAGTCAGAAATGGAAACCAGCAGATGGAGATGGTGAGAGTGGCAGAAAGTGCAGTGAGGCAGAGTCACCAGCAGATGGAGATGGTGACTGGGGCAGATGCTGCAGTGAGACAGGGACTCCAGCAGATGGAGATTGTGAGAGGGGGACAGTAACTGCAGTGAGAACAGGGCACCATCAGGTGGACATGGTGAGAGGGGACAGTAACTTCAGTGAGACAGATACGCCAGTGGATGGAGATGGTGAGATGAGGGACAGTAACTGCAGTGAGACAGGGACACCAGCAGATAGAGATGGGGTGTTGGGGGACAGTAACTGCAGTGAGACAGGGACACCAGCAGATGGAAATGCAGAGATGGGGCAGTATCTGCAGAGAGACAGGGACACCAGCAGAAGGAGATGGTGAGGTGGAGGACAGTAACTGCAGTGAGAGAGGGAAACCAGCAGATGGTGATGGTGAGAGTAGCTGCAACTGCAGTCAGGCAGGGACACCAGCAGATGGAGCTGCTAAGCCATTGCTGATTGGAGATTCTGTGTGACTGTGAGGTTGAAAGATTCTACAAGTTTGAGGAATTTACTTGATGTAAACTTGAGATGCCGACTGAAATATTTTCAGGGCAACTTTTGTTAAATGGCTATTTTCCTACTATGTGAACACCTGTAACATTAACCTCATTCCTGTTTGGAAAATTATTTTGTGTGATTAAAGGTATGCATAAATAAAACAACAGGATCTAACAAAACCGAAACAATCATTTATAAGTAAAAACACTCTATGTATGTGGTGTTGAGTTCTTCATCACTAACGTTATGATATCTCTTTGTTTCACTTCGCTTTCTATGCTGGCATTTACTTTAACTAACTAATATTAATTGAAGTTTTGATCCAATTGTCTTTTGAAAGTTAATATTATTCTACTTTCATAATATCATAAGAACTGGGAGCAGGAGTAGGCCGTCCGACCCCTTGAGCCTGCTTCACCATTCAATAAGTTCATGGCTGATCTTTTCGTGGACTCAGATCCACTTACACGCACTCTCACCGTATCCCTTAATTCCTTTATTTTTCCAAAAGATATCTACCTTAGCTTTAAAAACATTTACTGAAGAAGTGTCAACTACTTCACTGGGCAAGGAATTCCATAGATTAACAACCCTCTGTGTGAAGAAGTTCCTTCTTAATTCAGTCCTAAATCTGCTCCCTCTAATCTTGAGGCTATGTCCTCTTGTCCTCGCTTCACCTGCCAGTGGAAACATCCTCTCTACTTGTAACTTATCTATTCCCTTCATGATTTTATATGTTTCTATAAGATCCCCCCTCATTCTTCTGAAATCCAATGAATTCCATTTGCCTTCCTAATTACTTGCTGTACCTGCAGACCCACCTTCTGCGATTCATGCACAAGGACGCCCAGGTCCCTCTGCATAGCAGCATGCTGCAACCTTTCACCATTCAAGTAATAATCCTTTTTACTGTTACCGCTACCGAAATGAATGACTTCACATTTATTAACATTGTATTCCATCTTCCCGACCTTTGCCAACTCACTCAATGTATCTATGTTCCTCTGCAAAGATTCACAGTCATCTGCACACTTTGCTCTGCCACTCATCTTAGTGTCATCTGCAAACTTTGACAGCCTACACGTGGTCCCCAACTCCAAACCATCTATATAAATTCTAAATAAATGCGGTCCCAACACCGATCCCTGAGGCACACCACTAGTGAATGATTGCCAAACAGAATAGCACTCATTTATCCCCAATCTCTGCTTCCTGTTAGTCAACCAATCCTCTATCCATGCTAATTCTTTACTGCTAACGCTATGCACCCTTATCGTATGCAGCAGCCTCTTGTGCGGCACCTTGTTGAACGCCTTTTGGAAATCTAGGTGCATCAGATCCACTGGGTCCCCATTGTCCACCTTGCTCGTAATGTCATCATAGAATTCCAAAAGATTTGTCAAGCATGACTTGCCCTTCATGAACCTATGCTGTGTCTGCCCAACGGGACAATTTCTATCGAGATCTATTTCTTCCTTGATCATAGACTCAAGCATCTTCCCCACTGCAGAGGTTACGCTAACCAGTCTATAATTCCCCATCTTTTGTCTACCTCCCTCTTTAAACAGTGACGTCACATCTGCTGTTTCTCAATCAGCTGGGACTATCCCAGAGTCCAGCGAATTTTGGAAAATTACCGCCAGTGCACCTGCTATTTCTCCTGCTATCTCTTTTAGTACCCTGGGATGCATTCCATCAGGGCCAGGAGACTTATCAATCCTTAGCTCCATTAGCTTGCCCAACACTACCTCTTCCATAATAATGATTGTTTCCAAGTCCTCACCTACGTTCGTCTCTTTGTCAATTACTGGAATGCTATTAATGTACTCCACTGAGAAGACCGATACAAAATACCTGTTCAATTCCTCGGCCATTTCATCATATCCCATAACTAAATTCCGCTTCTCATCCTCTAAAGGACCAACGTTTACTTTATCCACCTGTCAGAGAGTGAATTCCAGACCAGAACAACTCCCTGCCTATTTGTTTTTCCCCTCTGCTCGTGTAAACAGTCTCTTCTCACGTCTCCAAACTGAGGGAAAGATTTTGAATACAATGAATTTCTCCAGGGCAGCAGCTGCAGAGGAGCTGGAACCTCCTGAATGTGGACAAGTGATGGACAAAAATCAACTTTGAATCGCCCAGGAGTGCAGAGGAACGAAAAGGTTAGGAAGCAAATGGAAACAAGTGACACTTTATTCCAGCAGCAAAAATACTTTCTCAGAATGTGGAGGTCGTTATCGCTAAGCTTTATATAAACTGCAAGTGGAAGATCTTTCAAACAATTTGTGTTAAATGACCATTTTCCTTTTTGGTTAGCTCTTGTAATAGTAAAGTGATAAATGTTAAGAAGGTTTTACCGAATAATTGCAAGCTAATGCATAAATACTACAGCATCAAATGAAGTACAAACAATAATTGGCAAATATAACTGTAAATATGGGTCAGATTTGTTGTGTGAAATGTCACCAGTTATAAAAAGCTCCCACGGCTGCATACTTAACCAAGAGGAGCTGAATTTGAAATTCTAGCATGCTATGATCACTTTTCCCTCCAGGTTCCTCCAGAGAAAATGATCAGAGCATGCTAGAATTTCAAATTCAGTTTGATGGCGAGAAGCTGGAGTCCCACAAGAGCGTTCTTGGGTTAAACCAAGGTAATTGTATAGGCATGAGGATAGATTTGGCTGTAGTGGACTGGGCAGGAAGACTACAAGATAGGACAGTTGACAAGCAGTGACAGAAGTTTAAGGAGATATTCAGTTTATCCCAACTAAAATATATTCAAGAGTGGAAGAAAGATTCTAGGAAGTGGAAAAAAAAACATCCATAGCTAAGAAAGGAAGTTAAGGATAAAATAGAGACCAAAACTAAGGCACACCATATCGCAAAAGCTAGTGGGAGGCTAGAAGATTGGGAAACTTTTAAAGATCAACAAAGGGTTACTAAAAATGTAATACAAAGTGCTAAGGAAAATTTGGAAAGAAAACTGGCGCAAAGTATAAACACGATAGCAAAAGCTTCTATCAGCATATAAAAGGGAAGAGAGTAGCTAAAGTGAATGGTGTTCCGTTGGAGGATGAGATTGGGGAGCTAATAGAAGGGAACACAGAAATGGTAGAGACACTAAATCAGTCTTTTCCTTCAGTTTTCACGGTGGAGGACACTAGTAACATCTCAATAGTATAGGAAATGCAGAGGTTATAGAACAAAGAACAAAGAACAGTACAGCACAGGAACAGGCCACTCGGCCCTCCAAGCCTGCACCGATATTGATCCTGTCTGCATAAAACCTTCTGCATTTCCAGGGACCGTATCCCTCTATTCCCATCCTATTCATGTAGTTGTCAATATGCCTCTCAAACGTCGCTATCGTACCTGCTTCCACCACCTCCCCCCGCAGCAAGTTCCAGGCACTCACCACCCTCTGTGTTTTAAACTTGCCTCGCACATCCCCTCTAAACTTTGCCCCTCGCACATTAATCCTATGTCCCCTAGTGACTGACTCTTCCACCCTGGGAAAAAGCTTCTGACTATCCACTCTGTCCATGCCACTCATAATTTTGTAAACCTCTATCATGTTGCCCCTCAACATCCGTCGTTCCAGTGAAAACAATCCGAGTTTATCCAACCTATCCTCATAGCTAATGCCCTCCAGACCAGGGAACATCCTGGTGAACCTCTTCTGTACCCTCTCCAAAGCCTCCACGTCCTTCTGGTAGTGTGGCGACCAGAACAGCACGCAAAATTATATGTGTGACCCAGCTAAGGTTCTGTACAGCTGCAGCATGACTTGCCACTCGTTTTACTCTATGCCCAGATCGATGAAGACAAGCATGCTGTTTGCCTTCTTGACTACCTTATCCACATGTGTTGCTGCTTTCACTGACCTGTGAACCTGTTCGCCCAGATCTTTCCGCCTGTCAATACTCCTAAGGGTTCTGCCATTTACTGTATACTTCCCAACTGTATTAGACCTTCCAATATGCATTACCTCACATTTGTCCGGATTAAACTCCATATGCTATTTCTCCACCCAAGTCTCCATCCGATCTGTATCCTGCTGTATCCTCTGACAATCATTGTCACTGTTGCAACTCCACTTAACTTTGTGTCATCTGCAAACTTACGAATCAGACCAGCTACATTTTACTCCAAATCATTTATATATACTACAAACAGCAAAGGCCTCGGAACTGGTGCCTGCGGAACACCAGTAGTCACAGCCATCCATTCAGAAAAAACACCCTTCCACTGCTACCCTCTGTCTTCTATGACTAAGCTCGTTCTTTATCCATCTTGCTAGCTCACCTCTGATCCCGTGTGACTTCACCCTTTGTATCAGTCTGCCATGAGGGACCTTTTCAAAGGCTTTACTGAAGTCTATATGGAAAACATCTACTGCCCTTCCTTCATCAATCACCTTCGTGACTTCCTCAAAAAATGCAATCAAGTTAGCGAGACACGACCTCCCCTTTAAAAAAACCATGCTTCCTCTCGCTAATAAGTTCATTTGTTTCCAAATGGGGTAACTCCTGTCCCGAAGAATCCTCTCTAATAATTTCCCTACCACTGACGAAAGGCTCACCGGCCAATAATTTCCTGGATTACCCTTGCTACCCTTCTTAACCAAAGGAACAACATTGGCTATTCTCCAGTCATCTGGGACCTCACCTGTAGCCAATGAGGTAACAAAAATCTCTGTCAAGGCCCCAATAATTTCCTCCCTTTCCTCCCTCAGTGTTTTGGGGTAGATCCCATCAGACCCTGGGGACTTGTGTCCCTCAATTCTTTGCAATACAACCAAAACCTCCTCCTTTTTGATAACGACATGACCTAGACTATCTAGACTCCCTTCCCTGGACTCATCATCCACCATGTCCTTCCCTTTGGTGAATACTGATGCAAAGTACTCATTTTGTACATCGCCCATTTCTTCCAGCTCCACGCATAGATTCCCTCGTCTGTCCTTGAGTGGGCCATCCCTTTCCGCGTTTACCCTCTTGCTCTTTATATACGTATAAAAAGGCTTGGGATTCTCCTTAATCCTGTTTACCAATGAATTGTCATGACCCCTTTTAGCCCTCCTGACTCCATGCTTAAATTCCTTCCTACTGTCTTTATATTCATCAAGGATTTCGTCTCTTCCCAGCCTTCCAGCCTTTATGAATGCTTCCTTTTTACTTTTTTGACTAGGCTCACAATATCCCTCGTTATTCAAGGTTCCCGAAACTTGCCAAACTTATCCTTCTTCCTCACAGAAACATGCCGGTGATGGATTCTAAACAACGGACTTTTAAAGGGCCCCCGCATGTCAAATGTTAATTTACCCTCAAACAGCTGCCCGCAATCTAGATTCTTCAGTTTCTGCCTAATATTGTTATAATTAGCCTTCCCCCAATTTAGCACCCTCACCTGAGGACTACTGTTATCCTTATCCACAAGTACCTTAAAACTTATGGAATTATGGTCAATGCTCCCCTACTGAGACTTCGACCAGTTGGCCGGGCTCATTCCCAAATACCAGGTCCAGTACGGCCCCTTTCCTGGTTGGACTGTCTACATTTTGTTTCAAAAAGCTCTCTTGGATGCTCCTAAGAAATTCTGCCCCATCCAAACCCCTCGCACAAAGTGCATCCCAGTCAATATTGGGGAAGTTAAAATCACCCACCACTACAAACTGTTACTTGTACATCTTTCCAGAATCTGTCGGCGCATCTGCTCCTCTACCTCCCGCTGGCTGTTGGGAGGCCTGAAGTAAACCGCCAACATCGTGACTGCACCCTTCCTTTTCCTGGGTTCTACCCATATTGCCTCGCTGCATGACCCCTGCGAGGTGTCTTCCCGCAATACAGCTGTGGCTTTCTTCTGAACCAGTAATGTTTAGAGATAAGGCACTGAAACAGGCCCTTCGGCCCACCGAGTCTGTGCTAACCATCAAACACCCATTTATACTAATCCGACACGAATCCCATATTCCTACCACATCCTCACCTGTCCCTATATTTCCCTACCACCTACTTATACTAGGGGCAATTTATAATGGCCAATTTACCTACCAACCTGCAAGTCTTTTGGCTTGTGGGTGGAAACCGGAGCACCCGGAGGAAACCCACGCAGACACAGGGAGAACTTGCAAACTCCACACAGGCAGTACCCAGAATTGAACCCGGGTCGCTGGAGCTGTCAGGCTGCAGTGCTAACCACTGCGCCACTGTGCCGCCCCAACTCCCCCAGCCCTTTTACATCGCCCTCTATCCAGAAGCTCCTAAATCCTGGAAAATGTTGCTGCCAATCTTGTCCTTCCCTCAACCAAGTCTCTGTCATAGCAACGACATCGTAGTTCCAAGTACGAATCCAAGCTCTAAGTTCATCTGCCTTACCTGTTATATGTCTGGCATTGAAACAAATGCAGTTCAGACCACCAGTCCCACTGTGCTCCGCAACATCACTCTGCCTGCTCTTCCTCTTAGTCGTACTGGCCTTAATTACTTGTTCCCCCACAGTTATTTCACCTGCTATCCGATTGATCTGGTTCTCACCCTCCACCCCACCCGCCCCCCCCCCCCCCCCCGGCAACACTAGTTTAAACCCTCCCAAGTGACAGTCGCGAACCTCACAGCCAGGATATTTGTGCCCCTCCAGGTTAGATATAATCCGTCCTCCTTGTACAGGTCCCACCTGTCCCGGAAGAGTTCGTAATGATCCAGATATCTGAAAACCCCTCTCATTTACCAGCTGTTCAGCCACGTGTTTAGCTGAACTATCTGCCTATTTCTAGCCTCACTGGCACGTGTCACGGGATGTAATCCCGAGATTATAACCCTGGAGGTCCTGTCTTTTAACTTTCCACCTGACTCCCTGAACTCCCCCTGCAGGACCTCGTCACCCTTCCTGCCTATGTCGTTGGTACCGATGTGTACGGCAACCTCTGGCTGTTCATCCTCCCCCTTCAGAATGCCCCTTGCCCGTTCAGAAACAACCTTTACTCTGGCACCAGGGAGGCAACATGCTATCCTGGAGTCTCTTTCAGGTCGACAGAAGCGCCTATCTGTGCGCCAGACTATGGAGTCCCCTATAACTGTTGCTCTTCTGTGATTTGTCCCTCCCTGCTGAACAATGGAGCCAGCCGTGGCTGCTGCTGTTGTTTTCCCCTGATAAGCCATCTTCCCCCCAACAGTATCGAAAACGGTATACTTGTTAGAGAGGGGGATAGCCATAGGAGATTCCTGCACTGACTGCCTGCCCCTTCTAGCGGTCAACCATCTATCTGCCTGCACCTTGGGTGTAACGACTTCTCGAAAACTCATTTCTATGATGCTTTCCGCCACCTGCATGCTCCTAAGTGCATCCAATTTCTGCTCCAACCGATCCATGCGGTCTGTAAGGAGCTGAAACTGGGTACACTTCCTGCAGATGTAGTCGTCCAGAATGCTGGAATCGTCATGGACCTCCCACATCTCACAGGTGAAGCACTAACTGACAATTGTTTAGTTTAGTTTAGAGATACAGCACTGAAACAGGCCCTTCGGCCCACCGAGTCTGGGCCGACCATCAACCACCCATTTATACTAATCCAACACTAATTCCATATTCCTACCACATCCCCACCTGTCCCTATATTTCCCTACCACCTACCTATACTAGGGGCAATTTATAATGGCCAATTAACCTGTCTACCAGCAAGTCTTTGGCATGTGCGAGGAAACCGGAGCACCCGGAGAAAACCCACGCAGACACAGGGAGAACTTGCAAACTCTGCACAGGAAATACCCAGAATTGAACCCGTGTCGCTGGAGCTGTGAGGCTGCAGTGTTAACCACTGTGCCGCAGTGCCGCCCACCCATTTATAGTAAATTCATTTCAAATAAATAAATACTGCTTAAATCCTTGCTACATTAAGTTACAATTAACTATCTGGTCCCTGGTGCGAGATTTCTACTACAGATATTAAATGAAAAATAAATACAGTAATCTCTCTACTTATTAATTAGTTAATAAGTGTTTAAATCAATTTTATCAATGTTTTATTTTCAAATTCAGTACAGATTCCCTATCAGCCAATCAGGTCACAGCTTTCCGTTGACGTCACTTTCAGGTTTTTTTTTCAGTTTTTTTTTTCAGTTTTTTTACCAGAGGTAAGTTTTTTATATGTACCGGTCCGGAACTTCACCCTCCGAGTATTCTCCCTGGCTGTGGGCTGCGAATCCCCGAGGTAGGTTTTTTATACTTACCGGTCCAGAACTTCACCCTCCGAGTATTCTCCCTGGCTGTGGGCCGCGAATCCCCGAGGTAGGTTTTTTATACTTACTGGTCCGGAACTCCGCCCTCCGAGTCTTCTCCCTGGATGTAGGCCATGAATCCCCGAGGTAAGTGTTTTATCAGCCAGGGCATAGAATATAAGAGCAGGGAGGTTATGATGGAGCCATATCAAACGCTAGTTAGGCCATAGCTGGAGTACTATGTACAATTCTGGGTACCACACTATAGGAAGGATGTGATTGCATTAGAGAGGGTGCAGAGGAGATTCACCAGGATGTTCCCTGTGCTGGAGCATTTTAGCTATGAAGAGAGACTGAAAAGGCTTGGGTTGTTTTCCTTGTAGCAGAGAAGGCTAAGGGGGAGGGCATGCTTGAGGTATCCAAAATTATGAGAGGCATTGATAGATTAGATAGGAAGAAACATTTTCCCTTGACGGAGGGGTCAAGAACCAGGGGGCATAGATTTAAGTTAAGGAGCAAGATGTTGGGGGGGGATGTGAGGAAGCATTTTATCACCCCGAGGGTGGTTGGAATGTTGAACCTGGAACGCACTGCCTGAAGAGGTGGCGGAGGCAAGAACCCTCACAACATTTAAGGAGTATTTAGATGAGCACGTGAAACGCCAAAGCATACAAGGCTGCGGGCCATTTGCAGGAATATGTAGTTATAATAGTTGGGTGCTGTATGGCCGGCGCAGACATGATGTGCCGAAGGGCCAGTTTCTGCGCTGTCTAAATCTATGACTCTAATGTATCGCCTTACACATCTGCCATGCCTATTAGGAAGACTAAAACCATTATTTTCAAACTTAACATCAGACATTTCCTAGCTCTAGATTCCATCCTCTTCTTGGCAACTGTTTGAGACTGAACGAAACTGTTCACAACCTGGTGTCAAATGTGACCCCGCAATGAGCTTCCTGCCAAATATTCACACTGTCACTGAAACTGCCTATTCCACCTCTGTGCCCTCACCCAACTTTGCCTCTCCCTCAGCTCTTCTGCTGATGGAACACTGCTGCTTGCCTGTGTAATCTGTAGACTTGACTATTCCAATACAACCTGGCTGGTCTCCTACATTCTACCCTCCATAAACTTGAGGTGATCCAAAATACTGATGCCCATGTTCTAACTCACACAAATCCTGTTCACCTCTTACTCTCTCTACTCGCTGATCTACACTGGCCCCTGGTCAGCAACACTTCAATTTTAAAACTCCTTGCGTTCTATTCAAATCCCTCATTGTTTCAACCCTCCCCATCTCTGAAAACTCCTTCAGCCCTGCAACCCTCCTAGATATCTGCCCTCATCTAATTCTGGCCTCTTGAGCATCCCTGAGTTTAATTACTCGACCATTGGTGGCCGTGCCTTCGGCTGCTAAGGCCCGAATCTCTGGAAGAGAAGAGCAGAATTTCTTCAAAGTAAGCATTCCTGGAAGAGGTGTGGCAGTGAATTAAGCACTAAAATCAAAGCAAAATACTGCGGATGCTGAAACTCTGAAAAGAGAGCGGAAAGTTCTGGAAATACTCAGCAGGTCTGGCATTATTTGTGGAACGTTAACGTTTCAGGTCTGTGACCCTTCATCAAAGCTCGTAAGTGTTAGAAGTGTAAGTCTGTCATTTAATCTCTCCTCTCCGGCCCATCACAGTCCTTGCTTCCTTGTTCTTCTTCTCCATTCCCCTCTTCCACTTGCTCAAAGTTTGCCCGTTCTAATGAAGGGTCACAGATCTGAAACGTGAACTGTGTTTCTCTCTACACAGATGTTGCCAGGCCTGCTAATTATTTCCGGCATTTTCTCTTCTCATCCCGAATCTCTGGAATTCTCTTTCTAAACCCTAAATACGGTAAGTTGCACAGTGTCCAGTTTTAGGGAGTACTGCATGTATAGAGCACTAAATGTAGTAAAGTGAATGAGTGACTGAATGTTAAGAGATCTCAGAGTTCATCTCTTTCCAAAATTTAGTTAATGCTACATTTAGCGTCTCAATTAATTTTAAGCTGAACATGTAGTTTCTTTCACAGTCTGTTTGCGACAACTGGAGAGTTAATTGATGCTCATGGAATAGAAGGGTCACTGTCAGCTTTGATTAAAATCTAAATTAATGACAGAGAACAGTGAGTTGTGGTAAAGAGTTGTTTTTCACACTGGAGGAAGGTAGACAGTGGTGTTCACCAAGGGTTGGTGTTAGGCCCACTGTTTATTTTTCTGATATGTATAAATGATAAGCATTTTGGAATACAGAGGAAAATTTCACAATTTGATGATGAAACCAAATTGAAGGTGGTGAAGACAGTGAGATTAATAACGATCGATGCAACAGGACATACATAGGCTAGCAGAATGTGCAGACAAGAGGTAGATGGAAATTAAAACAGGCAAATGTGAGGTGATCCATCGGAATAACAAGGCGAGGCAATATACAGTTTGATAGAGTGCGCAAGGACAGAGGGACATCGAGTTCATATGCATAGATCCTTGAAGGCGGCAGGACATATTGAGTGAGTTGTTAGTCAAGCATATTGGATATTCGACCTGATAAATAGACGTATTGAGTACAGAAGAAGGAAAGTTATACTCAACATTTATAAATCTCTGGTTAGGCCCCAACTGGATTACTGCATCCAGTTCTGTTCACCACATTTTAGGAAGGATGTGAGGGTCTTTGACAGATCGTAGAGAAGATTTACCATAATGTTTCCAGGGATGGAGCATTTTAGCTACAAGTTTAGCCTGGAAAAGCTGGGATTGTTTTCCTTGGAGTAAATGAGATTGAGGTGAGATTTGATAGAGTTATACAAGATGATGACATGTTTGGATCAGGTAGACAGGAAAAGATTAGCTAATGGTACAAGGACTAGAGTTAAGGTTGTGTGAAAGAGATGCAGGGGGATGTGAAGAACAACTTCTTTACACAGCGAGTGGGAATGGGCTGGAAATCGCTGCCTACGAGGATGGTGGAAGCAGAGATGGTGAATGATTGCAAGTGGATATTGAATGAACACTTGAGAGAAATAAGCTTGGAGGAATATGGAGACAGAGCTGGGGAATGAGAATGACTGTATTTATCCACAAAAAGATGGAAGAGACTCGTTGGTTTGAATGGCGACATTCTGTGCTAAAATGACTAGAACACTACAACTCTATGACGGGGAATACAATTACTACTCCTTTGCTATGCTGGGAAAGTTTATAATGGACTGGGCAGTAGCACCCGGTTGAATCCCGTGATGTAAGTGAAATGTTTGATGACCCAGAACAAATGGTTAACAAATGTCCTTGACAATCAGAGTAAATCGGTTCAGCCTCACGCATAATTCTGGAATCATTCACTATAGGGAGTAGTTTCTCTGGTTTTCTCTAAATAGGACAGCAGCCAGGCTTTTCTCTGTGTCCCCCACCTCCATGTTGAAAGCCTTGTCACGTTTAGGTGACATAAGACACGTTACCTGGGCAACAGCTTTCTTCGATTGTGTTACTGCTTCTGTGTTCTCTTCAGTCCAACCGGTTTAAAACTGGTCATCATCACCATTAGGCAGTTCATGTATAGGAGTTGTACTCTCTGCAAATCGAGAGATGAGGGTCCGTTGGTACCCGACCAGCCTGAGGATAGGCCAGAGGGCAGTCTTTGAGGTGGACAGGGATAGGCACTGGATGGTCTCGACCTGATGTTGTTCTGGGCTGATGCTGGATGATCCAGTCTGGACATCTGGAAATGTGACACGATCCTGAACCAGCTGGGCCTTACGTGGATGGTCTTTTATTGCAGATCCAAAAGTATCTGCAGCAGTTCCTTTAAAAGGGTTAACTGTGCTGACATGGTGTGTGGTGATGAGGAGGAGATCATCGAAATATTGCAGCAGGCAGAAAGGCTGCAAAATGTTATCATAGGGGTTACTGTGGGACCCCTACTGACAGACAAATCCAGGCGTATCTCTGGCCTTAGAAGTGAATGTGAATTTAAATTGTTTCTCCAGTTTTACTGGGATACTCCAATAAACATGAAAGATATCCAGTTTGGGGAAGACAGTCCTGCCTCTGGGAATCAGGGAGAGTAGGGTGAGTGTCGCTCAGACAACCGGGTTCACTCAGAGGTGACTGAGTTGTATTTGTGGCGGGCAATAGACACTCACCAGCGGCCATCCGGTTTTCTAACTGGCTAAAGCAGGGAGTTAGTCGTGAATGTTCCTTTGTCACTGACGATCATGAGCCATTTGTCTGGGTACCTGGCACACTGTGGTAATTGACCAAGCTGTGTTACTAATCTGCAAGACCTCTATTGCTGCCTCAATCCTCTCAAAACGCTTCTCGACAGGGTCTGGACCCGTCTCAGAGGATAAGAGGAAGCAGTGTTACTGTCAGACTGATCAATGTCCCTACTGCAGCAGTCACAGGCACAGTGGCCCAGCCTCGGTGTTCGTAGGAATCACTGTTACTGTTAGCCTCACTAATGCAGCAATTTCTTCTGTCAGAGGTAGCAACTGAAGCAATGCACTGTGGGACTCTTACTTCAGCATGGGGGTTCTTGACCTGATCTCTGGATGGATCATTAAAGTTGAATCAAAGCCAATAGAGATTTACTTCAAAGTTATGTTTGGCTTTGATGCTAACTTGTAAATTTAAAGAAGCTTCACATTCACAAAAAAAATGCAGTCATGGTGTCTAGCATGGTTACCATATTAAAAAAAAATAATTCAGCTGTCTTAGGTGGTCCAATGTGATTTGCAAAGCTGCAACAGAGCGATACAAACTTGCATTTATTGATGACGTCAGAGTTTTCCTTTCTTTTTAAGGACAAGAAACTAGAAATTCTCTAAGCAACATTTGTAAGCCGTCAGGAATTTAGGAGACTTAGATTTTTTTACTTGTCCTGTGGTTTAAAATGCGTATGTGACCAGGAAGGGAAGCTGCTACTGTTCGTGCTGATAACAATCCTAAGGCATGTGTAACATCCACAAGGGGTGATGAAATTACCGAAGGAAATGTAAACACATGCTGACCATCAAGGTAGTCTCTCATGCCATAGTCTGAACAAAGAATTAGACATCACATTGGGCAATTGTAGCTTTAGGTGGAATTTGATGAGACAGTGTGTGATCTTGTCAAAGAAACATTCGGCCCACCTTGGAAAGAAAGGTATAAAAATTATTGCAAACAGATTTAGTGTTTTAGTCAGGTAACGTTCTCAGCTACTGAAGAGAATGATCAGCAGAGAGGTGTCCACTCACTGAGTAATCATTTATGTCTGACTCCTTGTAACGTATGTGTGACTAATGTGCATATTGAGAACAGGTGTAATGTAACTAGGTGTTTTGCATTGTTGTTAACGAATGGTATTCCTACCGAACTCAGTAAATCCATTAGTGTTTAATTTTAGCTTTGAGTATTGTCTTATTATTTCTTGTAATTCTCGTGTTCGAATAATAGAATAATCAATCAAGTATAAAATATTGCTACATCTAACGAACAGTTGCTTAGATATGTGACTCCACGAGACTCCACATTATCAGGTCCAGGAATATCTACAGAAATACCTGTGATCATCGTTATGTCCCTGACTAAATAACAACCCTTGTGAAAAAACTTAATCTCACTGATTGTGTTGTTCTCTGTTTGTGTGAGCTCTCACTGGCTGCTGAAGCATTCGTAATAATGAGAGAGATTCCTTTGTTAAAAAACACCCACTTTTACTGCACCTTTTTGTAATTCTATGACACTATTCCAATGACCATTTCTTACAACATTCCCTAGAATGTAGAAGAATGAGAGATGATCTAATTTAAACATATGAAATTCTTGATAAGATAGATGCTGGGTGGTGAGTAGGGGCGGCATATTTCCCTTGGCTATTGAATATAGAACAGTCGTAACAGTCTCAGGATAAGGGGCTAGTCATTAAGGATGAGATGAGGACAGGTTTCTTCACTCGAGGGTGGTGAATCTTTGGAATTCTCCATCCCAGAGAGCTGTGGATGCTCATTCGCTGAATATATTCAAAACAAAAATTGATAGATTTGTGGGTACTAAGGGAATTAAGGAATATCGGAGAGTGTGGGAAGGTAGAGTCGAGGTACAGGATTTGCCATGAGTTTGCTGAACGGCAGAGCAGGCTCTAAGGGTTGAATGGCCTATTCTTGCTCCCATTTATAATCTTCATAGCTTCTTAGAGAAGGGGAAAGAGGGAGAGAACGGGAAAAAGAGAGAGAGACTGTGTAGCAGAGAGTGAGACAAAGGTAGGAGTGAAGGTGAGAGAGAGAAAGGGAGAGTGAGAGGTCAGACAGAGAAAATAAAATTTGATATATAGAGAGCGACAGGGATGCAAATAAATAGGAATATACAGATAGAGAAGGTGATGCAGAGAGAGAGAGATTCGGAGAAAAAAGACATTGAGAGGGAAAGAGATGATGAGAGCTGGGTGAAGAACAGATACGTGGCCGTAGCAGAAAGCAAAGAGTGGGAGGAGTATTGTCTGACGAAATGGAAGAGGAAGAGAGAGTTAGAAAGGCAGAGAGAGGGAGAGAGAGAGAGAATGGTATACAGAGATTGAGAGACAGACCGGGATGAAGGGACAGAGACACAAAGATAGAAATAATGAGACACAGAGAGGGACAGGGAACGTGACAGAATGAGATACAGGAAGACATTGAAACGGAAAGGTCCAGCAATAGTCAGTGATATGGATATACAGAGATAGATAATGAGTGGGAAAGCGAGAGGGAGAATTTCGAGAGTCAGAGTGGGCGAGGGTATGAAAGAGAGATGCAGCACGAGGAACTGTCAGAGGAAGAGAGGAAGAGAGACAGAAGGAGAAAGAGATGGGAAATTTCGGCATACAGAAAATGGAGAGAGCAAGAAAAAAGAAGGGGAAGACGGAAATGAAGAGAGAGAAGTGGAGTTAGGCAATGTGACAGAAATTGGCAGTGTAAGAGAGATACGGATGGAAAAGGAGTAAGGTAGAGATTTACACAGAGAGAAATATAGACAGACAGGAAGAGAGAGACAGCTCAGCTCATCTGCTGCTGAAACCCTCATCCATGCATTTGTTACCTCGAGACTTGTCTATTCTAACACACTCCTGGCTGGTCTCCCATCTTCTACTCTCTGTAACCTTTTGGTCATCCAAAACTCTTCTGTCATCGTCGAATTGGCACCAAATTCTGTTCACCAACATCCCTGTGTTCACTAACCTGCATTGGCTCTTGGTCCAGTAACACCTGAATTTTAATATTCTCACTCGTGTGATCAATTCTTTCCATGGCCTTGCCCTTCTGATTATCCCAATCCCCTGTCCATTTCCAATATTCCTGAAACTTGTTCATCTTTAAGTATTTTTTCTAATTCCCTTTTAAAAGTGAATTTCTTTCCCTTTGTATCTCTCCCTAACCACACATTTTATCTCTCCAGCTCCACTGGTGCTGTGGAAGCTTGGATCCATAGAACGGTGTGAGCTACACTGTCCAACACTATTACACTGAGCTACCGGTCACATCCAACACATTGTACAGGACACACAGGCTGGCCGGGGTGATAGCGTGGGTGTAACGTATGTGTATCTGCAGCATGAGGAGGAGTCTGAATAAAGTGTCTATCAGTCATTCCGGCAACTTTCATGCACGTCTTTAAATCTTGGTCTATGCATGTCCACTGACCGCCCGTGCTGGTCCGTCTCAACTGAACATATATTCAGCAGCACCAGGATCCCTCTCTAGTGTTATTTGAAAGGACTAGGCATCCAACTTACAGGTAAGGGGCATTTAACTTACTTATGTTGCCGCAAATTGAGTAGATGTGCTGTGGATGGTTTACTGGAGGTTGTGTTGTGAACTGCTGAAGTCATTCGGGAAGGTCCGAGGATTTTCTGACCCAAGTTTCGACGAGGTATGAGGACTGTAGTTACAGTGTCTCTGGGTCTGTAACATGACCAACAAATGGAGCCGAGAGTGCAGAGATGTAAAGCTCTGTAAAAAGGGAAGAGGAGGAGGCTCTGCCCTACCCACTCCGGGGTTTCCTACCTATAGCTAACCCAGGAGCAGTGCATGAAGTGTCTCTGATTCAATAAAGAGGTTGTCACAGAGCCGTGTCACCGCCTGCAACAAGACATGGAGACTCACACCAAGGTGAGGCCGAGCTGTCAGTGGCCGTTTATTGCACAGATTCATTGAACGTCTGTGTGTCCAGCACTTTCCAGGCAGGAGCTAGTGAAGTATCCATTATCTCTCCCTATCCTGTCCATTGATACATCTGCTGGGTCACAGTGGCCATCTGTGCTGGGTGAGGTGAATCTTTCATTTTCTCCCTCAGCAGTGAGAAGCAGGATGAGAAGTCCCGTGGCTTTGTCAGAACAGTGGGATTCCTGATGGTGTAGGTGGTCTGCGAGGCCCACATGTCAACGGGGAGAGGTACAGGAACTGAAGGAACTTTCATTCCATTAATGTACAGTTGGTGTGTGACCATCATGTTGGTGAATGTTCACTATCCTGGCAGCAGTCATGATACTTTCATCTTGAAGCAGTCAGCTGTTCCCAAACAATTCAGACATCCATGCAAAACAAAGATGTGACTCCACGGAGACAAAGGATAACCCCTCTGGGCATAATTCATGTTTCTGCACCCCGACACCACATCCCACGCCAACCAACCACACACAATTAACATGTGTAAAACGTGAACAAAGGAACCACCAGGAATATCGTGGAACAGTCGTTTGGTGTGATGTATCAATGCTTCCGATGTCTGAACCTCTCGGGGGGATCCTTCCAGTACACACTGGAGCAGGATTCCAACTTCATGGTGTTCTGCTGCACCCTTCATATCATTATCATCTTGAGGACACAGCTTTGCCACCTGGGATCCAGAGGTCACCTCAGGAGGGGGAGGAGGCAGGGAGGATATTTCCTGGATGCCTTCGACCCAGACAGGTTGTCGGAGAGAGATCTGCAAAGATTACCTTTCCCATAGGACAGCTTCCCTTTCCTACCATGGATCCCCAGTTCTCCACCATTACACACATCTGAAACGCCCCATCACAGCGTCCCCTTGGTCACCATCCTGCAAATAGAACCACAAACAAAAAGCTTTTCATTAAAATATTTATCCAATAACACATCTCATTGTACAAACAAATATGGACGATTCATTCTTTTCTATCCCATTAGGGCCTGTCATGTGGGTTCCCTAGATTTGCCTAAAGCTCCTACACAGTGCTTTCCCGGTGGCTGCAGCATGGCTGGTGGAAGGCTGCTGACTTTCACTGGGGGAAACTGAAGAATACCTTTAGGATTCTGTTTAATGTTAGCTGCCAGTCTCTTTTTGTACTCTCTCTTTGATTCGCTTATTTGCTTTTTCAGTTCTCCTCTCAGCCTCGACATTCAGCCTGGTTCTCCTTGTATTATCTAACTGACATCTGCCATAAGCACACTTTTTCTTCTTCATCTTCAACTCTATCTATTTGGTCATCCATTGAGCTGTGGATTTGTTTGTTTACCCTACCATTCCCCTTCGAGAGAATACGCCTTGACTGTGTGCGAACTATCCCTTCTTTGAAGGAATCCCATTACTCAGCTATTGATATTCCTGTTAAAGTTTGACTCCTATTTATCCCATCCACCTCCCCGCCCCCCACCCGCCCTTCCCGCCTCCTCCCCACCACCACCAGCACTATTTTTACGCAGTTGAAGTTGGTTTTATCCCAGTTAATTGCTCTTTCTCTGGATTGATATTTGTCCTCTCCCAAAGCCAACCTAAACCTTATGATACAATGGTCACTGTCCCCAAAATGCTCTCCTACTGATATTTGATTGACTTGGCCCAGCTCATTTTCGAGAACCAGGTCTAACAGTGCCTCTTTTCTCGTTCGACAAGAACATACTGCTGTGGAAAATGTTCCTGCCCTCACGCCCCGCCCTTTACATTACTATTACTCCAGTTCAAATTTGGATAATGAATATCCCTCATTGTAACTACTGTATAATTCTTGCATCGTTCAGTAATGTCTTTGCAAATTTGTTCCTCCACGGCCTTCTCATGAGCTGGTGCTCAATAGACGACCGATAAATATAACAGCACATTTTTTGTTCCTCAACTCCAGCCAAATAGATTCTGTCCTTGGAAAACCTATCACCGTCGCGCTCCCCCCATCCCCGGAACGTTCTCTCTCTCCAGAACTATAATGTGCTCTTCAATCAATACCGCCACCCCTACCCATTTTCTTCCTTTCCTAACTTTCCTGAACACCTTGTATCCAGGAATATTTAACGTCCAGTCCTGTATTCCTTTGAGCTAGGTCTCAGTTACAGTAGCAGCATCATAATTCCTTCTGGCAATCTGCACCTTTAGCTCATCAGTCTTATTAACTACACTCCGTGCATTCACATACAGGCACATTTACCCTGACTTAAACTTTATTACAATCTCCCTTAACCCGACCACACATAATACATTTCTAAACCTTACTATTGTGCTATCCATCTCTCTCAGTATGCTGTTCCATTTAAGATTCCTCTCTGATGTTTACTCCTGGTTCCAGCACCCCTACCAATTTAGTTTAAACCGTCCCCACCAGCACCGATAAATCACCCCGCAAAGTTGATCAGGTGCAATCCGTCCGGTCTGTACAGATCCCACGTTCTCCAGAACTGGTCCCAGTGTTCAGGAATCTAAACCTCCTCATTTTAGCAGCATCTTTTTCAGCCACACATACATCCGCACTATCCTCATATTTATATACTCACTCGCAAGGGGTACTGTAAGCAATCTGGAAATTGCTACTTTTGAGGTCCTTCACGAGCTTGTTTCCCAGCTCCCTGAAATATGTCTGCAGGACCACTTCCCTCTTTCTGCCTATCTCATTCCTATCGTTGTAGACCACGACGGCTCACCCTCCACCTTCAGGATGCTCTGCCGATGCTCAGTGATATCCTTGACCATAACACCAGGGAGGTAACACACCATACAGGAGGCATGTCTGCGCCCTCGGAAATGCCTGTCTGTTCCAGTGAGTATCAAATCTCCAATCACTAACAACATCCCAGTCTTCCTTGTACCGTCAGTACAGCTGAGACAGCCCTGGTAGCATGGCCTTGTCTCTGGCTGCAGTCCCCAGTTGAACCATCAATTTTCTTTGCATTGAATACTATTTGGAGAGTGATATGCACTCAGGGGTCTCCTCTGATACTTACCTGATTCTTCCTGACTGACTGTTGATCAGCCATTCCCTCTCGCCTGCATACTCTTAAGCTGCTGGGTAACCTCGTCTATACACATGCTATCCACCAATCACTCAACCTCACGCAGACACAACGGTGACATCAATGGTCCCACCATCGGCAGCTTGTACATCCTCCTAGTCAGCAGGATGAGGTGGATGTGGGCGTTAAGAAGGGACATAAGGCAGGAAAATAGCATCATACTGAATGTTCTCGGTGATGCCGGATGCGGCGGGCTCTGTCTCAGCCGATCCCATGATGTGGAGAACCTTCTACTTCCTCAGGCTCAAGGGATGAAGGTATGCCTGGCATCCGCCAGCTCACTGCTGCTCCCTGCGATTATGGACCACCTTGTCCTATAAGAGATAATGCAGAATGTCAGTGATTGTGTTGCACTGTGTTTAGGTGATGTGTCTGCCATAGCTGAATAGTTGGAATTATGTGGAGGCAGTGAGGAGTGGGTGTGAGGCTGACATCAGTGGAAGGTGTGTGAGGATGAGGTGGCGTATGTGAATGTTAGCTGTGAGCCCTGAGTGTTGATTAGATTAGAGATACAGCACTGAAAGAGGCCCTTCGGCCCACCGGGTCTGTGCCGAACATCAACTGCTGATGGGTGAGTGACGGGGGTGTGGTAGATTGAGCAGTGTGAGAGGTTGACGGTGAAGGGTGTAGGAGATACTATGTGGAGATGAATTCACTGACATGGACCACGCATGTGAGCTCATTAAACCTCTTCTGGCACTGCTGCCAGGTCCTCGGGGCCAGACTTCTTGCATTGACCTCCCTGGCCACCTGTTCTCATTCCCTTCGGAGGGCGTTCCTTGAGGGTCTCCACCCCACTCCACGGAAACATGGTCTCTCTCCTCCTGTCACGCTCCATGACTAAGGCCTCCAGAGCCACAGAGCCCTCTTTCTGTCCTAGTGTTCCATTTACCTTGTCTCCAATTGTGGCAGTCACAGTCCGCTGCAGCAGCCTCCTGTGATTCAGTGCAGCTTGCCTTTAACAGGGACAGACTGCCTTTAAGAGCTGAATCCTAGCTGAAACACATGCCAGTTTCAAACGCAATTAGGCCCCTGTTAAGCCTGCAGACAGACATCAGTGCGGGTCACCCTGGGAGGAACGTCGGATTCATGGAAATGAGGAGGCGGCAGGAGGTTTGTGTGTCACCTACCTCAACAGGAACGGCCACTGCATGACCCCTCTGACCAATAAGCGATGCAAACCTGATTTTCCCGCTCTTTCTATTCCGATTTCCGTCTTTCACGCCCTCTTTCTCTCTATCTCTCTCTTCATTCTCTGTCTCTTGATCGCAGAATCAGAGATTGATGCAGTAGAGAAGGTGGCTATTCGGCCCATTTTGTCAGTGCTGTCTCTTTGAAAGAACTACCTAATTAGTTCCTCTCCCCTCCTCTTTCTCCAGACTCCTATTTATTTATTTGTTTCCTTTACAAGTGTTTATTAAGTCCCCTTTTGAAAGATATTAGTGAATCTGCTTTCACCATGTTTTCTGACATTAAATTCCAGATCCCAACAGCTCGCTGTGTAGGAAAATTCTCCTCAATTGGTCTCTGCCTCTGTGTCTTCTTAATACTAACCATTCTGACACTGGAATCAGTTTCACATTAATGACGCTTTCAAAACCCTTCATGATTTTGATTTCTATATTACATCCCTCATTACTGTTTACTGCTCTATAGAAAACAATCCTAGCTTTTCCAATCCTCCATGTAACTGAATTCCCAGATCACTGGTACTATATGATGAAAATTCTGCTGTTCCATGTGCCATGTACTGGGATGTGCTGTAGTGTTGTATGTACATTTAGCATAACTTCCTAGCTTTTGTTTTCTATGCCTCTATTTATAAAGCCCAGGTGACCAAGCAAGTGGATGAGGGTAAACCAGTGGATGTGGTGTACATGGATTTTAGTAAGGCATTTGATAAGGTCCCCCATGGTAGACTTATGGAGAAAGTCAGGAGGCATGGGATAGTGGGGAATGTGGCCAGTTGGATTAAGAATTGGCTAACTGATAGAAGGCAGAGAGTGGTCTTAGATGGTAAATACTCAGCCTGGAGCCCAGTTACCAGTGGCGTGCCGCAGGGATCA
Source organism: Heterodontus francisci (assembly GCF_036365525.1). Classification (NCBI taxonomy): domain Eukaryota; kingdom Metazoa; phylum Chordata; class Chondrichthyes; order Heterodontiformes; family Heterodontidae; genus Heterodontus; species Heterodontus francisci. The sequence goes on from NW_027141473.1 coordinate 5,991,537, forward strand.
GTTCTGGGTCCTCTCCTGTTTGTGATTTTTATTAACGACTTGGATGAGGAAGTCGAAGGGTGGGTCAGTAAATTTGCAGATGATACAAAGGTTGGTGGAGTTGTGGATACCGAGGAGGGCTATTGTCGTCTGCAAAGGGACTTGGATAGGTTGCAGTGCTGGGCTGAAAAGTGGCAGATGGAGTTTAACCCTGAAAAGTGTGAGGTCGTCCATTTTGGAAGGACAAACATGAATGCAAAATACTGGGTTAACGGTAGGGTTCTTGGGCATGTGGAGGAGCAGAGAGACCTTGGGGTCTATGTGCATAGATCATTGAAAGTTGCAACTCAAGTGGATAGGGCTGTGAAGAAGGCATATGGGGTGTTAGCGTTCATTAGCAGAGGGATTGAATTTAAGAGCCGTGAGGTGATGATGCAGCTGTACAGGACCTTGGTAAGGCCTCATTTGGAGTACTGTGTGCAGTTCTGGTCGCCTCATTTTAGGAAGGATGTGGAAGCCTTGGAGAGGGTGCAGAGGAGATTTACCAGGATGTTGCCTGGAATGGAGAATAAGTCTTACGAGGAAAGGCTGAACATTCTAGGCCTCTTCTCATTAGAAAGGAGAAGGATGAGGGGTGACATGATAGAGGTTTATAAGATGATCAGGGGAATAGATAGGGTAGACAGTCAGAAACTTTTTCCCCGGGTGGAGCAAAGCGTTACAAGGGGTCATAAATTTAAGGTGAAGGGTGGGAGATATAAGGGGGATGTCAGGGGAAGGTTCTTTACCCAGAGAGTGGTCGAGGCATGGAATGCCTTGCCCGGGGAAGTTGTTGAGTCAGAAACTTTAGGGACTTTCAAAAGGCTTTTGGATAGGTATATGGATAAAGGAGAATGATGGGGTATAGATTAAATTGTCCTTGACAGAGGACAAAGGATCGGCACAACATTGTGGGCCGAAGGGCCTGTTCTGTGCTGTATGTTCTATGTTCTATGTTCTATGTTCTATGATCTCATAAGCGTTGTTAACTGCTTTGTTAACCTGTCTTGTGACCTTCAACGATTTGCACCTGAACTCCCCAGGTCTCTCTGTGCTTGCAATCGCTTTACTGTTGCAACAGGTAGCTTGTGTTGTCGCTCCACATACATCCTTCTAAAATGTGTTATCTCACGCATCTGCTGTGACAATTGAAATTTCAGAAGATTAAAGGCATTGTATTCAGTTGCACTCCAAACTCCATTTCCTAGCTAACGACGTCATACTCTCCATGGCAACTGAGTGAGGCTAAACAAGACTGTTCACACCTTGGTGCCATATTTGACACCGAGACGAGCTTCTGACCACAGAGACGAACCTTCATTAAAACAACATATCCCCACCCAGAAAATCATAGAAAAATCATAGAAAATCATAGAACGATTACAATACAGAAAGAGGCCACTGTGTCTCTGCCAGCCAAAACAAACGAGACCCTCCCAGCTGAATCCAACCTTCCAGCATTTGGTCCGTAGCCTGCAGATTACAGAACCTGAGGTCCATCGTGACACCTTTAAAATGCGATGAGCGGTTCAGCCCAAACTATCCTTTCAGGCATTGAGTTCCAGACCCCTATCACACTCTAAGTGAAACTGTTTTCCTCATATCCCCTCTAATCTTTCTACTCATCACTTTAAATCCATGGCACCTCATCACTGACCTCTCTCGTAAGGTGAATAGACCCTTCACCTCCAATCTATCCAGCCCCTCTATTTTTTTCTTTATATTTCAATCAGATCTCCCCTCAGCCATCCCTGTTCCAAGGAAAACAACACCAACCTGTCTAAACTTTCCTCGCAGCTGCATGTTTTCCAGTCCTGGTGACATCTGCATAAATCTCCTCTGTACCCACTCTTGTGCAATTACATCCTTTCTGTAATAATGTGACCAGAAATATGCACAATACTCAAGTTTTGGTCTAACTAATGGTTTATACCATTCCAGCTTAACCTCCCTGCTCTTATATTCTCTACCTCGTGTAATGAAGGAAAGGGTTTCATGTGCCTTCTTAACCATCTTATCGACCTGTCATGCTAGCTTCAGGGACCTGTGGACATTCACTCCAATCTCCCTCATTTCCTCTACACTTCTCAGTATTTTCCCATTATTCGTGCATTCCTTTGCCTTGTTTGAACTCCCCAGCTGCATCACCTCACACTTCTCCAAGTTGAATTCCATTTGCCACTTTCCTGCCCATCTGAACAGACCATCAATATCTTCCTGCAGCCTATCGCTATCCTCCTCACTATCTATCACACGGTCAATCTGTGTGTTGTATGCAAACTTCTTGATCATGCCCTTTCATTTACGTCCAAATCGTTAATCTACAACACAAACAGCAGGGGACCCAGTACTGAGCCCTGAAGAAAGCCACTGGAAAGAACCCTCAAGTCGCAAAAACACCCATCAACAATTAAACTTTGTTTCCTGCCATTGAGCCAATTTTGTATCCACCTTGTTACTTTTCCCTGCATCCAATAGGATTTTATTTTTTTAACCAGTTTGCCATGTGGACCCTTGCCAACGGCCTTGCTAAAATCCATGTAGACCACATGAACTGCATGCCCCATTTATCTTCCGTGTTACCTCTTCAAAAAAAAACCATGCAAATTAGTCAGACAGGATCTTCCTTTAACAAATCCATGCTGACTATCCTTGATAATCTGTGCCTTTCTGAGTGGCAGTTTATCTTGTCTCTCAGAATGGATTCCAATAATTTTTCCACTACTGAGGTTAGACTGACAAGCCTGTAATTATTCGGTCAATCCCTCGGTCCCTTTTTAAACATAGGTACAACCTAAGCAGTTCTCCAATCCTCTGGCACCACTCCTGCATCTAGTGTGGACTGGAAAATAGTGGTCGGGTTCTCTGCTATTTCCTCTGCTGCTTCTTTTAGCAACCTTGGGTACATTTCATCCGTCCCTGGTGATTTATCAACTTTCAAGGATGCTAATCCCATTAATACTTCCTCTCTCCCTATGTTTATGGCATCCAATACTTCACACTCTTTCACCTTAACTGTAATATCTGCATGGTCTCCCTCTTTTGTGAAGACAGTCGCAAAGGATTCATTAAGAACCATACCAATATCATCCTCCCCTACACAAAGGTTACCTTTTTGCACTATAATGGGTCCGATTCTCCCCTTAAATATGTTCTCACTCTTAAAGTACTGAAAACAAAATTGCATTCACCTGGATTTTTCTTCCCAATATTCTTACATGATCTCTGTTTGCTTTCCTAACTTCCTTTTTAATTTCACCCCATCACTTCCTATACTCTTGGTTTTCTGTTGCATTGAGTTCTCAGTGTCGGACATAAGCTTTCCTCTTCTGCCTTATCTTACCCTGCAGGCTCCTTGACATCCACGGGCTGCAGATTTGGCCGTTTCACCCTGTTTTCTTTGTGGAAACATGTTTAGTCAGAACCGCTTGAATCTCCCCTTTGAATGCCTCCCACTGCCCTGAGACTGATTTACCTTCAAGTAGCTGTTTCCAGTCCACTTTCGCCAAATTGCTCCTCAGTTTAGTAAAATTGGACTTGCCCCAATTGTAAAGTCTAATGCCTGCTCTATCACTGTCCTTTTGCATTCTTGTGTTAAATCTGACTGAATTATAATCAGTCCCACCAAAATGCTCTCCCACTGCCACTCCTTGCAGCGAGGCATCTTCATTGCCGAAAGCCAGGTCCAAAACTGCACCCTCTTGTTGACCTTTCTGCATTCTGGCCAAAACAGTTCTGAATAAAGGCCAAAGAAGTTCTCCATAACATCGCCTGACTTCACCCCTGTCTCTCGCTGCTCCTCTGCTCAAAACGCTCATTCATTGTTTCATTACTTCCAGACTTGACCATTACAATGCCCTCCTGTTGATCTCACACACTCTACTGTCTGTAAACTTCAGGTCATCCAAAATTCTGCTACTGATGTGTTAACTCATAGTAACCCCCGTTCACCTTCCACTCCTCTGTTCGCTGTACTACATTGCCTGTCGTTTAAGAAGTGTCTTGATTTTAAAATTCTTATACTAGTTTTCCAATTCCTCCATTTCAGCACACCCTGGGCTAGAAGGTTATGGGCCCTCGTTAGTTGAGGTCGGACGGGGAGCCTACAGAATCGCGATGGGTGCTGGGGGCAGAGGGACAAAGAACAAAGAACAAAGAAAATTACAGCACAGGAGCAGGCCCTTCGGCCCTCCAAGCCTGCGCCGATCCAGTTCCTCGATCTAAACATGTCGCCTATTTTCGAAGTGTCTGTATCTCTTTGCTTCCTGCCCATTCATGTATCTGTCTAGATACATCTTAAAAGACGCTATCGTGCCCACGTCTACCACCTCCGCTGGTAACGCATTCCAGGCACCCACCACCCTCTGTGTAAAGAACTTTCCACGCATATCCCCCGAAAACTTTTCCCCTCTCACTTTGAACTCGTGACCCCTAGTAATTGAATCCCCCACTCTGGGAAAAAGCTTCTTGCTATCCACCCTGTCTATACCGCTCATGATTTTGTACACCTCAATCAGGTCCCCCCTCAACCTCCGTCTTTCTAATGAAAATATTCCTAATCTACTCAACCTCTCTTCACAGCTAGCGCCCTCCATACCAGGCAACATCCTGGTGAACCTCCTCTGCACCCTCTCCAAAGCATCCACATCCTTTTGGTAATGTGGCGACCAGAACTGCACGCAGTATTCCAAATGTGGCCGAACCAAAGTCTTATACAACTGTAACATGACCTGCCAACCCTTGTACTCAATACTAAAATAAAAGCAAAATACTGCGGATGCTGGAAATCTGAAACAAAAACAAGAAATTCTGGATTCATTCAGCAGGTCTGGCAGCATCTGTGGAAAGAGAAGCAGAGTTAACGTTTCGGGTCAGTGACCCTTCTTCGGAACTCCCAAAGAAGGGTCACTGACCCGAAACGTTAACTCTGCTTCTCTTTCCACAGATGCTGCCAGACCTGCTGAGTGAATCCAGCATTTCTTGTTTTTGCTTGTACTCAATACCCCGTCCGATGAAGGAAAGCATGCCGTATGCCTTCTTGACCACTCTATTGACCTGCCTTGCCACCTTCAGGGAACAATGGACCTGAACACCCTAATCTCTCTGGACAACAATTTTCCCAGGACTTTTCCATTTACTGTATAGTTCACTCTTGAATTGGATCTTCCAAAATGCATCACCTCGCATTTGCCCTGATTGAACTCCATCTGCCATTTCTCTGTCCAACTCTCCAGTCTATCTATATTCTGCTGTATTCTCTGACAGTCCCCTTCACTATCTGCTACTCCACCAATCTTAGTGTCGTCTGCAAACTTGCTAATCAGACCACCTATACTTTCCTCCAAATCATTTATGTACATCACAAACAACCGAGGTCCCAGCACGGATCCCTGTGGAACACCAATGGTCAGACGTCTCCATTTTGAGAAACTCCCTTCCACTGCTACTCTCTGTCTCCTGTTGCCCAGCCAGTTGTTCATCCATCTAGCTAGGACACCTTGGACCCCATGCGCCATCACTTTCTCCATCAACCTACCATGGGGAACCTTATCAAACGCCTTACTGAAGTCCATGCATATGACATCTACATCCCTTCCCTCATCAATCAACTTTGTCACTTCCTCAAAGAATTCTATTAAGTTGGTAAGACATGACCTTCCCTGCACAAAGCCATGTTGCCTATCACTGATAAGCCCATTTTCTTCCAAATGGGAATAGATCCTATCCCTCAGTAACTTCTCCAGCAGCTTCCCTACCACTGGCGTCAGGCTCACCAGTCTATAATTACTTGGATTATCCCTGCTGCCCTTCTCAAACAAGGGTTTAGCAACTCTCCAGTCCTCCGGGACCTCACCTGTGTTTAAAGATGCTGCAAAGATATCTGTTAAGGCCCCAACTATTTCCTCTCTCGCTTCCCACAGTAACCTGGGATAGATCCCATCCGGACCTGGGGACTTGTCCACCTAAATGCCTTTTAAAATACCCAACGCTTCCACCCTCCTTATGCCGACTTGACCTGGAGTAATCAAACATCTGTTCCCAACCTCAACATCCTCATGTCCCTCTCCTCGGTGAATACCGATGCAAAGTACTCGTTTAGAATCTCACCCATTTTCTCTGACTCCACGCATAACTTTCCTCCTTTGTTCTTGAGTGGGCCAATCCTTTCTCTCGTTACCCTCTTGCTCCTTATATATGAATAAAGGGCTTTGGGATTGTCCTTAACCCTGTTTGCTAAAGATATTTTGACCCCCTTTAATTCCTTGTTTCAGATTGGTCCTACATTCCCGATATTCTTTCAAAACTTTATTTATTTATTTTTATTTAGTGATACAGCACTAAAACAGGCCCTTCGGCTCACCAAGTCTGTGCTGACCAACAGCCACCCATTTATACTAACCCGACAGTAATCCCATATTCCCTATACTAGGGGCAATTTACAACAGCCAATTTACCTATCACCTACAAGTCTTTAGATGTGGTAAGGAAACCGGAGCACCCAGCGAAAACCCACGCAGACACAGGGAGAACTTGCAAACTCCACACAGGCTGTACCCAGAGTCGACCCTGGGTTCCTGGAGCTGTGAGGCTGCGGTGCTAACCACTGCACGACTGTGCTGCTTCGTCTTACTTCAGCTACCAAGACCTTATGTATGCATCCTTTTTCCTCTTAGATAGTCTCTCAATTTCACCTGTCATCCATGGTTCCCTAATCTTGCCATTTCATGCCCTCATTTTCACAGGAACATGTCTCTCCTGCACGCTAATCAACCTCTCTTTAAAAACCTCCCACATATCACATGTGGATTTACCTTCAAACAGCTGCTCCCAATCTACATTCCCCAGCTTTTGCCGAATGTTGGTACTGTTGGCATTCCTCTAATTTAGCACTTTTCCTTTAGGACCACTCTCGTCTTTGTCCATGAGTATTTTAAAGCTTACGGAATTGTGATCACTATTCCCAAAGTCGTCCCCTACTGAAACTTCAACCACCTGGCCGGGCTCATTCCCCAACACCAGGTCCAGTATGGCCCCTTCCCGAGTTGGACTATTTACATATTGCTCTAGAAAACCCTCCTGGATGCTCCTGACAAATTCTGCTCCATCTGGACCTCTAACACTAAGTGAATCCCTGTCAATGTTGGGAAAATTAAAATCTCCTATCACCACCACCCTGTTGCTCCTACATCTTTCCATAGTCTGGTTACATATTTGTACCTCTATCTCATGCTCGCTGTTGGGAGGCCTGTAGTACAGCCCCAACATTGTTACCGCACGCTTCCTATTTCTGAGTTCTGCCCATATTGCCTCACTGCTCGAGTCCTCCATCGTGCCCTCCTGCAGCACAGCTGTGATATCCTCTTTGACCAGTAATGCAACTCCTCCACCCCTTTTACCTCCCTCTCTATCCCGCCTGAAGCATCGATATCCTGGGATATTTAGTTGCCAATCATGCCCTTCCCTCAACCAAGTCTCAGTAAAATCAATGACATCGTACTCCGAGGTCCTAATCCATGCCCCAAGTTCATCTGCCTTACCTACTACACTTCTAGCATTAAAACAAATGCACCTCAGACCACCACTCCCTTTGCGTTCATCTTCTGCTCCCTGCCTCCTCTTCCCCTTAGTCACGCTGACTTCATTTTCTAGTTCCTTACAGGCTTTCGTTACTACCTCCTTACTGTCCACTGACCTCCTCATTTGGTTCCCATCCCCCTGCCACATTAGTTTAAACCCTCCCCAACAGCGTTAGCAAAAGCGCTTCCAAGGACATTGGTTCCAGTCCGTCCCAGGTGTAGACCGTCCAATTTGTCATCGTCCCACCTCCCCCAGAACCGGTCCCAACGTCCCAAAAATCTGAACCCCTCCTTCCTGCACCATCTCTCAAGCCACGAATTCATCCTGACTATTCTTTCATTTCTACTCTGACTAACACGTGGCACTGGTAGCAATCCTGAGATTAATTAATCTCAGGAAGTACTTAAATAATGTCCAGTACACTATCTAATTTGTGTTCTGCAGAATAATCAGAGAAAATATTCATTTTCTTCATGCTGTCCGATTATTATAATATATTACAAATTAATTTTCATCTAACAATCACAGTAGGTTTCCAGTTATTATTCAGCCCTATAGTAGCAGGAAATCTAACTAGTGTCTTGTCCAAAAATCACAATAAAATTCCAATTATTGTCCACTCCAATAAAAACTAAATATGTAACTATTGAATACTCAGCAAAAGTAGCATAATTAGTAAATATGAAGGCATTGCTTTGTGTCAGAAATATATGTATCGATTAATTGTCCTTCCAACTTCCACAATAAAAGTGCTATTTTTTCTGTATAATGATCACCTTTGCAGTCTAAACGAAAATAGAAAATAATGAAAATACACAACAGATCTGGCAGCAACTGTGGAAAGAGAAATACGCTTAATGTTTCAGGGCAACGACCCATCATCAAACAAGGAAAAGTTACAAATGCAATAGTTTTTAAGGGTTAAAATGCAGGAGATTGGGAAAAAGAACTGAATTGATGGTCTGTGATGGAGTGAAAGATGGCAGACATTAAATGACAAAAGAGTTGGTAGGGCAGAGTCAAAGAGACTAATAACGGGACAAGCAAAGGGATAAAAGATGTGTCCACAGACGGCATGAATGGCAGAATAACAGTCAGCTGCCACGCGAAGTAAAAATGAGAAAAGACAAGATTAAGATTGAAACATGCAAGGACAATTAAATAAAGTTGGGGTGGGGGGTGTTGCTCAGATGTTGGGGCCTGAAATTTCTGCTTTCAATGTTGAGTCCAGAAGGCTGTAAAATGCCTAATTAAAAGATGATGTGTTGTTCCTCGAGCCTGTGTTGAACTTCATTGGAATACTGCGGTCGGCCAAGGACAGAAATAAATGAGTGAGACAAGGTGGAGTGTTAAAATGGCAGGCACTTTCAGATCGGGGACACACTTGCAGTCTGAATGACGTGGCAATATTAGCAGCAGCTGATTTGTGATACTGTGCTGAATGGTATCAGGTTAGTAATCTGCAGTTTTTGAAAACCTCCATGGCCACACCCCTCCAATTACTGCCATTCCCCTGTCCATCCCATACTCCTGTAAATCCTCTCGCCTCAGTTCTTTTCCAAGTCCCTGGTTAAAATAGGTTTGTTTCCCTCTCTATCTTTAGATGGGTCTGTTTTTGTTGAGTACTTTAGATGGGTCTGTTTTTGTCCAGTGTGTGCAGGAGGGTTTTCTGACACAGTATGTGGACAGGCCAACCAGGGGCGATGCCACATTGGATTTGGTACTGGGTAATGAACCCGGCCAGGTGTTCGATTTAGATGTAGGTGAGCACTTTGGCGATAGTGATCACAATTCGGTTAGGTTTACCTTAGCGATGGGCAGGGACAGGTATATACCGCAGGGCAAGAATTATAGCTGGGGGAAAGGAAATTATGACGCGATTCGGCAAGATTTAGGATGTGTAGGATGGGGAAGGAAACTGCAGGGGATGGGCACAAACGAAATGTGGAGCTTATTCAAGGAGCAGCTAATGCGTGTCCTTGATAAGTATGTACCTGTCAGGCAGGGAGGAAGTTGTCGAGCGTGGGAGCCGTGGTTTACTCAAGTAGTTAAAGCACTTGTCAAGAGGAAGAGGGCGGCTTATGTTCGGATGAGACGTGAAGGCTCAGTTAGGGCGCTTGAGAGTTACAAGCTAGCCAGGAAGGATCTAAAGGGAGGGCTAAGAAGAGCAAGGAGAGGACACGAGAAGTCATTGGCGGATAGGATCAAAGAAAACCCGAAGGCTTTCTATAGGTATATCAGGAATAAAAGAATGATAAGAGTTAGAACAGGGCCAATCAAGGATAGTAGTGGGAAGTTGTGTGTTGAATCAGAGGAGATAGGGGAAGCGTTAAATGAATATTTTTCGTCAGTATTTACAGTAGAGAAAGAAAATGTTGCCGAGGAGATTACTGAGATACAGCCTACTAGGCTAGATGGGATTGAGATTCACAAGGAGGAGGTGTTAGCAATTTTGGAAAGAGTGAAAATAAATAAGACCCCTGGGCCAGATGGGATTTATCCTCGGATTCTCTGGGAAGCCAGGGAGGAGATTGCAGAGCCGTTGTTGTTGATCTTTATGTCGTCTTTGTCGACAGGAGTAGTGCCGGAGGACTGGTGGATAGCAAATGTTGTCCCCTTGTTCAAGAAGGGGAGTAGAGACAGCCCTGGTAATTACAGACCTGTGAGCCTTACTTCGGTTGTGGGTAAAATGTTGGAAAGGGTTATAAGAGATTTATAAGGATTTATAATCATCTTGAAAAGAATAAGTTCATTTGTGATAGTCAGCACGGTTTGTGAAAGGTAGGTCGTGCCTCACAAACCTTATTGAGTTTTTCGAGACGGTGACCAAACAGGTGGATGAGGGTAAAGCCGTGGATGTGGTGTATATGGATTTCAGTAAGGCGTTTGATAAGGTTCCCCACGGTCGGCTATTGCAGAAAATACGGAAGTGTGGGGTTGAAGGTGATTTAGAGCTTTGGATCAGAAATTGGCTAGCTGAAAGAAGACAGAGGGTGGTGGTTGATAGCAAATGTTCATCCTGGAGTTTAGTTACTAGTGGTGTACCGCAAGGTTCTGTTTTGGGGCCACTGCTGTTTGTCATTTTTATAGATGACCTGGATGAGGGTGTAGAAGGGTGGGTTAGTAAATTTGCGGATGACACGAAGGTCTGTGTAGTTGTGGATAGTGTCGAAGGGTGTTGTAGGGTACAGAGGGACATAGATAGGCTGCAGAGCTGGGCTGAGAGATGGCAAATGGAGTTTAATGCGGAGAAGTGTGAGGTGATTCACTTTCGAAGGAGTAACAGCAATGCAGAGGACTGGGCTAATGGCAAGATTCTTGGTAGTGTAGATGAGCAGAGAGATCTTGGTGTCCAGGTACATAAATCCCTGAAAGTTGCGACCCAGGTTAATAGGGCTGTTAAGAAGGCATATGGTGTGTTAGCTTTTATTAGTAGGGGGATCGAGTTTCGGAGCCACGAGGTCATGATGCAGCTGTACAAAACTCTGGTGAGACCGCACCTGGAGTATTGCGTGCAGTTCTGGTCACCGCATTATAGGAAGGATGTGGAAGCTTTGGAAAGGGTGCAGAGGAGATTTACTAGGATGTTGCCTGGTGTGGAGGGAAGGTCTTACGAGGAAAGGCTGAGGGACTTGGGGTTGTTTTCGTTAGAGAGAAGGAGGAGGAGAGGTGACTTAATGGAGACATACAAGATAATCAGAGGGTTAGATAGGGTGGATAGTGAGATTCTTTTTCCTCGGATGATGATGGCAAACACGAGGGGACATAGCTTTAAGTTGAGGGGTGAAAGATATAGGACAGATGTCAGAGGTAGTTTCTTTATGCAGAGAGTAGTAGGGGCGTGGAACGGCCTGCCTGCAACAGTAGTAGACTCGCCAACTTTAAGGGCATTTAAGTGGTCATTGGATAGACATATGGATGAAAATGGAATAGTGTAGGTCAGATGATCGGCGCAACATCGAGGGCCGAAGGGCCTGTACTGCGCTGTAATGTTCTAATTCTAATTCTAATCTCACCCTGGCCCCAATTATCAGCTTGGCAGCGCCACTACTGCCGACACTGTGGAAGCCTGGAACCATACATTTGGGGGAGGTGGGCTTCTAAACATTACTGGCGTGGCCTGCAAAGTTCCCCATGCTGGGCGCGGCTGTAGCCCGGGTGACATTGCGTGCCTCTGCAGTGTGAGGAGGGGTCATAATGTGACGTCAATCAGCTGTTCTGACAACCTTCACGCCCGTCTTTGAAACTTGGGTTGTGCACGTCCACTGACAGCCTGTGTTAGTCACCCTCAACTGAACAGACATTCAGCAGCACGAGGAACAGCCTCTTGCGTTATTTGAAAGGACGATGCATCCAACTTGCAGCTGGCGCTTCTTTGACTTACGTCTGCTATTGTAAGGTTAGTGGAGGGGCTGTGGATGGTTTTCTGAAGGTTGTGTTGTGCGTTGCTGCAGACATTCAGGGAGGACAGAGAATTTGGTGACCCAACTCTGGACAGGGAATGGGGACTGTAAATATAGTGCCTCTTGGCCTGCCACATGACAAACAAATGGAACAGAGGCTGAAGAGAGGTGAAGCTCTGTAAAGAGCACCTTTTCTACTTACCCCTATCCCAGGAACAGTGTGTGAGGTGACTCTGATTCAATAAGGAGGTTTTCACAGAGCTGCGTCACCTCCTGCAACACGACCTGGAGCCTCACACCAGGGTGAGGACAGAGCTGCCAGTGGCCATTAAAGTCACAGTTTCATTGAACATTAGAGCATCCAGATCTTTCCAGTCATGAGTCAGCGACACATCCACGTAGGGTCAAAGATTGATCGGGACATAGAGTCAATGACGGCAAAGAAAGTGGCCCCTCGGACGAGCGCAACTCTGTGGGCTCTCTGCAGAACAATCCATTCAGTCCTACTGCCCCGCTCAATCCCCATAGCCCTATAAGTTCATTTCCGTCAAGTGCCCATCCAGTTCCCTTTTGAAATTATTGATTGTCTCGGCTATCACAACCCTCATGACTAGTGAGCTGCAGGTCATTACCATTCGCTGTGTTTAAAAAGTTCTTCCTCACATTCCTATGCATTTCTTGCCCTAAACCTTCAACCTGTGTCACCTAGTCCATGTACCATCAGTTACTTGGAAGACTGTTTATTTGTTTAACCTGTCAAGCCTGTCATAATCCTGTACACCACTATCAAAACACTCCTCAAACTTTTTTATTCCAGAGAGAACAATCCCAGTTTTTTCCTACCTAACCTTGTAAATAAAATCCTCCATCCCCAGAACCATTCTGGTAAATTCTCTCTGCATCCTCCCAAGGTCCTTCCCATCTTTCCTGAAGTTTGATAACCAGACTTGCACACAATACTCTAGCTGGTGCATAACCAGAGCTTTATATCGGTTCAGCATAACGTTCCTGCTTTTGTACTCGATGCCTCTGTTTATAAAGCCCAACGTCCCATATGCTTTGCTAATCTCTCTCTCAATATGTCCTGCCGCATTGAAACATTGAGACATATGTACTCCGCCAGGTCCCTCTGTTCCTGCACACCCTTTAGAACTGCTCCATTAAATATATATTGCCTCACCCTATCCCTTCTGCCAAAACGCTCATCATCTCGCACTAGTCTAATTCCATTCTATCTGTCACTTGTCTGCTCATTATGCTCGCCAATCTAAGTCCTTTTGCAGCTCGTTCGCATTCTCCTCACAGTTTGTCACTCCTCCAAATTTGATATCGTCGTTTTTTTTGCAATTCTGCAATAACGCTATGAGTCGAAGCAGAAAGAGGGAGAAAAAAGTTAGAAGGAAAGACAGAGAGAGGAAGTATATAGCAGAGAGAGCGAGCGAAATGGAGAAGGTGTGAGCATCGGAGAGAGAGAGATGAAGAAAGGCAAAGAGAAAAGGAAAAAAAAGAGACAAAGATACGGAGTGAGACAGGGATGCAGAGAGATAGGAAGTTAGTGAAAGACAGATACGGGCAGATAGAGGCAGAGAGGGGGATACAGACGGAAAAATTAAGAGGAAAACCATAGAAGGGGAGAGGGATAGTGAGAATGTGCAGCAGGACAAAAACGTGTCAATAGAAGAAGGCACAGAGAATGGAAGGAGGGGTGTTAGATACAATGAGAGAGAGAAAGAGGCAGAGTGAGGGTGAGGGATAGGGATGCAGAGATAGAGACAGAGAGAGAATCAGAGAGTGAGAGCGCGACAACTCAGCTCATCTGCTGCTGAATCCCTCATCCATGTCTTTCTTACCTCGAGACTTGACTACTCTAACGCACTCTTGGCTGATGTCCCACATTCTACTCACTGTATCCTTGTGTTCAACCAGAAGTCTGCTGCCTAATTCCATGCTGCACCAAATTCTGTTTACCCAACACCCCTGTGCTCACTGACCTTCATTGCCTTTTGTTCCAGTAACACCTCAATTTCAATATTCTCACTCGTGTGATCAAATCTCTCTGTGGACTCGCTCCTCTGATTATCGCTATCCCCTATTGATTTCCAATGTTGCTGAAACTTGTTCACCTTTTAGTATTTTTCCAATTCCCTTTTAAAATGATTTTCTTTCCCTCTACCCCAGAGAGTTGTGGAGGCAAGATCACTGAATGTCTTTAAAGAGCAGGTAGATAGAATTGTGAAATATCGGGGAGTTGAGGGCGGGGTGAGGAGATGACACGAAAGAGGGGTTGAGGCCTGGGGCAGATCAGCCATGAGCTTATTGAATGGCGGGGAAGGCTTGAAGTGCCGAATTGCCTACTCCTGCTCCTATTTCTTATATTCTTATATTCTCTGTGGTTCTCCCAGGCCACACATTTCATCTCTTCAGCTCCACTGGTGCTGTGGAAGTTTGACTCCGTAAAATGGTGTGAATTGCACTGCTGGCCACATCCAACGCATTGTGCAGGACATTCAGGCTGGCCGGGGCGCTAGCGTGGGTGTAACGTGTGCGTGCCTGTATCGTGAGGAGGAGTCTAAATATGGTGTCAATCTGCCATTATGGCAGCTTTGTTGCACGTATTTGAAATTTGGTCTTTACATGTCCACTGACCGGTTGTGATCGTCACTCGCAGCTGAACATACATTCAGCAGAACGAGGAACCCTCTAGTGTTATTTGAAAGGACCAGGCATCCAACTTGCAGGCGAGGGGCTTTTGTCTTACTTCTGATATTGTAACGTTACTGGCGATGCTGTGGATGGCTTTCTAGAGGTTGTGTTTTGAGCTGCTGCAGACGTTCAGGGAGGACAAAGGATTTGGTGTCCCAACTCCAGACAAGATATGGGGACTGTAGTTACAATGCCTCTGGGTTTGTAACATGACCAACAAATGTAGCAGAGCCTGCAGAGACGGGATGTTCTGCAAAGAGGGAGGTGGAAGGGGCTCTGCTTTACCCATCCCGGTTTTGCAGGAGCAAAAATAGAATTGGTCGTAGTACTGAACCCTGTGGAACACCAATGCATACTCCCATCGAGTTTGAACAATACCATTTTACCACTTCTCTCTGTTTTCTGCTCCTTATCTGGTGTTTTATCCACACTGTTATTGTCCCTTTATACCATAGTGGTCAGTTTTCCTAACTTGTCTATTGAATGACATTTGATCAAACGCCTTTTAGAAGTCCACATATATAACTTCAATCATACCACCCTCAAAAACACTCTCGCATGTTTAATCAAAGAATTCCATCACGTGTACCTCACCACCACGTCTCTCCATTCCTCAATTTGTTGTTAAATTATCAGATTGATTAGATTAGATTAGAGATACAGCACTGAAACAGGCCCTTCGGCCCACCGAGTCTGTGCCGACCATCAACCACCCATTTATACTAATCCTACACTAATCCCATATTCCTACCAAACATCCCCACCTGTCCCTATATTTCCCTACCACCTACCTATACTAGTGACAATTTATAAGGGCCAATTTACCTATCAACCTGCAAGTCTTTTGGCTTGTGGGAGGAAACCGGAGCTCCCGGAGAAAACCCATACAGACACAGGAAGAACTTGCAAACTTGCTTATCCGACATCCAGTACTGGATGAGCAGAAATTTCCTCCAATTAAATATTGGGAAGACTGAAGCCATTGTTTTCACTCCCCACTCCAGCTCTGTTCCGTTGCTACTGATTCCATCCCTCTCCCTGGTAGCAGTCTGAGATTCAGACATTCTATTTGCAACTTTGGTGTCATATTCTGGACAAAATTAATAGGCACATGGACAATGTGGGTCAATTAAGGAAAACCAGCATGGATTTGTTCAGGGAAAATGATGTTCAACTAACCTTCTCGAGTTTATTGAAGAGCTAAAAAGGAAGCTTGATGAAGACAAGGCTGTTGATGTGGTGTAAATGGAATTCCAAAAACCATTTGCTGAAGTGCCACACAACTGCCTTGTGAGCAAAGTTTTGATCAAATAAAAAATCATCAAATTAAAAGGGACAGTAACAACATGAAACTACATTGTTTCAGTGACAGGAAACAGAGAGTAGCGATTAATGGATGCGTTTTGGGCTGGAGAAAGGTTGGTAGTGGGATCAAATCAAAATACTGACGATTCTGGAAATCTGAAATCAAAACAGAAAGTGCTGGAAATACTCAATTTTGGATGAGCAGAAATTTCCTCCAATTAAACATTTGGAAGATTGAAGTTATTGTTTTCACTCGCCACTCCAAACTCCATTCCCTTGCTCTCGATTCCATCCCTCTTCCTGAAAGTAAGCCCGTCTGTTTGCAACCTTGGTGTCTTCTTTGATCACGAAATGTTCTTCCAACCACACAGTCATGTCCGGTCGACAACTACCTATTTCCACCTCAGTAGCAGAGCGCGACTTCACCTCGGTCTGAGATCATCTTCTACTGGACATCAGTCTGCGATATCAGCATTCCTCTAATCCTGGCTTGTTTTGCGTCATTAATTTTCGTCATTGCACCATTGGCAGCCAGGTCTTCAGCTGCCTCGGCTCAAAGCTCTGGAATACCCACCCTTATGCATTTTTTTCATTGTTTCATGGGATGTGGGCGTCGCTGGCAAGGCCAGAATTTGTTGCCTATCCATAATGGCCTTTGACAACTGAGTGGCTTGCTTGAGCATTTCAGAGGGTAGTTAAGAGTCAACCACATTACTGTGGGTCACATGTAGGCCAGACCAGGCAAGAACAGCATATTTCCTTGCCTGACGGACTTTAGTCAAAAATTGTTTACAAAAGTTTCATGGCACCATCACTGAGACTAGCTTTCAATTCCAAGTTGTCTTCTTATTTGAATTGATTAATTATATTTAAATTCCTACCATCTGCTATGGTGAGACTTGAACACAAGGAATTAGCCTGGGCCTGTGGATTACTAGTTCAGTGACATTAATACTACGCCACTGGCACTGCCTCTCTGCCACTCTTTCCTCCAAAAAGACACTATTTCGAACCTTCCTCCTTGACCAAGCTATTGCTCATCTGATCTAATATCTCATATTGGGTTCTTCTGCGACTTTCGGAACTCTTTGCCTCAGAAGGTGGTGGAGGCGGGGTCATTGAATATTTTTAAGGCCGATGCAGAAAGATTCTTGTTAGGCAAGTGAATCAAGGGTTATCGGGGTAGATGGGAGTCTGGAATTCTAAACACAAACAGATCAGCCATCATCTGTTTGAATGGCAGAGCAAGCTCGAGGGGCCAAAACGCCTACTTCACTTGTTAATTCGTATGATCGGATAATGCTCCTGTGAAGCAACATGAAATGTCTTATTACATTAAAGGCAGTGTACAACTATAAGTTGCTGTTCTCGAAGTTTGCCAGGCATGAATTGTCGTTAACATATCTTTGCTCCGTGCCCTTTATTTTTTCATGTTTTTCAAGCCACTAGTAGTTTCGTCCTGGGTTCTGAACTGTAGAAATTGCACCACCGGCAGCGTTTGACTGAGTGGCCAGTAATTACGGGGTTTACTCCAGCTCTCTATTTTTTTAAAAACTGTGTCGAACATTTAAACCCACCAGTCCCCTCTCTCCACTCCCATATCCGTGGATGATTGAATGATTCTGGACACTGCCTCCACTAAGTCCACCATTCCTTGCCTCAGCAACCCTCATATCATCCAGATCGGGTAAATGTTCTACTTTATTGTTGGACAAAAAGTTTTCGATTGAAAGGAGTTAACTGAATCTGTTTGTTCAGTGACTCTAATTAATGCCAGTCTGCATCAAGCCTAATTATTCACTGGAGGGTTTCCCTCTTCTATTAATAAGGGACTCAGTTCAGTGTTTCATTCCGTCGTGCCAGTGGGAGCAGCACTCCTGGCACTAACAGGGATCATTGGCTCCAGAGAGAGGGAGAATAACGTTCAGAAACTGATAACAATAGATTGGAATGTAAGAACAATGGGCAGGAGTTTATTTTCCAATATTTACATTCTTTCGACATATTATGATTCGTTATCATTAGCTGCTTGGATCTATTACATACTTCTGTTTATTCAATACATTTACTATCCCATGCTGGCTATTATTGGTGTCGCTGGTAAGTGTCTCTGTCTGTTTTTTAATTCTATAAACCATGTTTAACTGCATTACTGTTCTTATCATTTACTCTGCCTTCCTTGCTGCTGTTGTTATTCCTGGTGAATCTCTATCTCCAGCTATCAGCTCTCTAAACCATGCCTGACTGTCATACAGTTCTTGTGATTTACTCTCTCATTGTTGCTGCTCCTGGTAACTCTTTATTTCCAGCTTCGGGATCTGTAAACCCTGTTTCACTGCAATAATGTTGTGGTAATTTACAACTGCGAAGACTGAAGCCAGTCGTATCAGTCTCTGTGAGAAACTCTGCCCCTATCCTTGATCGACTTACCCCTCCCTGACCAATGTCCGAGGCTGAGCCAGTCTGTTTGCGTTCTATTTAACCCTGAGTTGAGTTCCAAATCCATATTTTCCCCATCGCCAATCCTGCGTATTTCCTTCCATGTAATATTGCCTATCTCCGGCTCTGCCTCAGCCCATCTGCTGCATCAACCCTTACATGTGCCTTTGTTAAATCCAGACTTGACTATTTCCTTCTATCCTGGTCACTCTCGCAGTTTTAATCCTCAACATACCACAGACCATACAGACCTCTGCTGCCTGCATCCTAACTCACATCAATTCCTGATCACCCATTACCCCTGTGCTCAAATCGGCTCCCGCTCTGGAAGCACCTTAATTTTAATATTGCCAATCTGGTGTTTGAAAGCCTTCCAATTAGTCCCATTTCCCGCTCAATTTTCCATATTCCTGCAAATCTTTTGCCTTCAAGTCTTTTTCCAGATCCTTTTGAATGTGAATTTATTTTCCTCTCTTTCCGACCCTGACTGTGATTTTCAGCTCTACAGCACTACTGGAAGCTTGGATCAATGAAATAGTGCGAGATGAGCTGTCGGCCATTTCCACCGTGGCCCTTTGAAAAGCGTTTTTTACCCATTTCCCTCTTTCCTGGCTGTGATATTTGGCTCTACAGCGCCGCTGGTGTGGACACTACGGAAGCTGTGCATGTCCACTGACCGCCTGTGTTAGTCACTCTCAGCTGACCATACATTCAGCAGCACGCGGAACTCTCTCCAGTGTTGTTTAAGAGGACTGGTCATTCAATGTACAGGTGATGGGCCTTTGACTTACGTCTGCTATTATAAAGTTAGTGGAAATGCTGTGGATGGTTTGCTGTAGGTTGTGCTGTGAGCTGCTTCAGACATTCAGGGAGGCCAGAGGATTTGTTGACCCAAATCTGGACGAGATATAGAGACTGTATTTGGACTGTCTCTGGGTCTGTAAACTCACCAACACAAGAAGCATAGGCTGAAGAGAGGAATGTCTGCAATTAGGAAGGGGGGGTGCGGGCTCTGTCCTACCCACCCCGAGTTTTCCAAGAGAACTTTTTCTATCTACACCTAACCCAGGAGCAGTGCGTGACGTGACTGCAATTCAACAAGGAGGTGGTCACAGAGCTGAGGACGGAGGTGCCAGAGGCCGTAAAGGTCACAGTTACATTGATTTTCTGTGCATCCGGATCTTTGCAGGCAAGATCAAGTGACATATCCAACATAGATTCTGAGACAGCGATATCATCAGAGAGTCATTTACGACATAAATGGAGGCCACTCGGCCCATAGAGTCTATGTTGGCTTTCTGTCGAGCCTCAGTCAGTACTACTCCCCCGCTAAATCTCCGTAGCCTTGCAAGTTCACTTCCTTCAAGGCCCCGTCCAGATTCCTTTTAAAATAATTGATTTGTCTCTGCTTCCACCAGCCTCATTGACACCAAGATCCAGGTCATTACTATCCGCTGTGTAAAACAGTTCTTCTTCATATTCCCCCTCCATCACTTACACAAAACTTCAATCAATTAATGCGAACAGCTCTTCCTTGTCTAACGTTGCTAAACCTATCAATCTCGTGAGGGGTCTGGACAGTGGAGATCGGAAGAAGCTGTTCCCACTCGTGAACGGATTAAGAACTAGTGGACACAGATTTAATGTATTTGATAAAAGCAGCAATGGTAACATGAGAAAAACGTTTTCACTCAGCGAGCGAATGAGATCTGGAATGCACTGCCAGAGAGCGCGCTGGAGGTAGGTCCTCTTGAGGTTTCGAAAGGTAATTGCACAGTTACCTGGAAAGGAAAAATGTACAGTGTTATGGTGAAAAGACAGGGAAATGGTACTAAGTAAATTGCTCATTCAGAAAGCCAGTGAATATACAATGGGCTGCATGGCCTCCTTCTGTGCTGCATCAACTCGTGATTCTCTATGATTCTGCCATAATCTTGCACACTTCTAATAAATCTCCTCTCAATCTCCGTTGCTCCGGGAGAAGAACGCTAGCTTTTCCAACCTAGCCTTTTAACTAAGCTTTCCCAACCACCCCGCCCCCCCACCCCGCCCCCACCAACAAACTCTGCATCCCTGGAACTATTCAGATAAATCTCCTCTGCACCCTCTCAAGGATTCTTACATCCTTCCGAAAGTGAGGTGACCATAAATGGATGCAATACTCCACTTGGGGTCTCGCCAGAGTTGCATAAAGATTCAGCATAACTTCCCTGCTTCTGCACATTATGCCTGCATTTGAGAAGCCCAAGATCCCGGATGCTGAATAATAATTCTCTCACTGCGAAGGTGAGTTTCAGTTTAAAATAACTTACCTTTTGTCTTGGCTGACACGGGGACTGCTGGGTAAGTAAACTTATATATTCGGGCAGTGGCGAAACCCGAAACACTACATCTGCAGTGTCTCCTACCCATCCTCCTCCTAAAACAAAAAAAAGGACTGTTGCGTAGAGGGTTTGGTAAGGTAAGGTTTTCCTTTTTTTTAATCTCTGTTGTCAATTTAGTGCAGAGGGGATGGAAGCTAGGCAGTTGCATGCTCCTCTTGCAGGATCTGGGAGGTGAGGGTCACCACTGGTGTCCCTGCTGACGTCACCTGTGAGAAGTGCACCCAACTCCAGCTCCTCGCAGACCGTGTTAGGGAACTGAAGCTGGAGTTGGATGAACTTAGGATCATTAAGGATGCTGAGCGGGTGATAGAGAGCAGTTATAGGGAAGTAGTGACACCTAAGTTACAGGATAAAGGTAGCTGGATGACCGTCAGGGGAGGGAAAGGGAAAAGGCGCACAGTGCAGTGATCCCCTGTGGCCTCCCCAATCAATAATAAGTATACAGTTTTGGATACGGTTGCCAGGCCTCTGGCGCTGAGACTGGCCCAGTGGCTCAGAAGGGAATGGGGGAGAATAGGAGAGCGATAGTGATAGGAGATTCAGTGGTGAGAGGAACAGACAGGAGATTCTGTGTGAGCAAACGCGACTCCATGATGGTATGTTGCCTCGCGGGTGCCAGGGTCAGGGATGTCTCGGATCGAGTCTACAGGATTCTTAAGGGGGAGGGGGAGCATCCAGAGGTCGTGGTACATATCGGTACCAATGACATAGCGAGGAAAAGGGATGAGGACCTGAAAAGCGAATATAGGGAGTTAGGTTGGAAGCTGAAAGGCAGGACGAGCAGAGTAGTATTCTCAGGATTGTTACCGGTGCCGCGTGCCAGTGAGGCGAGAAACAGGGAGCGAGTGCAGCTGAACACGTGGCGACAGTACAGGAACAGGAGGGAGGGATTCAGATATGTAGATCATTAGGATACCTTCTGGGTAAGGTGGGACCTGTACAAGAAGGACGGGTTGCATCTGAACTGGAGGGGCACCAATATCCTGGGCGGGAGGTTTGCAAGAGCTCTTTGGGAGGGTTGAAACTCCTTTGGCAGGGGGATGGGAACCGGAGCTGCAGATCAATGGATGGGCTAGCTGTTGAACAGGTGGGTACCGAGTGCAGAGAGTCTGTGAGGAAGGTGAGACAGTTGACAGGGCAAAGTTGCAGCCAGTATGATGGGTTGAAGTGTGTCTATTTGAACGCAAGAAGTGCCAGGAATAAGGGTGATGAACTTTGAGCATGGATCAGTACTTGGAGCTATGAGGTTGTGGCCATTACAGAGATGTGGATATCACAGGGGCAGGAATGGATGTTGGATGTTCCGGGGTTTAGATGTTTCAAAAGGAATAGGAAGTGAGGTAAAAAAGGTGGTGGAGTGGCATTGCTAATCAGGGATAGTATCACAGTTGCAGAAAGGGAGGTCGTCGAAGAGGGTTTGTCGACTGAGTCATTATGGGTGGAAGTCAGGAACAGGAAAGGAACAGTCACTTTGTTGGTAGTTTTTTATAGACCCCCAATAGCAACAGAGACAGGGAGGAACAGATTCGGAGGCAGATTTTGGAAAGGTACAGAAGTAACAGGGTTGTTGTCATGGGTGACTTCAACTTCCCTAATATTGATTGGAACCTCCTTAGTGCAAATAGTTTGGATGGAGCAGTTTTGTCAGGTATGTCCAGGAAGGTTTCCTGACTCAGTATGTAGATAGGCCGACTAGAGGGGGGACTATGTCGGACTTGGTGCTTGGCAACGAACCAGGCTAGGTGGCAGATCTCTCAGTGGGAGAGCATTTCGGTGATAGTGATCACAACTCCCTGACCTTTATTATAGTCATGGAGAGGGACAGGAGCAGACGGGATGGAAAAATATTTAATTGGGGGAGGGGGAATTACAATGTTATTAGGCAGGAACTGGGGAGCATAAATTGGGAACAGATGTTCTCAGGGAAATGCACGACAGAAATGTGGAGGTTGTTTAGTGAGCACTTGCTGCGACTGCTGGATAGGTTTGTCCCGATGAGGCAGGGAAGGGATGGTAGGGTGAAGGAACCTTGGATGACAAGAGATGTGGAACAGCTTCTCAAGAGGAAGAAGGAAGCTTACTTAAGGTTGAGGAAGGAAGGATCAGACAGGGCTCTAGTGGGTTACCAGGTAGCCAGGAAGGAACTGAAGAATGGACTTCGGAGAACTAGAAGGGGACATGAAAAAGTCTTGGCGGTTAGGATTGAGGAAAATCCCAAGGCGTTCTACACTTATGTGAGGAACAAGAGGATGGCCAGAGTGAGGGTAGGGCCGATCAGGGATAGTGGAGGGAAGTTGTGCCTGGAGTCGGAGGAGATAGGGGAGGTCCTAAATGAATACTTTGCTTCAGTATTCACTAGTGAGAGGGACCTTGTCGTTAGTGAGGACAGCGTGGAACAGGCTGATATGGTCGAACAGGTTGTGGTTAAGAGGGAGGATGTGCTGGAAATTATGAATGATATGAGGACAGACAAGTCCCCATGGCCAGACGGGATATACACAAGGAAATTACGGGAAGCGAGGGAAGAGATTGCTGCGCCTTTGGCGATGTTCTTTGCATCTTCACTGTCCACTGGAGTAGTACCGGATAATTGGAGGGTGGCAAATGTTGCTCCCTTATTCAAGAAAGGGAATAGGGATAACCCTGGGAATTATAGACCAGTCAGTCTTACGTCGGTAGTGGGAAAATTATTGGAGAGGATTCTGAGAGACAGGATTTATGATTATTTGGAAAAGCATGCTTTGATTAGGGACAGTCAGCATGACTTTCTAAGGGGCAGGTCATGCCTCACAAGCCGTATCGAATTCTTTGAAGATGTGACAAAACACATTGATGAAGGAAGAGCTGTGGATGTGGTGTATATGGATTTTAGCAAGGCGTTTGATCAGGTTCCCCATGGTAGGTTCATTCAGAACGTAAGGAGGCATGGGATTCAGACAAAGCTAGCTGTCTGGATACAAAATTGGCTGGCCCATAGAAGTCAGAAAGTGGTCGTAGATGGAAAGTATTCAGCATGGAGCTCGGTGACCAGTGGTGTTCCACAAGGATCTGTTCTGGGACCTCTGCTCTTTGTGATTTTTATAAATGACTTTGATGAGGAAGGGGAAGGCTGGGTTAGCAACTTAGAAGATAACACGAAGGTTGCTGGAGTTGTGGATAGTGTGGAAGGCTATTGTAGGTTGCAACGTGACATTGACAGGATTCAGAGCTGGGCTGACCGGTGGCAGATGGAGTTCAACCTGGAAAAGTGTGAACTGATTCATTTTGGAAGGTCAAATTTGAATGTGGAATACAGGCTTAAAGACAGGATTCTTGGGAGTGTGGAGGAACAGAAGGGATCTTGGGGTCCATGCCCATAGATGGCTCAAAGTTGCCACTCAAGTTGATAGGGTTGTTAAGAAGGTGTATGGTGTGTTGGCTTTCATTAACAGGGAGATTGAGTTTAAGAGCTGCGAGGTTATGCTGCAGGTCAATAAGGCAGTGGTTCAACCACACTTAAAATATTGTGTTCAGTTCTGGTCGCCTCATTAGAGGAAGGATGTGGAAGCTTTATAGAGGGTGCAGAGGAGATTTACCAGGATGCTGCCTGGACTGGAGGGCATGTCCTACGAAGAAAGATTGAGGAAGCTAATGCTTTTCTCATTGGAGCGAAGAAGGATGAGAGGTGACTTGATAGAGGGCTACAAGATAATGACAGGCATAGATAGAGTGGACAGCCAGAGACGTTTTCCCAGGGTGGAAAGTGCTATCACCAGGGGGCATAATTTTAAGGTGATTGGAGGAAGGTTTCGGGGAGATTTCAGAGGTAGGTTCTTTACACAGAGAGTGGTGGGAGCGTGGAATGCGCTGCCAGCGGTGGTCGTAGAAGCCGATACATTAGGGACATTTAAGCGACTCTTGGATAGGTACATGGATGATAGCAGAATGAAGGGTAGGTAGTTAGTTTGATCTTCGAGTAGGTTTAAAGGTTTGGCACAACATTGTGGGCTGAAGGGTCTGTTCTGTACTGTTCTATGTTCTATGTTCTATGATCAGTATGTCTTGCCACCTTCAAAGATGTATGTACATGTACCCACAGGCCTTTCTGTCCCTGCACACTCTTTAGAACAGTACCATTAAGTCTCTATAGCCTCACCCTATCCTTTCTGCCAAAATGCATCACCTCACACTCCTCTGTTTTAAATTCCATGAACCATTTCTCTCCCAATTCTCCCAGCTTATCTATGTCCTTTTGCAGGCGGTTTGTATCATTCTCTCTGTTTGTCATTCAAACAGTATAGGAAAAAAGGCACATTTTGAGATTCTGCTCTGAATTCCACTATCCAAGATATTTATATATATCAACAAAGAAAAAGCAGTGGTCTCAGTACTGATCTTGGGGAACGCCATTGTCCACCATTCTCCAGTTTTAAAAATAACCATTTAACACATTTCTCTTTTTCTGCCCTTAATCCATTTTGATACACTAGGACATTGGCCTTCCCAATCTGAGGCTCACATTTGGCGCCATGTCAAACACTTTTGTTTCGAAATCAATATAAACAGCATCCAGCGCATTCCTTTCATAAAGCTTCACTGTTACATCATCAGAAAATTCAATGACATTAGTAAAGCATGATTTGCCTTTTGAAAAATCCGTTTTGACAATTCTTAATTAACTCAAACCTCTCCAAGTGTATGTTGATCTTTTTCCCCGTAATGATTGTTCCTAAAACCGTATTTACCACTGACGTTAAGCTCACCTGTGTGTCGCCCTGATAATTCCGAGAGGTGAAGGTGGCCATCTATGTCATAATCTTCTCCCTCAGCAGGGAGAAGCAGGATGAGAGGTTCCGTGGCTTTGTCAGGATAGCGGGATCCCAGATGGTGCAGGTGGCTCTGCGGGTTCCCCGTGTCAACGGGGAGAGTTGCAGGAACTGAAAACAACTCTCACTCCATTAATGTGCAGTTGGTGTGTAACCATGCCTACTACATCATGTTGGTGAATGCCCACTACCCTTGGGGCAGCTACGATACCTTCATTCTGAAGCAGTCTGGCGACTGCAGCGATAGTCATGACCAGAGCACAATGTGTGGCCTAGCTGTGTAGTGAGTAGGGAGAAAGGGCAAGAGATCAAGAGTGATTGGAGATTCTATGGTTAGGAGAACAGATAGGTGTTTATGTGGTCGCAGATGTAATTCCAGGATGGCATGCTGTGTCCCTGGTGCAAGGGTCATGGATATCACCGGGGGGCCACAGGGACTTCTGGAGGGCGAGGATGCACAGCCAGTGGTCGTGCTCCACATTGGTACCAACGATGTAGGAAGAAAGAGGGATGAGACCCTGCAGGCTGAGCTCAGGGAGTTCAGAACGAGATTCGCAAGCAGGATTACAAAGGTAGTAATCGCTGGATTACTCCCAAGGTCATGTGATAGTAAGTGTAGAAAAGGGAAAATACAGCAGAAGAATGCGTGGTTGGATAGATGGTGCAGGAGGAGTGGCTTCAGATTTCTGGGACAGCAGGACCGGTTCTGGGGAAGATGGGGCTTGTACAAGCCGGGCGTTCTGTACCTGAACAGGACTGGGACAAATATCCTTGCCAGAAGGTTTGCTTGTGCTGTTGGCGATGGTTTAAACTAGCTTGGCATGGGGCTGGGAAGCTGAGCACATTCGTAGACAGAACAATTGCTTTCAGTGCAGCAGCTTTTTCGGGAGCAGCGTGTGAGCGAGTGAGCAGCTGGGAAAGTCCGTTTGAAAGTAAATTTAATTTCCTTTTGTTTTTCGGCGGAGGCCAGGGGGCTGCTGGGTAAGTAAAACACTATATATTTGGGCGGTTTAAAATAATTTTCCTTTCAGTGCAGCAGCTTTTTCGGGAGCAGCGTGTGAGCGAGTGAGCAGCTGGGAAAGTCAGTTTGAAAGTAAATTTAATTTCCTTTTGTTTTTCGGCGGAGGCCAGGGGGCTGCTGGGTAAGTAAAACACTATATATTTGGGCGGTTTCTGAACCCGAGACACCACACTTGTAGTGTCTCCCACCCGCCCTCCTCCTCTAACCAATAAAAAAGGACTCGGTGGGGTGTTTATAAGGTAAGGCTTTTTCGATTTCTCTGGTTTTATTGTGATTGGTAAAATCTTTTCGTTCCTTTTTCATTTAACTAATTTTAAACTTAAGATTAAAAATGGCAGGAGATCTCAGACCCGTATCATGCTCCTCTTGCTCAATGTGGGAGCTCAGGGACATGGCTGATGACCCTGGCTCCTTCACGTGCAGGAAGTGTGTCCAGCTGCAGCTCTTGTTAGACCGCATGACGGCTCTCGAGCTGCGGATGGACTCACTTTGGAGCATGCGCGATGCTGAGGAGGTCGTGGATAGCACGTTTAGTGAATTGGTCACACCGCAGATGAGGATTGCTGAGGGAGAAAGGGAATGGTTGACCAAAAGGCAGAGAAAGAGCAGGAAGGCAGCACAGGAGTCCCCTGCGGTCATCTCCCTCCAAAACAAGTATACCGTTTTGGATACTGTTGAGGGAGATGGCTCACCAGGGGAAGGCAGCAGTAGCCAGGTCCATGGCACCGTGGCTGGCTCTGCTGTTCCGAAGGGCGGGAAAAAGAGTGGAAGGGCTATAGTCGTAGGGGATTCGATTGTAAGGGGAGTAGATAGGCGGTTCTGTGGTCGAAAACGAGGCTCCCGAATGGTATGTTGCCTCCCAGGTGCACGGGTCAGGGACGTCTCAGATCGGCTGCAGAACATTCTAAAGGGGGAGGGTGAACAGCCAGTTGTCATTGTGCACATAGGCACTAATGATATAGGTAAAAAACGGGATGAGGTCCTACATGCAGAGTTTAGGGAGTTAGGAGCCAAGTTAAAAAGTAGGACCTCAAAGGTAGTAATCTCAGGATTACTACCAGTGCCACGTGATAGTCAGAGTAAAAATGAAAGAATAGTCAGGATGAATGCGTGGCTTGAGAGATGGTGCAGGAAGGAGGGGTTCAGATTTTTGGGACATTGGGACCGGTTCTGGGGGAGGTGGGACTATTACAAATTAGACGGTCTACACCTGGGCCGGACTGGAACCAATGTCCTTGGAGGTGCTTTTACTAACGCTGTTGGGGAGGGTTTAAACTAATGTGGCAGGGGGATGGGAACCAATTGAGGTCAGTTGACAGTAAGGAGGTAGTAACAAAAGCCTGTAAGGAACTAGATAATGAAGTCAGTGTGACTAAGGGGAAGAGCAGGCAGGGAGCAGATGATGAAGATAAAGGGACTGGTGGTCTGAGGTGTATTTGTTTTAATGCAAGAAGTGTAGTCGGTAAGGCAGATGAACTTAGGGCTTGGATTAGTACCTGGGAGTATGATGTCATTGCTATTACTGAGACTTGGTTGAGGGAAGGGCATGATTGGCAACTGAATATCCCAGGATATCGATGCTTCAGGCGGGATAGAGAGGGAGGTAAAAGGGGTGGAGGAGTTGCATTACTGGTCAAAGAGGATATCACAGCTGTGCTGAAGGAGGGCACTATGGAGGACTCGAGCAGTGAGGCAATATGGACAGAACTCAGAAATAGGAAGGGTGCGGTAACAATGTTGGGGCTGTACTACAGGCCTCCCAACAGCGAGCGTGAGATAGAGGTACAAATATGTAAACAGATTATGGAAAGATGTAGGAGCAACAGGGTGGTGGTGATAGGAGATTTTAATTTTCCCAACATTGACTGGGATTCGCTTAGTGTTAGAGGTCCAGATGGAGCAGAATTTGTAAGGAGCATCCAGGAGGGTTTTCTAGAGCAGTATGTAAATAGTCCAACTCGGGAAGGGGCCATACTGGACCTGGTGTTGGGGAATGAGCCCGGCCAGGTTGTTGAAGTTTCAGTAGGGGACTACTTTGGGAACAGTGATCACAATTCCGTAAGCTTTAAAATACTCATGGACAAAGACGAGAGTGGTCCAAAAGGGAGAGTGCTAAATTGGGGGAAGGCCAACTACACCAAAATTCGGCAGGAACTGGGAAATGTAGATTGGGAGCAGCTGTTTGAAGGTAAATCCACATGTGATATGTGGGAGGCTTTTAAAGAGAGGTTGATTAGCGTGCAGGAGAGACATGTTCCTGTGAAAATGAGGGATAGAAATGGCAAGATTAGGGAACCATGGATGACAGGTGAAATTGTGAGACTAGCTAAGAGGAAAAAGGAAGCATACATAAGGTCTAGGCGGCTGATGAAAGACGAAGCTTTGAAAGAATATCGGGAATGTAGGACCAATCTGAAACGAGGAATTAAGAGGGCTAAAAGGGGTCATGAAATATCTTTAGCAAACAGGGTTAAGGAAAATCCCAAAGCCTTTTATTCATATATAAGGAGAAAGAGGGTAACTAGAGAAAGGATTGGCCCACTAAAGGACAAAGGAGGAATGTTATGCTTGGACTCAGAGAAAATGGGTGAGATTCTAAACGAGTACTTTGCATCGGTATTCACCGAGGAGAGGGACATGACGGATGTTGAGGTTAGGAACAGATGTTTGATTACTCTAGGTCAAGTCGGCATAAGGAGGGAGGAAGTGTTGGGTATTCTAAAGGGCATTAAGGTGGACAAGTCCCCAGGTCCGGATGGGATCTATCCCAGGTTACTGAGGGAAGCGAGAGAGGAAATAGCTGGGGCCTTAACAGATATCTTTGCAGCATCCTTAAACACGGGTGAGGTCCCGGAGGACTGGAGAATTGCTAATGTTGTCCCCTTGTTTAAGAAGGGTAGCAGGGATAATCCAGGTAATTATAGACCGGTGAGCCTCACGTCAGTGGTAGGGAAGCTGCTGGAGAAGATACTGAGGGATAGGATCTATTCCCATTTGGAAGAAAATGGGCTCATCAGTGATAGGCAACATGGTTTTGTGCAGGGAAGGTCATGTCTTACCAACTTAATAGAATTCTTTGAGGAAGTGACAAAGTTGATTGATGAGGGAAGGGCTGTCGATGTCATATACATGGACTTCAGTAAGGCGTTTGATAAAGTTCCCCATGGCAGGCTGATGGAGAAAGTGAAGGCGCTTGGGGTCCAAGGTGTACTAGCTAGATGGATAAAGAACTGGCTGGGCAACAGGAGACAGAGAGTAGCAGTAGAAGGGAGTTTCTCAAAATGGAGACGTGTGACCAGTGGTGTTCCACAGGGATCCGTGCTGGGACCACTGTTGTTTGTGATATACATTAATGATTTGGAGGAAAGTATAGGTGGACTGATTAGCAAATTTGCAGACGACACTAAGATTGGTGGAGTAGCAGATAGTGAAGGGGACTGTCAGAGAATACAGCAGAATATAGATAGATTGGAGAGTTGGGCAGAGAAATGGCAGATGGAGTTCAATCAGGGCAAATGCGAGGTGATGCATTTTGGAAGATCCAATTCAAGAGTGAACTATACAGTAAATGGAAAAGTCCTGGGGAAAATTGATGTCCAGAGAGATTTGGGTGTTCAGGTCCACTGTTCCCTGAAGGTGGCAACGCAGGTAAATAGAGTGGTCAAGAAGGCATACGGCATGCTTTCCTTCATCGGATGGGGCATTGAGTACAAGAGTTGGCAGGTCATGTTACAGTTGTATAGGACTTTGGTTCGGCCACATTTGGAATACTGCGTACAGTTCTGGTCGCCACATTATCAAAAGGATGTGGATGCTTTGGAGAGGGTGCAGAGGAGGTTCACCAGGATGTTGCCTGGTATGGAGGGCGCTAGCTATGAAGAGAGGTTGAGTAGATTAGGATTATTTTCATTCGAAAGACGGAGGTTGAGGGGGGACCTGATTGAGGTGTACAAAATCATGAGAGGTATAGACAGGGTGGATAGCAAGAGGCTTTTTCCCAGAGTGGGGGTTTCAATTACTTGAGGACACGAGTTCAAAGTGAAAGGGGAAAAGTTTAGGGGGGATATGCGTGGAAAGTTCTTTACGCAGAGGGTGGTGGGCACCTGGAACGCATTGCCAGCGGAGGTGGTAGATGCGGGCACGATGGAGTCTTTTAAGATGTATCTAGACAGATACATGAATGGGCAGGAAGAAAAGAGATACAGAACCTTAGAAAATAGGCGACATGTTTCGAGAGAGGATCTGGATCGGCGCAGGCTTGGAGGGCCGAAGGGCCTGTTCCTGTGCCGTAATTTTCTTTGTTTGTTCTTTGTTCTTAATTTCAGGGCAGGGAACAGGAGACAGGATATTTGCAAGTGACTCTGAAAGACCGAAGAAGCAAAGGTTAAAAAGTGCGCAGCACAGGAATTTGGCAGTGTCAATGGCTATTTATTTAAATGCAAGGAATAAAGTAAATATAACCGGTGAGCTGAGGACACATATGGACAAGTGGCAAATTGATATCGTTGCTACAACGGAAACTTGGCTAAAGGAGAGCAGGAATGGGAGCTCAACATCCCCGGATATAGAGATTTCAGGCAGGAAAGAGAGGGAGATTAGAAAGGAGGGGTGTAGCATTATTAGTTATGGAATCAATAACAGCTGTGAGGAGGTATGATATGCTAAATGAATCATCAAATGAGGCCATTGGGTGGAGCTCAAAAATAAAAAGGGGCAGCCACACTACTACAAGTTTCCAATGTCGACCCATAAACAGTGAGAAGGAGGTAGAAGAAGAAATATGTCGGCACATTACGAAGTGCAAAAACTATTTGGGAATTAATAGTTGTGGATTTTAACAACTCCAATATTAACTGGGATACAAACAGTACGAAGGGCACAGAGGAAACAAAATTCTTGAATTATGTTCAAGAGAACTTTTTTTAGCAAGCACGTAACTAACCCAACGAGAGGGAATGCAATTCTAGATTTAATATTCAGTAATGATGCTGGGCAAGGGGAGGAAGTAACAGTGGGTGGCCATTTAAGAGATATTGAGAACAATGCAGTTAGTTTTAGCATCATCATGGGAAATGACAAAGATAAAACAGAAGTATAAATTCTAAATTGGGGGAAGGCAAATTTTAAGAAACTGAAAGGTGACCTGGCCAAAGTAGACTGGATACAGTTATTTGAAGGAGCATTTAGTTGCAAACCAGTGGGAGGCATTTAAAAACGAAATTCAACAGGCACAGTGGAGGCAAGTCCCTAAAGCGTGGCACTGCCAAATTTCGAACTCCCTGGTTATCTAGAAGCTTACAGGGTAAGTTAAAGTTGAAAAAGAAGGCATATGATGATCACAAACAACTTGATTCTTTTAAAATCTTTGAGGAGTATGGAAAGTGCAGGGGTGAAGTCACAAAGGAAATTGGAAAAGCAAAGTGAGGGCATAAAAATTATTGGCAGGTAATATCAAGGAAATCCCAAAGATGTTTTATCAGTATATTACGAGCAAGAGGATAACTTAGGAAATGGTCCGGCCTATCAGAGATGTACAAGTGAGCTTATGTGCAGATGCAGAAGATGTGGGCAGGATCTTAATGAGTTTTTGTCTCATTTTTGGCAAAGAAGAGGGATGATGCAGACGTTGTAGGGGTGGAGGGGTGTGAAATATTACAGAGGAAGTACAAACAGCAAAGAACAGTACCGCACAGGAACAGGCCATTCGCCCCTCCAAACCTGCGCCGATCTTGATGCCTGCCTAAACTAACACCTTCTACACTTCCGGGGCCCATATCCCTCTATTCCCTTCCTATTCATGTATTTAAAGTACTAGAGGGTCTGACATCCTTGAAAGTGGATAAAACGCCAGTGCCGGATGGATTGCATCCACGATTGTTAAAGGGCACCAGGGAGGAAATGATGTGTGCGCTGATGATCATCTTCAAATCCTCACTCGATACAGGAGAGGTACCTATTGATTGGAAGTCTGAGAAAATTGTACCATTATTTAAAAAGGGTGTGATGGATAGGCCAAATAATTATAATCCGTTCAGTCTGACCTTGGTGGTGGGTTAATTGTTAGAATGTATTCTGAGGGACAGGATAAACTGCCAGTTAGAAAGGCACGGATTAATCAGGGATAGTCGGCATGGATTTGTAAAGGGAAGGTCATGTCTTACGACCTTAATTGAGTTTTTTGAGGCAGTCACAAGAAGGCGTGAAGAGAGTAGTACAGTGGATGTAGTCTACATGGACGTTAGTAAGGCATTTGTGAAGTTCCCACATGGCAAACTGGTCAGTAAGACGAAGGCCCATGGGATACAGGGCAATGTGGCAGGTTGGATCCAGAATTAGCTCAGGGACAGGAAACAAAGGGTAGTGGTCGACGGATGGATTTGTGAATGGAAATCTGTTTCCACTGGCGTTCCACAGGGCTCAGTGTTGGGTCCCTTGCTGTTTGTGGTATATATTAGCGATTTGGAATTAAATGTGAGAGGCGTGATTGGGAAATTTGCTGATCACACACAAATTGGTCAGGTAGTTGAAAGTGAAGGTGACAGCTGTAGACTCCATACTGGTGTCAAAGGTTTGGTTGAGTGGGAAGAAGAGTGGAAAATGGAATTTAATTCAGATAAGTGTGAGGTAATGCATTTGGGGAAGGCAAATAAAGCACGGGAATGCACAATAAATGGGAGGATAGTGAGAGCGGTAGAAGAAGTGAGAGACCTTGGAATGTCTGACAACAGGTCCCTGAAGGTGACAGGACAGATAGTTAAAATAGTGAAGAAGGCATACGTAATACTTTCCTTTATTGGCCGAGGTATAGAATTCAAAAGCTGGGATGTAATGTTGGAACTGTATAAAACGCTGGTTAGACCACAGATGGAGAATTGCGGACAGTTCTGGTCACCACATTATAGAAAGGACATAATTGCACTGGAGACAGAACAGAGCAGATTTAAAAGTATGTTGCCAGGGCTCGAAAGTTGTAGCTATGAAGAACGATTGGACAGGTTAGGGTTATTTTCCTTAGGGCAGAGGAGGCTGAGAGGTGACGTAGTTGAGGTGCACAAAATTATGAGGAACCTAGATAGAGTAGACAGGAAGTACCTGTTTCCCCTAGCAGAGATATCAATTACCAGGGGGCAGATGAAAGGAGTTTTATAGAATGATTAGAAGGGACATGAGGAAAACCTTTTTCACGCAGAGCGTGGTGGGTGTCTTGAATTTTCTGCGAGGAACTGTGCTGAAGGTAGAAACCCTCAATTATTTTAAAATGTACCTGGTCATGTACCTGAAGTACTGTAACCTACACGGCTCTGGACCAAGTGCTGGAAGTTAGGATTAGATTGGGTGGCTAGTTTCTATTTTTTTTTCTTCCAGGCCAACATAGACACGAAGGTCTGACTGGCCACCTTCTGGGCCGTAATGCTTCTATGGTTCTATGGTTCCGTGGTTCTTTCTATGGGAGCCGGAGGAACCAGTTGTCACAGTCCAAGTAGGTACCAACGGCATAGGTAAAACTAGAAAAGAGGTTATGCTTAGACTGCCTGAGGAGTTAGCGCCAAATTGAAGAGTAGAAACTGAAGGGTAATAACCTCTGGAGTATTAACTGAGCAAAGTCCATTTGGCAGAGGGCACATAAGATTCCTGAAATGAATACGTGGCTCAAAGACTGGTGCGGGTCAGGTGGGTTTTGGTTCCTGGGGCACTGGCACCAGTACTGGGGGAAGTGGGGCCTGTACTACTGGGACGGTCTGCACGTAAATCGTGCTGGAACCAGTCTTGTAGCAAACTGTATATCTGGCGAAATAGAGAGGGTTTTCAACTAAAAAAGGGATTTGAGGGATCATGCCTTAGTAGATGTAGCAAATCAAGGGGTAGAGCCAAGACAAGAGAGCAGAACAGTAACATGGGAAATGAAGGTCGGGGATTGGTAAAAACGGACAGAACGAAAGAAACCTAAGAACATACCAACAGTCAAGACTAGATGCTACACAGATAACAAAAAAGACCAAAATAAAGGCTCTGTATCTGAATGCACATTGCAATCACAACATCGTAGACAAACTGATAGTGAGCAATGAAGTAAATACATATTATCTGATGGGTAATTCAGAGAAATGGCTGCAGGATGACGAGGAATGGGTCCTCGATATTGAGGGGCATATAACATTCAAGGAGAATAGGAAGCTAGGTAAATGTGGAGGGGTAGCACTGATAACCTAAGATGGCATCGCTGCAATAGTTAGAGATGACATTGGTTGAGGATATAAGAATGCAGAATCGATTTGGGTAGAGATGAGGAATAGTAGGGGAAAGAACTCAATTGTGCGAGTGGTCTACAGCCCCCCTAACAGTAACTACAGTGTCGGACGAAGTATTGACGAAGAAATAGAGGGTGCTTGTGACAAAGGGACAAGAACAGTCCTGGGTGATTTTAATAGAACAAAGAACAAAGAACAAAGATAATTACAGCACAGGAACAGGCCCTTCGGCCTGTTGTCTGACGGTCTCAGGTTTTATATATTGTTCCCTTCGCCTCTTCTTCCATGTGTTTGAAGTCTTTGAAGTTTGTCAGACATTGGTAAACTACTTCATGTGGTGTTGTGTAAATACCTTCAATTCTGTGTATCTGGAAGGGACACAATTCAAATTCTCACCTTATTGCATCAACTAAAACCTGCAGGTCCATTCAAACAACTCTATTTCCTGTCTCTGCAAAGATAGTTCACACTTCCACAATGCAGGAATGTCTGAATGGAAACAGCTTTTGACACATTTCCAAACACGTTTGCTAACACTTTTCAGGATGAAGCTAAATTCAACTTAGAGATTGCAAGCCCCAAATTGAATCTTTTAGATGTAAAAAGTGACACAAATGAAATTCCAGATCTCTCTGTCCCTGCACCCATTTTAACATTGTACCATTTAGTTTATATCGCTTCTCCTCAGCCTTCCTTCCAAAATGCATCATTTTACATTTCTCAGCATTGAAGTTAACCTGACATGTGTCTGACCATTTCACCAGACTTCCTCTATCCTCCCCCATTATTTCCTTCCCTGTTTATTGCTGCAGATGCTGGAAATCTGACAATAAACTGCACCCTCTGAATCCCAGTCTCCCCCTCTCTGTCACCCTCTGAATGTGTTCAAGTATATCACCCCACCCCTGAACTCCTCATCTGCATCGCCCTTCTCCATAGTAAACACAAATGAAAAGTAATCATTTAAAACGTCATCTATGTCCTCCGGCTCCACATTCACATTGCCACTCTGGTCCCTAATTGGCCCTACTCTTCCCTGGTTATCCTCTTGCCCTTAATATACTGATAAAACGCCTTGGGATTTTCCTTTATCTTGCCCACCAGTGTTTTTATGCCTCCTCTTCGCTCTCCTAATTAGTTTTTTAAGTACCCCCCTACTCTCTCTATATTTCTCTAGGACCTCCGCTGTTTGCAGGGCTTTGAATCTGCCATAAGCCTTCTTTTTCTTCTTTATCCAATCCTCTATATCCCTTGGCACCCAGGGTTCCCTGGACTTGTTGGTCCTACCTTTCACTTTTGCGGGAACATGTGGCCTCTGAACTGTCAGTATTTCCATTCTGAATGAGTCCCACTGGTCTGGTGTAAACTTTCCTCCAAGTAGCTGTTCCAAGTTCAATTTGGACAGATCTTGTTTTATCATATTGGAATAGGCCTTTCCCCAATTCAGTACTTTTGTCTTCAGTTCCTCTTTCTCCTTTTCCATAACAACCTTAAATCGTACAGAGTTATGATCACGATCTCAGAAATGCTCCCCCACTGACACTTCTACCACGTGTCAGGCTTCATTCCCCGGGATTAGGTCCAGTACCGCCCCTTCTCTTGGAGGCATTTCTACGTGTTGGTTCAAAAAAGCTCACCTATGTGCAATGAGAGAATTCTGCCCCCTTTAATCTTTTTTTCACTATGACTATCCCAGTTGATACTGAGGAAGTTGAAATCCAGTACTATTATTACCCTATTATTTTTAAAACTCTCTGAGATTTGCCTACACATCTGCTCCTCTATCTCTCCCTGACTGATTGGAGGTCTGTAGTGCACTCCCAGCAAAGTGATTGCCCGATTTATGTTTTTAGGTTCCACCCATTTGGCCTCAATTGAGGAACCTTCTAACATATCATCCCTCCTTACTGTAGTAATTGACTCCTTGAGCAACAGTGCAATACCACCCTCCTCTTTTACACTCTCCCCTGTCACGCCTGAAGATTCTATACCCTGGAATATTGAGCTGCCGGTTCTGCCCCTCCCTCAACCATGTGGCTGTGATAGCAATAATATCATATTCCCATGTGTAAAAGAACGCCCTCAATTCATCTCCCTGGCCAACAAGACGCCATGCGTCAGAACAGATGCAATCCAGCCTTGTCTTACTCGCATGTGTCTTAACAGGTCTATATCTGTTCTGCCTTCCAGATTGTCTCAGTTTCCCTTGTATATTTGACTGTGCATCACCCCCTGATGTGCCTCCACTCTGTATCCCATCCCCTTGCCAAATTATGTTAACCACCAACCCCTCCCCCTCCCCCCACCACACCCACACCGCTCCCGCCCCCCTCCCCCCAGTTTCGGGTTTTCCTGGAGAACATCGACAGAGATTCTTCATTCACGGGTGCCCATCTGCAGCAATGATAGGCCTATATGGGTATGGTCAGCAGTCAGGGTTCGAATCTTGTAAGGTGGTATGGAAAGAGAGAGAGAGAGAAAGAGAGAGAAAGGT
Organism: Heterodontus francisci; assembly: GCF_036365525.1. NCBI lineage: Eukaryota > Metazoa > Chordata > Chondrichthyes > Heterodontiformes > Heterodontidae > Heterodontus > Heterodontus francisci. The sequence goes on from NW_027141473.1 coordinate 6,028,936, forward strand.
AGAGTAAGAGAGAAAGAGAGAGAGCGAGAGAGAGAGAGAGATCCCTCATGGGCCTTCTCTGGCTGGTGTCTGGTTGCTTGTCTGGTTTCCAGATTGAGATAATAGGCGGCTTAGACAAACACATCGTGGGGGTTCAAATGACCTTCACCCACTCCATCAGCGTTATGCCTCAGTGTGTATTCCCTCTTGCAACGTAATTCCAAAGTGATTGACTTTAATGTCTTGTTAATGGGGACTGGACAAGTAGTTCACTCGATATTCCCAAGTCATTGTTTCTGTCGGGACTGGCAGACAATTTGTCTCCACCTGCTGCATTAGAATGCCGTGGAGTTGTGATGCTAATTGTTGTGGCCATTTTGCCTGCTCGCAGTCATCTTTTATCTGTTCCATTGAAAAAATCTTGTTCCTGGCTGGTGGAATAAAAACAAAAATCATAATTTGGCAGAGTACATGTTCGTGACAGCACACGCTGACACAAACATGCACTCATATACACACACTCATTCACACACAAACGTACACTCACTCACACAAAAACATACACTCACATACACACACTCACTCACACACAAACATACACTCACGGACACACACTCTTTCACATCCACACATTCACAATCTAAACACACTCTCGCTGATACACTCACTCACATACACATTCACGCTCAGTGCATACACTTTCAGACAGACACTCATGCTCAAACTCGTGCTCTTTCTCTGGCTCTCACACACATGCATACACACACTCGCACATTCACAAACACACACTAACAAACCAGTATTCAATTTCCCCGTTGTCCAGTGGAACCATTACCCATATGTGGAGGAGAATTGAATGGTAGAAGCGGGTAGATGAAGATTTTGGTGTTCTTGTGATAATCCTGGATGGCAGGCACATCAACCATGATTCTGCAAATACATCCAAAAAGGAATGAAAATCATTCATGATATAGAATAACCGGAGCCAACCTGCTCTGTTTAGTGTGATGAATACTTGTACATGTAGAAACATCAAGAGGCCTTTCAGCTTGTTGAGCCTGTTTTGCTATTCAGTGATATCAGAACTATCTGGTATCCAAACACAATCCACCATACCACTTAGTTCCCTTGGCGATCAAAATCTATCCAGCTCAGATTTAAAAGGATTAATTGAACACCAGCATTCACTGCATTTTTCTTGAAGAGAGTTCCCCAAATCTACCATCCTGTGTGTGAAGAACAGTTTCTTCAATTCACTCTTGAGTGGCCTGGCTAGGATTGACAGGTGTCTCCCAATGGTCTGGAATACACCGTCAGCAGGAAAAAGGTTTCCCCCCATCAACCCTTCCCAGTTCTCTTCATAATCGACATAATCCTCGATCATATAGAGGCCAATACAATCCTTATCTCTATAACATCCTCCAGGGTCGAGATCCCTCCCTATCTTTGTTGCCGCCTCCAGACCCTTCAACCCTTCTTATCACTGTAACCACCACCATTCCCTACTACCCTCAGTTTATTTGCAACGTCCTCCAATCCCTACACCCCTCACGATCATTGTAACCTCCTCTACCACGTAAAACGTCATTTTCTCTGTATCCTCCCACAGCAATACAACCCTCCCTATCTCTGTAAGATCCTCCAGGCCCTTCACCCGGCCCTATATCTGTAACATTCTGCAGTCCCTACAAAGCTCCCTATGCCTCTAACTGGCACCAGCCGCAAGAACAATTCTTTGCTCTGCAAACTCTTCCAGCCTCGACAACCCTCCCAATCACCACAATCTCCTACAACCCTATCACCCTTCATATTTCTGTAATGTCCGCAAGCAACTACCTCCCTCCTTATCTATGCAACTTCCGTCCGAGTCCACAACGTGGCTTATCACAATAAACTCTGCCAGCCCGGACAACACTCCCCATCTCTGTAGCATCTTCCAGCCCGTGGAATTCTCCCTATTTCAGAAAAACCACCCCCCCCCCCCAGCCCGTGCAACCCTCCCTGTCCCTGGAAACTCCTCCATGTGGTCCGACGGCACAGAAATTACATGTATTGAGATCCTTCAGTCCTTCAGGACCTAGGGAGGAAGGTAAAGAGCAAGACCTCGAAGGTAGTAATCGCTGAATTACTTCCAGTGCTATGCGCTATCGAGAGTAGAAATAGGAAGCTAGGGAGGATCAATGCAGGCCTTGAAGCATGGCACAGGAGGCAGGGCTTCACATTCTGCGTGCATTGCCCCAGGTCTGGGCCAGGAGGCACCTATTTAAAAGAGAAAGGTTGTGAATCAACAGGACTAGGATCAAAGTCATCATGGGGAGATTCACCAGTATGCTTGGGGTGTGCCTAAACTAAATTGGCAAGGGGATGGGCACCAGCATATAAAAGAAGAAAATCCAAATAAGGTGCGCACTGTGAGAGTGTTAAACAGTACCAGACAAGGGAACAGTTCCATATGGGGTAGACCGAGAGGGACTACAAGGATTGCAAAGACTGAATTACAATAAATGTGTGCAATCACACTGTGTGGTGAATCATGTAGGTGACCTACACGCACAAATAGCAGTTTGGGAATAATATGTAATGGGAATAACCGAAAGGTGGTTTAAACAAAGTGAGGCCTGGGTGCTTAATGTGGAATGATATAAAGATAGAGAAGGAAAAAGTTGAGGTGAGGTAACAATACTGATTAGGGAGGAAATTGCAGTGTTGGAAGAGGAGGGTGTCCTTGAAGGGGAAAGGTCAGAATCGATTTGCTTAGAGTTGAAGTGCAGAACGGGTAAGGAGGGCGACGAGTTTCTGAAATGTGTTCACGGAAAATTCCTTCATCAGTATGTTCTCAGCCCAACTGGAAATGAGGCAGTGCTGGATCTGGTGCTGGGAAATGAGGTTGGACAAATCGACCACGAGTATGTCGAGAAAGAGAATGTTTGACTGGTAATCCAGAAAAGCAAGGAACCAAACAGGGTCGTATGTCTAAGTTGGAAGCGGGCTAATTTCAACTTGATGAGAAGGCTTCTAGCCAGGATAGTGTTAAATGGATCCAAGCCAAACAGTGAAGAATGAAACCAGACACAGATCCTTTTCTTTATACTCAGTGTACTGACAGAATGCAGCATTGCCCTTCCCTGCCTTCTGTTCACCAAGCCACCGACTCCCCCTCCCGCCCCCACCGTGTCTACCAAACTATATTTGTAATGACTTCAAATCCTTCATTGAACAAAACCTTTCAACTGTTTAACTTTATCACCATAATTAAACATTGACAGATTCCTCTTTCTTTAAAGGAAACTTAAACAATTACAGCAAAAGAGAGGAAAATGATTTTCCGGATTCAGTAAAACTCATTGTACAAGTTATCCCTCTTCTGAAACAAGCATTTCTTCCAGTAAAGCAGTCTGATAATTCGTGGCTTGCGTCAACACTTTGAATCTTCGAGATTTCATTTCTCTCCCACATTCCTTTTCTTTTTTTTTATTTTCTCAGCTTCCCAAACCAAGGGGCAACACTTTCCATCTTTTGCCAAAACTAATATGATGAACCTGGCTGTACTCGAATATCCAGCACGAGAAGGATTTCGAAAAATTGCTATTTTTTTCTGTCTTTCAGATCACCTAATGCTGGAAACTTTAGTATGCATTTATCTGAGTTTAATTTCTTCGCTGTTTTATGTGCTCTCAATACTTCCTCAGTTGTAACGTGTTTCATCATCGAACGAAGTTCTGATAAGTTCATTTTTTCTCTCGTTTGCTGTAACTGTTTTTTTTTTTTCTTTAAAGAAAGAGGAAACTGATACTGGTACCAAACATTTTCTCAGTGCATAACCATCTTAACTGTCCAATAAGGCTTCTTACCTGATCTGCTTCGGCTTTAGAAGCAAGATGATCATTATGAGCTGACCTGGCCCTGTGTTTGGGTATCCGTTTTATATTTTGTATATATAAGTTTGTTCCCGACTTATTCTGATCAACATCCAACCCTTTCTTCTTCAAGGCACCCGAAGGCTTACTTCCAATCTTAACCTCCCCTTTCAATTTATCTATAACCAATTGCTCAAATTCCTCAGAACCTCCCCATAGAAAATCATCGACATGCAGCATAAAGATGCTTGCGAGTTTGTCTTTATGATACCAGTAGAACATTGTTGAATCTGCTTTATGTTCAATACAGCCTACTTTCAGCAAGACAGATATATCCGAGAAATTCCATACTTTTGATACATCAGTCTATCCATCAACACTTTTGTTTAATTTCCACAGCTTCCCTTCTACCTTATTCGCTTCTCTAGATGGCTTCAAAACACTTTGTTTTCACCCTGCAAAAAAACTGATTTTGTATCTATCGATCTACATTCCCTAGGGTATGTGGCTAAAAGAGCTAAAAAAAAATTGTCATGGACACTTTTCCTGCCATAGGGGAGTGCATTCTAATATTTGAGCACAAAGACTCTCTTCAAACCCCCATCTCGCTTTAGCAATATATGTCGCATCTGGGAGTAGTTTTTCCGCACATATCTATCAGGATGATAAAGCTGGCTCTCCCATATCTTGTACTTCAGAATAGAAGCCACATTCTTCCAAATCTCCAACTCTTTTTTTGTGTATCTCTCATCAATTTCCTTCTAATTTATTTCTGCCCGCATAACCTCGCGATCAAAAAGGATTCTACTTCTAGTAGAGTTCCTAAATGGTTCTGTACTCCTTGTTCTAGTTAAACAACGGCCTCGACTAGCCCTCTTTGCTCTTTCTGGACTACTGTTACAGGATCTGTCCCTCGCACAATCAGAGATTATGTCGCCAGTACGTGATCATTTCAGATTGGAAGAGTTATTCCCAGACCTACCATGGGAAGTCGCAATGTGTGTCCTTCTTTTCACCGTTTCACCTCATTTTGCCAGTCCACAGGTCTTACCTGTTGTCCACTATTTTGGACATTTTGAAAATGTTTGATTTTAAAAGTGGCTTTCCCAGCTTTTCCTACAATGGCCGCATCCCTCTCTGGTATGTATCTGACCCTAGTAGTGATTTTAGACAGTTGCCCTTTGGAACAACTAGCCCTATCTTGTGCACTGGTATCACCTTATTTATCGTCAGCCATCGCTTATCTACCTTATTCTGTTCCTCATAACTGTTTAGACATATGTGGGTTACAGGTTGACTTATCACCATCTACTAATTGTTCATATTCTGCAAATTTATAATTAATCCCTATTGATATATGTGAATGTACCCTAATAGTTTGACTGCCATGCTGAAGACTCACTGTTTTCCCATCACATCTCATCACTCTACCTGGATCTTTCCGCTCTTTCTGACACTCTGTTCTGTAGTGTACTAAATCCCAACATTAAACCTTATCTTTGACAGCCTTATGCGATGCTATAACGTTCACCGAATTTTCCCATGACTTCTACTTTGATGAGGACCTTCCCCCTCCATGTAGGGCATGCAAGTGCAAAAAATATTGTAACTATTTCTAATCCATTCTAAGGCAGGGGAATGAACACACAGTACCGATTGTATCTTGAGATTCCTTCCAAAGACCATCTGATGGGAACTATAGCTTCCAAACATTAGGAGCAGATTCACCGCATTGCCTGTCCACGCCCGGCTAGATGTTAGCTTACAATTTGCTTGGTCGGGCTAAGATCTTAATGAGCATCTGGAGCACTGAGTGATTTCTTTCACAAAGTCCATAATCGAAAGTTCTTTCAGCTGCGGTGTTCAGCACTGCAAAGTTTCTATTTTCACTAATGTCTCTAAACTTGTCATTGGCAAATCCCCCCGCCCCCATCGCCACCCCAGCCCACTTCATTGTCTGTCAGGAATTTATCCAGTGCCCCAGCCCGGACCCTATCCAGTTTTCCATGATTTTGCCGGCAATAACTCCATTGTCTTTAGCATGTATTATTGTCGAAAGAATGAATCTTGTTGCCATGTTTGTGAAATGCAAAATGAAAATGTTTCTGCCCGAGTGCCATAGGTTTAAATCTATTGCTCTGATGTCCTTCAAGTCTCTTGCTAATGGAAGACTCACAATAAGCCGTGATGGTGTCCTCCAGTACTTTTTTGTACATATCACATTTTCACTAATCTCTTCAATAAACTTTGTGTGCTCATCGTTAACCATCTCTGCATATTTTAGTAGAATTTTTAATCTAAGACAGGAGGGATGAACTAAATGTCATTGCAACCTTAAGACCATTTTCTTTTTCGTCTCTCAAACTCCCATCACCTGATGTTATTAACACCTCTTTCGAATTTTTATTAGAGGTGTTATTTTCTGTTAAAGTGGTACAATGATGCTGTGACTGCAAAGTCAGTTGCTTTGTAGGTTAGCTAAAGAAAATTGTTTTATCATATCCCATGTTCAATTTAATGTGTGCCTTTTACATGAAAAGTTTCTCAGCAGCAAGTTATCTCGCCTGATATAACATCTGTAAAGTGGCTCACTCCAGATATTATGCATGGAATCGCCACCTTTAAATGTGCTGTCATCTCCGAACCTGAAACAAGTAGAACTTTCATCCTCTTTGATCATACTTTACTCCTTACTCCGTAACAAATCTAAATATAATTTCAACCAATCCGCTCCACTTACTACAGATATGGAACCATTGTCCAACATGGTACAATTAAATGAATCCTCAACTAGTACACTCATTACCAGAGTGAAACTTCTTCAGACCAGTACAATCCAATCAGTCTGATCAATATCATTCTCTTCCACTTATCTGTCAAGCATCACCTCGAAAACTCTGTTACTCCATTTTGGACAGTTTACTGCGTAATGATATTCTGAATCACATCTGAAACAACTGTTAATAATTCGCTGGGTATTCTTGTGGTTCATTCGTCTGTTGCTGTTATTCCATTCCTATCGTCTTTCAGATCTGCCAAAAACGTATGCGTCCTCATGTCGTTTGTCTGTGTTTCTTCCACTGACACCAGCGCCCCTTGTCTGAACAATCTCGAAATGCTGCAACCATTCAGTCTTCCCTCCTCTGTGACACTGCCGAATTTCCCACTTCTACCATGAAAACTGATGGAAATGACTGTTTTCCCAGGATTTTGTTTAAGCATCAGACATCTGATCCAAAAGTGTGTCTCTATCTGAGAATCTCACTCCAGTTAACAACAGGAGCCTAACCATGTGTGGCAATTTAGCACAGCCAAACAATTTAAAAACATGCTCTGAACAAGGAATGTTCAATTAGAATTTATGTGCTCTGTTATATTGTGCATTACATTATACAATATATTCTCTATGACATGCCCATCCGTCTTTCTCAATTTATCACAATCTGACCATGTTTGGAATTCGTTTAATAGATCAGCTTTCTTATAAACCGTGCCCATCAAGATTATTAGAAGTTTCAAACCTGCCTCAGTGTCCCACTGACTGGGATCCAGCTCACAAATTACTTTGCACCGGATATTGCTTTTGCTGGATTGATAGAGCCAAGGCTATATACTGTTTTCTCTTTGGAAAGGTTGCAACCCGTGTCTATATATCTACATCATGTTTCCATTGGACATAAGGTTCATATTCAGAGAACATCAGTTGGAAATCATATTCCGACACTTTACACTTGGTTTCAGGCTTTTATCTCGGAGGTAATCTAGATTACAAACTTGTGTCGGAAAAAAAAAATCACTTTCCAATCTTCAGCTTGAGGCAACCATCCTCTACTGCACCGTCAAACGGATCCAGGCCAAACAGTGAAGAATGAAACGAGTTTCAGATCCTTTACTGCCTGCTCAGTTTATTCAAAGTATACTGCATTACTTAGTTTTGTCTTCTGTTTAGCAACCGCACTTTGTCCAGCATGTTCACTTTATATTCAATGCCTATCCTTAATTAAACAAAGCCCTTCAATTCTTTACATTTAACATAATTAACCATTTACCTTTAATATAATTAACTATTAACATCTCGCTGTATACATTTCTTATCCAAGATCCCTCTATAGATCTAGATTTGTGAGTCCAGAACTGTTCACTTTCCTTATCCAGACTCCCTCCTTCCTTCTACATATCTAGTAGCGGGAGGCCAGAGCTGAGCACTCAATTTCCAGCCTCCTTCCCTCTATATACCGAGTATTACTAGTCCAAAGGTGTGCACATTTCTTATCCAGGCTCCCTCCTTCTCTTTATATATCTAGCAGCGGGAGGCCAGAGCTGGGAAAACTCCTTTTCCACCTCCCTCCCTCCCACCCTCCCTCAGTATACATAGCATTATGAGACCAAAGGTGTTAATTTTCCTTATCCAGGCTCCCTCCCTCTACATATCTAGCAGTGGGAGGCCAGAGTTGTGCATGCTCCATACCCAGGCTCCTTCCCTCCCTCTCTATATCTAGTAACTGGAGCCCAGAGCTGTGCTCATCCCTTTTCCGGCCTCCCTCCAGTCCTCTATCTACTTCGTGTCTGGTGTCTGGAGCCACAAAGACTACTTATCCATCCTTCCTCCCTCTGTATGTCTAAATATCTGGAGCCCAGAGCTATGCACACTCCTGATCCAGCCTCCTTACCACCCTCTATATATCTAGTATCTGGATCTCAGATTTGTGCACACTCTTTATCGTGTCTCCCTCCATCCATCCCTCTATATATCTCGTATCTGCAGACCAGACCTGTGCAGACTACTTAGCCAGCTTCTCTAGATGCCTCTATATATCTTGTCGCTGGAGCCCAGAACGGCACATACCCCTTATCAAGACTACCTCCCTCCCTCCACATATCTAGTATCTGGAGCTCAGAGGTTGTCACATTCCTTGTGCAGCCTTCCCCACTCCCTCCTTCTAATTATGGAGTATTTGAAGCCCAGAGCTGTACAACCCTTATCCAGCATCCCATCCTCTCCATATCTAGCATCTAGAGACCGGAGCTGTGCACACACCTTATCCAGTATCCCTTCTTCCCTCTATATATGTAGTTTCTGGTGTCCAGCGTTCACATTCTTTAACCTCCCTCCCTCCCGATATCTACTATCTGGAACCCAGAGCTGTGGATACTCCTTACCGGGCCTCCCTCCCTCCCTCAATACATCTAGTAACTGGAGGCCAGAGCTGTGGACACACTCCTTATCCAGCCTCACTCACTCACTCTCTCTATATATCTGGTAAGTGGCGACCAGAACTGTAAACATTCTTTTATACATCGCCATTAATGTTACCCAATTTTTGATAAGCAACCCAGTTAAAGTATGTGATAAATCTATTTACCCAAAGAAACACAGCTAACTCAGACACAGTGTATACTCAATGCAGCATTTTTCCAACATAACATTCCCCATTAAGTCATAAGCAGCTCTGACACAGCCCCTGCACAATGCACAATACATCTCCCTCGACACTAACCAAATAATCATCACAAACACAGGTGCAGTATGCTTTCAATGAGCATTCAGGTCCAATGCCACTGCACACATAAATGTAAACAATTCAGATACAGCATGTGTTCAATACAGTATACAGTTCCCATAACACCACCCAATGTTTCATAACCAACTCAGATACAACATGTGTTCAATGCAGCATACGGCTCCATTAACACTACCCAATGGATCATAACAAACTCTGATAGTGCATGTATTCAATGCAGCACCAAACCTGGTTTCAGCATGTTTAACGGCGAATGGTGCACGTGTAACACCTGGCACTGCAGGGCAGTGTGACCCTTGGTTGCAGCAGTTTTAACGATGGATGGGGAGCGTGCATAACCAGGCTCTGCAGCACATTGTGTCCCTTGGTTTCAGTAGCAGGTTTGACATTGAATGGGGTGCGTATATAACCATACTGCAGACCAGTGTGCCCCCTGGTCCCAGTCGCAGGGCTATCAGTAAATGGGGTGAGTGTATAACAAGGTTCTGCAATTCATTGTGTCCCCTGGTTTCAGTAGCAAGTGTAACGGTGAATGGAATGACAGTATAACCAGGCTCTGCAGGCCAGTGTGTCCCCTGGTTTTAGCAGGTTTAACAGTGAATGGGCTGAGTGCATAACCAGGCTCTGCAGGCCAGTGCATCACCTGGTTTCAGTTGCATGTTTAATGGTGAATGGAGTGAGTGTATAACCGGGCCCTGCAGGCCACTGTGTCCCCTGGTTTAATATCAGGTTTGACGGTGAATGGGGTGAATCTATAGCCAGGCTCTGCAGGCCAGTGATGTAAGTGAAGTGTCGCACACTCCAGTACATCACAAATGGATGTCACTCACACGGAGTATAAGTCTTCTTGGGACATCGCAGAATTCGAGAGGTGTATGTGATAGGTTGTGACTTGTCTTCTGGTTCCTGACAGAAGACAGCAACGATACACTGGTCGGTAGTTATTACCTCAAGGTGGAAGGGCTGTGTTGGGTCAGGAGTAAAGAGACAAGCGGCCTGCAAACAAACTGTTTTAAGTTTCGCTGCGACATCACGACGGAGCTCCTTCCAGTGAGGACGAATGTCGTCAGTCTTACCATTTAGCAGTACTTAAAGCGGTTTTGGTATCTCTGCAAATCCTTGGATAAAATTTCTATGCTATCCCAATAATCCCATAAGTGAAAGGACTGCTGCCTTCGTGATGGGGAGGGGCAGTCGCTGTATGATCTCCACCTTGTGGCTCTCCGGGGCTTTTGCTGCAAATGAGATAGGCAGTCGCAAAAAGGTGACTTGTTCTTTCAGTAACTGAGCATTGCATGGATTAACCTTCAGACCTGCCTGGAAAAATGTGGTTTACAGTTCGTCGAGACATAATAAATATTCATCTACAGTAAGAGTAGCTCGAAGCATATTATCCACGTACTGAAGCAAACCTGCTGGTCTTGAAAATCCTTTCAGTGCCTTTGCCAGTCGCTTGTGGAAAATAGTCGAGCCATTAAGAACTCCCCGATGGAAACATGTCCAATTATAGCTTTGATCCTCAAAGGTAAATGCAAACTTTTACTGATCCTCTCTCTTAACTGGAATACTCCAAAATCGATTTGAAATGTCCAGTGTCGACCCGACCAGTGAACAGGCTGGTGTGACAAAATCAAGCTTGCAGTAAGCAATGTCAATCTCCAACTGCTGTCCGGATTCTTTACAGGCCAAATAGGTGAGTTGCTCGTGAAAATGCCTGGCGCTAACAACACCCTTCTGAAGGAGTGATTGAATAGTATCCCTGACATAAGGGTAACTCTCTCGAGGGATGGGGTATTTTTCGGCTGGTGTATATGGGGGCCCATTTATGGATTCCTCCCAAGTCATTCGTCTGCAACCATGCTTACACGTGCTGAACACTAGATGGTGCTTACTGATTGGTCCCATCACCCCAGCATCACCTTGGCTCAGAGGATCGTAGAGTGATGGTTTCTTCATCGTGAAGAGCGAATGAACATCTGAGATCTCGATGGTATGCTGTTCCCGAACAGCTGAGGAAGTCAACCACAAGCAGTTATTATTATAATCAATTATAGCTCCGTATTGGTTCAGTGCATCAGTTTCCAAATGTCCCCTCCTATCTGGAGTGGTCATTAAAACAGGGGTCGGAGGGTTCCCGGTCAGGTCTCCCACCCCTAGTTGAGAAGCATCTTCTGTATAAGCTGAATTTATCATATTTCCATCGAAGTTCGCCAGTACGCAACTCTGCCCCTGAATAGCACAGTGTTTAGGGTGTGGGGTATGTATGTTAGTAACGGCTGAACATTGTCAATAAGCATAGTCTGTTGTCGGCCTGCTTTTAAAACAACAGAGAGCACAGATCGTCCGTGACCATCACGTTGGAACCCTACCACCAACTTTTCAGAGGTGGTCAAGCCACGTCATTGAGGGGGAAAGCGCTCTGGAGGTGGAGTCGGCGGAAAGGAAAAGTCCTCCAGGAATGCGGTCGATGATTTTCCTTGGCATGCACTGTAAACTGGTTGCACAGAATTGCCTCCGGCACGGTGTTTACAGTGGATATCAGGGTGATCAGTTTATCTAGCTTTTGCTCAACCTTGGATGGCTTCGAAATGAACCGAGGGCCAGGACGTGGTGGTGGCTCGCTCTGATTGGACCAGGGTCTGTAATGTGCCGGTGGTGGTGACCCTTTTCTGGCAGTTGCCAGCTAAGTGCCCAATCCTACCACAATTACAGCAGGCCCCTCTTTGTCCTCCCATAGGGTACCGTTTTGGTCCCCCCCCCCACCCCCCCCCGCAGCGGCGACAGCTTTCTTGTCAGACACAGCCCTTGGAGTATCTGCATTCAGGGCCCCTTTTGTTGCCTAATATGCACGTTGGGCATTCTCAACTATCTTACTCCATGGTAAGTCCGGGTGTGTAGTAATACCCATAGCCTTCTTTAACAGTGGTAGCAATTGATCTAGGAACATGGTTTTAGATTGTGTGTGATCCCTACCATTTGCCCCAGGGTGCATGTGTTGGGATCTCTCATCCGAATCATACAACCGATTGCCAAATGCCTGTTGGGTCTCATATTTCTCCTGTAGTCTCTGAGCACACAGCGCTGTTAGTCTAATTCTCCAAATATCTAAATGTTCAAGGGCTTCTTGGACATCATCCTCAGCAGTCGCCCCTTCACCCCAAATGTCTGCATCAAAATTAACTTTGATAATATTTGACAAAACACCGAAGACTATTTTCTTAAGATCTCCCTCTTCTGATTCCGGGTGAATACTGTTTATGAAGCCTAGGATCCCATATGCTTTATTAAATGTTTTGTTCACCTTTCGTGCCACCTTCAAAGATTTGCGGGTGTCCCTGTTATTTCACCACCTTTATAGCTGTACCATTTAACTTGTATTGTCTCTCCTCATTCTACCTTCCAAAATGTATTACCTCAAACATCTGCAATGTCAATTAAATATTCAGAAGATTGAAGCCATTGTTTCATGTTTCTGCTCCAAACATTTCCTTGCGACACACTCCATCCCTCTCCTTTGTAAATGTTTGACACTAAGCCAACTTGTTGGCAAACTTGGTTAGATAGTTGGCCTTGAGATTATAGGAAGGATGTGGAAGCTTTAGAGAGGGTGCAGAGGGGATTTACGAGGATGCTGCCTGGAATGGAGGGCATGTCTTACGAAGAAGGAGTGAGGGAGCTGGGGCTTTTCTCATTGGAGCGAAAAAGGATGAGAGGTGACTTGATCGAGGGGTACAAGATGATGAGAGGCATAGATAGAGTGGATAGCCAGAGACTTTTTCCCAGGGTGGAAAGGGCTATCACCAGGGGGCATACTTTTAAGGTGATTGGAGGAAGGTTTTAGGGGGATGTCAGAGGTAGGTTCTTTACACAGAGAGTGGTGGGTGCGTGGAATGCGCTGCCAGCGGTGGTAGTAGAAGCAGATACATTAGGGACATTTAAGCGACTCTTGGACCGGTACATGGATGATAGTAGAATGAAGGGTAGGTAGTTAGTTTGATATTAGAGTGGGTTAAAGGTTCGGCACAACATCGTGGGCCGAAGGGCCTGCACTGTGCTGTACTGTTCTATGTTCTATGCCTTGAGATGAGCTCCCTGACGGATATTCATACCTTCAATAAAGCTGCCTATTTCCACCAACATAACATAGGACGACCTCATCCCTGTCTCAGCTCTTCTGCTGAGGAAACACCCACCCTGCCTTTGTTGCCTGTAGACTTGATTATTTCAATGCACTGCTGACCGGTCTCTCACATTCTACCCTCCATAAACTTGAGGAGATCCAAAACACTGTTGCCCATGTCCTAACTCACACCAACTCATTGGTTCCTGGCCAGCAACACCTCTATTTTAAAAGTCTCAGCCTTCTTTTCAAATCTCTCATTGTTACACCCCTCCCTATCTCTGTAATCTCCTCCAGACCGACAACCCTCTGAAGTATCTGTACTTATCTAATTCTGGTCTCTTGAGCATCCCCGAGTTTAATTACTCGACTAATTAGTGGCAGTGCCTTCAGCTGCCAAGGCCCGATGCTCTGGAAGAGAAGAGCAGAACTTCTTCAATGCAGACATTCCTGGAAGAGAAGTGGCAGCGAATTAAACACTAAAATAAAAGCAAAACACTGCGGACGCTGGAACTCTGACATGAGAACAGCATGTGCCAGAAATACTCAGCAGGTCTAGCAGCACCTGTGGAGAGAGAAACAAAGTTACCAATTTAGGTCTGCGCTCCTTCATCAGAACTTGCAATGTTGGAAATGTAACAATCGGGTTTTTTTATTCATTCGTTTCATGGGATGTGGGCGTCGCTGGCTAGGCCTGCATTTATTGGCCAACCCTAATTGCACTGCAGAAGGTAGTGGTGAGATCCCTTCTTGGAACGCTGCAGTCTATGTGAGGTAGTGACACCCACAGTGCTTTTTGGTATGGACGTCGAGCATTTTGACCCAGCTTCACCGACACCCCTGCCCCGTGTTATCACTGTCCTTCCTTCTTGTTCTTCATCCCCCTTTCCTCTTTCACTTGTTAAAACACTGTTGCAATTCTAACTTTTGCCAGTTCTGATGAAGGGTCTCAAATCTGAAACATTAACTCGGTTTCTCTCTGCACAGATGCTGCCAGATCTGCTGAGTACTTACGGCACTTTCTGTTCTCATCCCTAATTTATGGAATTCCTTCCCTAAACCTGCAGTCGAGTAAAATGCACAGAGTCCAGCTTTCGGGAGTGTTGCTTGTACAGAGTACTGAATGCAGTAAAGTTAATGAGAGACTGAATTTTAAAAGATATAAGAGTCGATCTTTTTCCAAAATGAAGTTTAATTTTACATTTAGAATTTCACATCATTTTAAGCTGAACATGTAGTTTCTTTCACAGTCTGTTGTGACAGCTGGACAGTTAATTGATGCTCATGGAATAGGAGGGTCAGTGTCAGCTTGCATAAAAGAAAAAAACTTCATGAAAGAAAACAAGGAGTTGTGGGAAACAGTTGTTTTTCAGACTGGAGGAAGGTCGACAGTGGTGTTACCCAAGGGTCAGTGCTAGGACCACTGTTTTTTTCTGATATGTATAAATGATTTGGATACAGGAATGCTACGCAAAATTGCTAATTTTTGTGATGGCACCGAACTTGGAGGCGGGGCAGACAGTGAGGTAAATACCGATCGATGTAACAGGACACAGATAAGTTAGCAGAATGGACAGACAAGAGGCAAATGGAATTTAATAAAGACAAGTGTGAGGTAATACATTTTATCAGAAGTAACAGGGAGAGGCACGATGCACATAATGGCACAGTTTTCAAGAGTGTGGAGCAATAGAAGGACATAGGGTTCATATCTACAGATCCTTGAAGGAGGCAGAACATATTGAGAGAGTCGTTAGTAAAGCATATGGGATCTTGTGTTCCTAAATAGAGGTATTGAGTACAGAAGAATTTAAGTTATGCTGAACTTATATAAAGCTCTGGTTAGGCCCCAACTGGAACATAGAACATAGAACATAGAACATGACAGCGCAGTACAGGCCCTTCGGCCCTCGATGTTGCACTGACCTGTGAAACCATCTGACCTAAACTATTCCATTTTCATCCATATGTCTATCCAATGACCACTTAAATGCCCTTAAAGTTGGCGAGTCCACTACTGTTACAGGCAGGGCGTTCCACACCCCTACTACTCTCTGAGTAAAGAAACTACCTCTGACATCTGTCCTATATCTATCACCCCTCAACTTAAAGCTATGTCCCCTCGTGTTTGCCATCACCATCCGAGGAAAAAGACTCTCACTATCCACCCTATCTAAGAATCTGATTATCTTATATGTCTCTATTAAGTCACCTCTCCTCCTCCTTCTCTCCAACGAAAACAACCTCAAGTCCCTCAGCCTTTCCTCGTAAGACCTTCCCTCCATACCAGGCAACATCCTAGTAAATCTCCTCTGCACCCTTTCCAAAGCTTCCACATCCTTCCTATAATGCGGTGACCAGAACTGCACGCAATACTCCAGGTGCGGCCGCACCAGAGTTTTGTACAGCTGCAGCATGACCACGTGGCTCCGAAACTCGATCCCCCTACTAATAAAAGCTAACACACCATATGCCTTCTTAACAGCCCTAGTAACCTGGGTGGCAACTTTCAGGGATTTATGTACCTGGACACCAAGATCTCTCTGCTCATCTACACGACCAAGAATCTTCCCATTAGCCCAGTACTCTGCATTCCTGTTACTCCTTCCAAAGTGAATAACCTCACACTTTTCCGCATTAAACTAGATTTGCCATCTCTCAGCCCAGCTCTGCAGCCTATCTATGTCCCTCTGTATCCTACAACATCCTTCGGCACTATCCACAACTCCACCGACCTTCGTGTCATCCGCAAATCTACTAACCCACCCTTCTACACCCTCATCCAGGTCATTTATAAAAATGACAAACAGATCCTTGCGGTACACCACTAGTAACTAAATTCCAGGATGAACATTTGCCATCAACGACCACCCTCTGTCTTCTTTCAGCTAGCCAATTTCTGATCCACAGCACTAAATCACCTTCAATCCCATACTTCCGTATTTTCTGCAATAGCCTACCGTGGGGAACCTTATCAAACGCCTTACTGAAATCCATATACAGCACATCTACGGCTTTACCCTCATCCACCTGTTTCGTCACCTTCTCAAAAAACTCAATAAGGTTGGTGATGCACGACCTGCCCTTCACAAAACCGTGCTGACTATCGCTAATGAACTTATTCTTTTCAAGATGATTATAAATCCTATCTCTTATAACCTTTTCCAACACTTAACCCACAACCGAAGTAAGGCTCACAGGTCTATAATTACCAGGGCTGTCTCTACTCCCCTTCTTGAACAAGGGGACAACATTTGCTATCCTCCAGTCTTCCGGCCCTATTCCTGTCGACAATGACGACATAAAGATCAAGGACAAAGGCTGTGCAATCTCCTCCCTGCCTTCCCAGAGAATCCTAGGATAAATCCCATCTGGCCCAGGGGACTTATCTATTTTCACACTTTCCAAAATTGCTAATAGCTCCTCCTTGTGAACCTCAATCCCATCTAGCCTAGTCGTCTGTACCTCAGTGTTTTCCTCGACAACATTTTCTTTCTCTACTGTAAATACTGACGAAAATATTCATTTAACGCTTCCACTATCTCCTCTGATTCCACACACAACTTCCCACTACTATCCGTGATTGGCCCTAATCTAACTCTAGTCATTCTTTTATTCCTGATATACCTATCGAAAGCCTTCGAGTTTTCCTTGATCCTATCCGCCAATGACTTTTCGTGTCCTCTCCTTGCTCTTCGAAGCTCTCCCTTTCGATCCTTCCTGGCTTGCTTGTAACTCTCAAGCGCCCGAACTGAGCCTTCAAGTCTCATCCTTACATAAGCCTTCTTCTTCCTCTTGACAAGCGCTTCAACTTCTTTAGTAAACCACGGCTCCCTCGCTCAACAACTTCCTCCCTGCCTCACAGGTACATACTTATCAAGGACACGCAGTAGCTGCTCCTTAAATAAGCTCCACATTTCGATTGTGCCCATCCCCTGCAGTTTCCTTCCCCATCCTACGCATCCTAAATCTTGCCCAATCGCATCATAATTTCCTTTCCCCCAGCTATTATTCTTGCCCTGCGGTATATACCTGTCCCTGCCCATCGCTAAGGTAAACCTAACCGAATTGTGATCACTATCACCAAAGTGCTCACCTACATCCAAATCTAACATCTGGCCGGGTTCATTACCCAGTACCAAATCCAATGTGGCATCGCCCCTGGTTGGCCTGTCTGCATACTGTGTCAGAAAACCCTCCTGCACACACTGAACAAAAACAGACCCATCTAAAGTACTCGAACTTTCGTATTTCCAGTCAATATTTGGAAAGTTAAAGTCCCCCATAACAACTACCCTGTTACTCTCGCTCCTTTCGAGAATCATCTTCGCTATCCTTTCCTCTACATCTCTGGAACTATTCTGAGGTCTATAGAAAATTCCCAACAGGGTGACCTTTCCTCTCCTGTTTTTAGCCACGGCCCATACTACCTCAGTAGATGAGACTTCAAATGTCCTTTCTGCCACCGTAATACTCTCCTTGATTAACAATGCCCAACATCACCCCCCCACCACCCCCCCCCCCCCCGCCCCACTCTTTTACCATCGTCTCTGTTCTTACTGAAACATCTAAATCCCGGAACCTGCAACATCCATTCTTGTCCCTGCTCTACCCATGTCTCCGAAATGGCCACAACATAGAGATCCCAGGTACCAATCCATGCTGCAAGCTCACCCATCTTATTCCGGATGCTCCTGGCGTTGAAGTGGACACAATGTAAACCAAGTTCTTCCTTGCAATGGCCCTCTTGCGTCCTTGTAACCTTATCCCTGACCTCACTACTCTCAACATACTGTACACTGAAACAACAATTTAGGTTCCCATTCCCCTGCTGAGTTAATTTAACCCCCCCCCCACCCCCCCGAAGAGCACAAGCAAATCTCCCCCTAGGATATTGGTACCCCTCTGGTTCAGGTAAAGACCATCCTGTTTGTCGAGGTCCCACCTACCCCAGAAAGAGCCCCAATTATCCAGGAAACCAAAACCCTCCCTCCTGCACCATCCCTGCAGCCACGTGTTCAACTCCTCTCTCTCCCTATTCCTCGCTTCGCTAGCACGTGGCACGGGCAACAACCCAGAGATAACAACTCTGTTTGTTCACGCTCTAATCTTCCACCCTCGCTCCCTGAATTTCTGCCTTAAATCCCCATCTCTCTTCCTACCTATGTCGTTGGTGCCGAAGTGGACCACGACTTGGGGCTGCTCCCCCTTAAGGATCCCAAAAACACTATCCGAGACATCACGAACCCTGGCACCTGGGAGGCAACACACCAACCGTGAGTCTCTCTCGTTCCCACAGAAGCTCATATCTGTTCCCCTAACTGTGGAGTCCCCAATGACTAATGCCCTGCTCCTCTTCCCCCTTCCCTTCTGAGCAACAGGGACACACTCTGCGCCAGAGACCTTTACCCCATTGCTTACCACTGGTAAGTCATCCCCCGAACAGTATCCTAAACGGTATCCCTGTTGTTGAGGGAAACGGTCACAGGGGATCCCTGCACTGCCTGCTGGTTCCCTCTCCTTCCCCTGACGGTAACGCATCTACCTTCTTCTTTTACCTGAGGTGTGACTACCTCCCTATAACTCCTCTCAATAAGCCCCTCCGCCTCCCTAATGATCTGAAGTTCATCCAGCTCCAGCTCCAGTTCTCTAACGTGGTTCTCGAGGAGCTGGAGTTGGGTGCACTTCCCGCAGATATAGTCAGCAGGGACACTCTTGGCGACTCTTACCTCCCACATTCTGCAGTAGGAACATTCAACTGCCTTAACCTCCATTCCCACTATTCTAAATTCCCAACAACTCTACTGAAAACCAAAAAAGTACTGCATCCAGTTCTGTTCACCACACTTTAGGGAGGATTTGAGTATCCTTGACAGAGTGTAGAGGAGATTTACTGGAATGGTTCCAGGCACGGAGGACTTTAGATGCAAGGTTCGTCTGGAAAAGCTGGGGACGTTTTCCTTGGAGCAAAGGAGATTGAGGGGAGATTTGATAGAGGTATACAAGATGATGACAGGTTTGGATAAGATGGACAGAAGAAGATGTTCCCATTAGCTAACGGTACAATTACTAGAGTTAAGGATGTGGGAAACGGATACAGGGGGATGTGAGGAAACATTTTTTCACGCAGCGAGTGGGAATGGCCTGGAAATCACTGCCTGCGAGAATGGTGGTAGCAGAGATTGTGAATGATTTCAAAAGGATATTGGATGAACACTTGAAGTAAATAAACTTGCAGGGCTATGGAGAGAGAGGTGGAGAATAAGATGACTGGATTGTTCTGCAAAGAGCTGGCATCGGCTCAATGGGCCGAATAATCTCATTCTGTGCCGGAATGACTCTGACTCTGCGACTCTATGACAGGGAACTACTATTACTACGTTTTTTCCTATACTGGGAAAGCTTATAATGGACTGCACAACATCACTCTATTGAAGCCCATGATGTACGTGAAATGTTTGATGCCCCAGAATAGAGTTAACAAATGTCCTTCACAAGCAGCATGGATCAATTCAGCCGCCCACACAATTCTGGAGTCATTCAAAATGGGGAGTAGTTTCCTAGTTTCCTCTACATAGGGCAGCAGCGACGCTTTTCTCTGTGTCCCCCACCTCCATGTGGAAAGTCTTGTCAGGGTTAGGTAAGATAAAACACGTTGCCTGGGCGACAGCTTTCTTCAATTGAGTTTCACTGCTCTCTTCAGTCCAACCGGGTTAAACCTGGTCATCATCACCATTTGGTAGTTCATAAAGAGGAGCCGCAGTCTCTGCAAATCGAGGGATGAGGGTCCGCTGATATCCCACCAGCCTGAGGGTAGGACACAGGTCAGACTGTGAGGTGGACAGGGTTAGACACTGGATGAGTGACCACTGACACCCCACCACCCTGAGGGTATTTTATATAGCGTTTATCATTTGCAATCCTCCAGTCCTCTGTCATCACTCCCATATCCAAGGAGGATTGGAAATTTCTGGCCAGTGCCTCTGCTATTTGCACCGTTCCTCCCCTCAGATACCTTCATACATCCTATCCAGACCGTGTAAATGTTCTTCTTTATTGTGGCACAGTAAGTGTTGTATTGAAACGGGTTAACTGAACCTGTTTGTTCAGTGACTGTAACTGATGTCACTCTCGATGGACCCTAATTGTGCCACTGGAGGTTTTGCCACCTCTATTAATAAGGGACAGCTTCCAATGTCTTATCCCTTGGTATCAGTGAGAACCTCAGCCCCGGCACTAGCCGGAATCAGCGGCTGCAGAGAAACCGAGAGGCCAGATCAGAATTTGAGAGCAATGGATTGGAATGTTACAACAATGGGCAAAAGGAGTTTATCCTGGGATCTTTACTTTTCTGCCACAAATTATGATTGATACTCAGTCGACAATCGGATCGCTCTTGCACTTCAGATTATTCAATACATTTATTATCCCATCCTCGTTATTGTTGGTGTACCTAGCAAGTCTCTCTATCTAGCTATTAATTCTATAAGCCATGTTTAACTGCATTACTGCTCCCTTAATTTACCCTGCCCTCCTTGCTGGTGTTGTTATTCCTGGTAAATCTCCATCACCAGCTATTAACTCTATGAACCATTGCTAACTGTATTACAGTTCTTGCAATGTACTCTCTAGATTTTGCTGCTGCTGCTGTCTCTATTTCCACCTGGGATATCTGTAAATGCTGTATCTCTGAAATACTCTCATGTAATGTACATTTTGGGACGACTGAAGCCGGTTCCATTTGTCTGCATCACGTGGACTTTAGTAAGGCATTTTACAAGATTTCACATAACAGACTGTCAGTAAAATGAAAGCCCATGTGATGCAGGGGAATGTGGTAGGTTGGATCCAGATTTAGCTCAGGGACAGGAGACAAAGGGTAATAGTGGATGGATGTTTTTTGTGAATAGAAAAATATTTCTCGTGGCGTTCCAGAGTGTTGGCCCCTTCTTGTTTGTGGTATTATATTAATGATTTGGACTTAGATGTGGGTGGCATGATTGGAACATTTGCTGACGATACAAAAATTGGTGGTATCGTTGCGAATTGATAGCCATAGACTCAAGAAAGATACCAATGGTTTGGTTGAGTGAGCGGAAAAGTGCCAAATTGAATTCAATCCAGAAAAGTGTGAGATAATGGAGGCAAATAAAGGGAGGGAATACACAATAAACTGTAGGGTATTGAGAGGGGTAGAAGAAGTGAGAAGCCTGGATTGGAGTGCACGTCCACATTTCCCTGAAGGTGGCAGGACAGGTAGATAGAGTGGTCAAGAAGGCATGTTGAATGTTCCCCTTTATTGGCCGAGGTACAGAATTGAAAAGCAGGATGCAACGCTGGAACTGTATAAAACGCTGGTTAGGCCACATTTGGAGTATTGCATAGAGTTCTGGTCACCACATTACAGAGACGACATAATTGCTCTGGAGAGAACATAGAGGAGATTTACAAGATTGTTTCCAGGGCTCGAAAGTTGCAGCGATGACAGATACAGTAGGCTAGGGTTCCTTTCCTTAGAACGGAGGTGTCTGAGGGGTGATTTAATTGAGCTGTACAATATTGAGGGACTGAGATAAAGTAGACAGGAAGGACCTCTTTCCTCTAGTGGAGGATTCAATTACCAGGGGGCAGAGATTTATGTTGATTAGGAGAAGGATTAGAGGGGACATGAGAAAAAACGTTTTCACCCAGAGGTTGGTGGGTGCCTGGAATTCACTGACAGGAACGGCAGAAACACTCATTTTTTAAATTCATTCATGGGATGTGGGCGTCGCTGGCAAGGACAGCATTTATTGCCCATTCCTAATTGCCCTCGAGAAGGTGGTGGTGGGCTGTCCTCTTGAACAGTTGCAGTATATGTGGGGTAGGTACACCCACAGTGCTTCAGGAAGGGAGTTCCAGGATTTTGACCCAGCGACAGTGAAGGGACAGCGGCAGAGTTCCAAGTCAGGATGGTGTGTGACTTGGAGGGGAACTTGCAGGTGGTGGTGTTCCCATGCATTTGCTGACCCTGTCCTAACTAGTAGATATCGCGGGTTTGGAAGGTGCCGTCTGAGGAACCTTGGTGCGTTGCTGCAGTGCATCTTGTAGATGGTGCTCACTGCTGCCACTGTGCGTCGGTAGTGGAGCGAGTGAATGTTTGTAGACAGGATGCCAATCAAGCAGACTGCTTGTTCCTGGATGGTGTCGAGCTTCATGAGTGTTATTGGAGCTGCACCCATCCAGGCAACTGGACAGTATTCCCTCACACTCCTGACTTGTGCCTTGTAGATGGTGGACAGGCTTTGGGGAGACAGGATGTGAGTTACTCGCCACAGGATTCCTAGCCTCTGACCTGCTCTTGCAGCCACGATATTTATATGGCTACTTCAGTTCAGTTTCATGTCAATGGTAGCTCCCTGGATGTTGATAGTGGGGAATTCAGCAATGGTAATGCCATTGAATGTCAAGGGGAGATGGTTAGATTCTGTCTTGTTGGAGATGGTCATTGCCCGGCACTTGTGTGGTGCGAATGTTACTTACCACTTATCAGCTCAAGCCTGGATATGGTCCAAGTCTTACTGCATTTCTACACGGACTACTTCAGTATCTGAGGAGTCACGAATGGTGCTGAACATTGTGCAATCATCAGCGAACATCCCCACTTCTGACCTTATGATTGAAGGAAGATCACTGATGAAGGAGCCGAAGATGGTTGAACCTAGAACACAATCCTGAGGGCCTCCTGCAGTGATGTCCTGGAGCTCAGGTGATTAGCCTCCAACAACCACAACCATCTTCCTCAATTAGTTTCAAAGGTACCTGGAAATGCATCTGACGTGCTGTAACTGGCCAGGCGATGGACCAGCTAAACGGGAGGATCTGATTGGGCAGCTAGTTATTTTTTAGCCATTCCGGACACGGCGAGCTGAATGGCCTCCTTCTGTGCTGTAATTGTGCTTTGGTTCTATGGCTTTAACTCCAATCCCTATCTGTGAAACACATATCCCAAATTTGACAATGTCTGAGGCTGAAACAGACTGCCACCTCTGTGTTCCATTTATACCTGAGTTGAGTTCAACTCCATATTCTACCCATCACCAATCCTGCATACTACCACCTCTGTAATGTTACCCGTATCCACCTCTGTCTCAGCCAATTTGTTGCATAAGCCCTCATCCGTACATTTGTTAAATCCATACTTGACTATTCCAATTCTACCCTGGTTATCCTCCCAGTTGTCCTTATTTCTTTGGCCTCCTTTTCGAGAGACGATGGGTAAGCGCCTGGAGGTGGTCAGTGGTGTGTGGATCAGCGCCTGGAGTGGCTATAAAGGCCTATTCTAGAGTGACAGGCTCTTCCACAAGTGCTGCAGAAAAGTTTGTTTGTCGGGGCTGTTACACAGTTGGCTCTCCCCTTGCGCGTTTGGCTTTTTTCCTGACAAATGCTAAGTCTCTTCGACTCGCCACAATTTACCCCCGCCTTTATGACTGCCCGCCAGTTCTGGCGAACGCTGGCAACTGACTCCCACGACTTGTGATCAATGTCACAGGACTTCATGACGCGTTTGCAGACGTCTTTAAAGCGGAGACATGGATGGCCGGTGGGTCTGATACCAGTGGCGAGCTCGCTGTACAATGTGTCTTTGGGGATCCTGCCATCTTCCATGCGGCTCCCAGTTGTCAACCTTCATAAACCACAGCCTACCCAGTTCTATGCTGCTTGTATCCTAACTCATACCAAATACCGATCATCTATTACCCCTGTGTTCCCTGATCTACATTGGATCTCAGTCTGGCAGCTCCTTAATTTTAATATACTCATCCTTGTGTTTGAATTCGTCCATGGCCTTACCCCTCCAATTAGTCCCATTCCTCTGCCCATTCCCATATTCCTGTAAGTATTTTGCCTTCAAGTCTTTTTGTCAATTCTCCTTTAAAAGTCATTTCCCACCCTCTGTATCTGTCCCTAGCTACGATTTGCGACTCTGCAGCACCTCTAATGCTGACGGTACAGAAGCTGGGATCCATAAAAAGATGTGGACCACAAAGCCAGCCACTCCTAGTGTGACCTGAACAGTGCCCCATGCTGGGCAGGGCTTTCGCCCAGTCGCACCTTGAATGTTCTGCTCATATGGGCAGGGATTTGAATGTGATGTCAATGTGCCATTCAGACAGCATTGATGTATGTCTTTGAAACTTGGTCTGTGCATGTCCAGTGACCGCCTGTATTAGTCACTCTGAGGGCAACATGCATTCAGCAGCATGAGTAACCCCCTCTAGTGGAATTTAAAAGCTCCAGGCATCCAATTTACAAATAATGGACTTTTGACTAACGTCTGCTATTGTATAGTTAGTGGAGGTGCTGTGGATGTTTTTCTGGAGGGTGTGGTGTGATCTGCTGCAGATATTCAGGGAGGACAGTGGATTTTGTGACCTAACTCTGAACATGGTATGGGGACTGTAGCTGCAGTGTCTCTGGGTATGTAACGTGCCGAACAAAGGAGCACAGGCTGCAGAGAAGGCGAGCTCTGTAAAGAGGGAGGAGGAAAGGACTCTGCCCTACCCACCCCAGATTTTTTAAGAGCACATTTCCTAAATAAACCTATCCCAGGAGCAGCGTGTAAGGTGATTCTGATTCAATAAGCAGGTGTTCACAGAGCTGCATCACTTCCTGCAACAAAATCTACAGCCTCCCACCACGGTGAGGATGGAGTTGACTGTGGCCATTGATGTTACAGTTTGTTGGCCTTCACTGCATCCAGATCGTTCCAGGCAGGAGTGGGCAGCATATCCAACATAGAGTCTCAGAGAGACATAGAGCCATTTGCGATACTGAAGGAATCTATGCAGTCTGTCGATTCCATGCCAGCTCTCTGTGGAACAATTCAGTCAGGCCCACTTCTCTGCTCAATCCCCATAGCCTTGCAAGTTCATTTCCTTCAGGTTTCCATCCAATTTCCTTTTGAAATAATAATTGTCTCGGCTTCCACCACCCTCATGGGCAGTGAGTTCCAGCTCATTATTATCCCCTGCATAAAAAAAGTATTTCTCATATTCCCCTTGCATCCCTTACCCAAAACAATCCATCTGCGTTCCCCACTCCTTGTTCCAATAACAGTTTTCCTGGTCTACCTTATCTGAGCATATCATAAAAGCATAAGAAACAGGAGCAAGAGTAAATCATTCATCCCCTCAAGCCTGCCCCGCCATTCAATAAGATCATGGCGGATCTGTCCCAGACTTCAACTCCTCTTTCGGGCCTAATCCGCATAACTCTCGACTCCCCGAGATTTCAAAAAATCTAGCTACATCCTCCTCAAATACTTTAAGTGACCACAACTCGCTGACGTAGAGAATTGCAGAGATTCACCACCCTCTGAGAGAAGAAATTCCTTCCCATCTCAGTTTTAAATGTGTGCTATGTAATTCTGTAACTATGGACCTTAGTTCGAAATTCCCCCACCAGTGGAAACGTGTTCTCAACATCTACCCTGTCAATCCGCCTAAGAATCTTATACATTTCAATAAGATCACCTCTCATTCATCTGAACTCCAATGGATAAAGGCCTAACCTGTTTAGCTGTTCTTGATAAGACATCCCAGGAAGCAGCCAAGTGAACCTTTTCTGAAATGCCTCCAATGCTATTATATCCTTCCGTAAATACGGGGACGAAAACATCACGCAGTACGCCAGGTGTGACCTCATCAACACCCTGCACAGTTGTAACAAGTCTTCCCTATTTTAAAATTCTAACCTCCTGGAAATAAAGGCCAGAATTGCATATGCTTTCCTAATTATTTGCTGCAACTGCATGATAGCTTTTTGTGTTTCATGTACAAGAACACTCATATCCCTCTGTGCTGCAGTATTTTGTAGTCTTTCTCCATCTAAATAATAAACTGCCTTTTTATTCTTCCCACCAAGTTGGATGACCTCACACTTTCCCATATTGAACTCCATCTGCGAAGCTTTTTCCCCACTCAATTAACCTATCTGTATCCCTTTGCAGATTATTTCTGTCCTCAACACAACATGCTTTCACATCTACTTATGCAACGTCAGCAAATTTGGATACACTACACTCCGTCCCTTCCTCTACGTAATTAATATTGATAGTAAATAGTTGAGGCCCGAGGTCCGATCCTTGTGGCACCCCACTAGTTACGGCTTTCCAACCTTAAAAAGACCCACAAATCCAGACTCTCTGCCTTCTGTGTGTTGGTCAATCCTCAATCGATGCCAACACATTGCCCCCAATACCCTGAGCTCTTATTTTGTGCAAAAACCTTTTATGTGGCACTTTATCGAACGCCTTCTGAAAATCCAAATACACTGCATCTGCCAGTTTCACTTTATTCACTCTGCTTGCTATATCCTCAAAGAACTCGAACAAACTTGTCAAACATGATTTCCTTTTCATAAAACCATGTTGATTCTGTTTGATTGCATTGTATTTTTTCTAAATGTCCTGCTGTTTCTTCCTTAATAATGGACTCTAGCATTTTCCCAATGACAGATGTTAAGCCAACTGGTCCATAGTTTCCTGCTTTCTGTCTCTCTCCTTTATTGCATAGGGGCATTACTTAAGCATATTTCTAATCCGCTTTTATCCGACCGTAATACAGTGAGTTTTGGTACATTATGACCAATGCCTCCACTATCTCTGCAGCCACTTCCAGCAAAACCCTTGGATGCAGGTTATCAGGTTCTGACAATTTGTTTGCCTTCAGTACCATCAGTTCGTCTAGCACCTTTTCCCGCATGATACAGGTTGTTACAAGCTCCTCCTCCCATTTACACCTTGCTCATTTATTATTGTTGGGATGTTTCTATTGTTCCCCACCGTAAATACCGAAGGAAAATATTGGTTTAAATTGTCGGGCATTTTCCTGTTCCCTGTTATTAATTCGACAGTCTCATTGTCTGAAGGTTCCACACTTATATTATCTACTGTCTTTTTTTTATATACGCGTTGATGCTGTTATTGACATTAATATGCTGTTGTCCTTTCGCCAGGAGAAATGCCATGAACAACGGATGACCCTCCCCCCACCCCCCACCCCCCACCCCCCACGTTGCCTTGATAGATGTCATCAAAGCCTTTGACCTCGTCAGCAGACGTGGTTTCTGCAGGCTACTAGCAAAGATTGGATGCCCACCAAAGCTGCTAAGTATCATCACCTCATTCCATGATATTATGAAAGACACAATTTAGCATAATGGTAACTCATCAGACCCCTTTCCTATCCTGAGTGGTGTAAAAAGGGGCTGTGTTCTCGCACCTACACTGTTTGGGATCTTCTTCTCCCTGCTGCTCTCACATGTGTTCAAGTCTTCAGAAGAAGGAATTTTCCTCCACACAAGGCCAGATGGCAGATTTTACAACCTTGCCCGTCTTGGACCGAAGACCAAAGAAGGGAAAGTCCTCATCAGGGAACTCGTCTTTGCCGACGAAGCTGCATTCAAGAAGTCAGAAATGTTCCATCCCACAATTTCGGCGACCACACTCTAGAAGTGGTTCAAGAGTTAACCTGCGTGTGCTCAACCATCACCAGCAACTTGTCTCTCGATGCAGAAATCAATAGGTGCATGGGAAAGGCGTCCACTGCGATGTCCAGACTGGCTAAGAGAGGGTGGGAAAATAATGCACTGACACGGAACACAAACGTCCAAGTGTTTTAAGCCTGTGTCCTCAATACCTGTCTCTATGGCAGCGAGGCCTGGACAACGTCTGTCAGCAAGAGCGACGTTTTGACTCATTCCATCTTCGCTGTCTCTGAAGAATCCTTGGCATCATTTGGCAGGACAGTATCTCAAACATAGAAGTCCTCGAGGCAGCCAACATCCCCAGCATTTGCGCCCTACTGTGCCAGCGGTGCTTGAGATTGCTTGGCCACGTGAGCTGCATGGAAGATGGCAGGATCCCCAAAGGACATATTGTACAGTGAGCTTATCGCTGGTATCTGACCCACCAGCCGTCCATGTCTCCGCTTGAAAACGCGACATGAAGTATTGCTACACTGACCAAAAGTCGTGGGAGCCAGTTTCCAGCGATTGCCAGAGCTGGGTGACAGCCATAAAGGCGGGGCTAAACAAAGTTGAGTTGAAGAGACTCAGCAGTTGGCAGGAAAAGAGACAGCAGTGTAAGGAGAGAACCCACTGTGTAACAGCTATGACAACCAGCTTTATCTGCAGCACCTGTGGAAGAGGCTGTCACTCTATAATTGGCCTTTTTTAGCCAATCCAACGCTGCTACACAAACCACTGAACACCTCCAGTCGCTTACCATTGTCTCTCGAGAGAAGGAGACCAAAAAGGAAAGACGCTGTTACTTTTTTTCTATATTTCTTGTCAAATTACTGTCACAAACATTTTTCTCCCTCTTTATCAGTATCTTTAGTCAGCTGCTGCTGGCTTCTAAAACAAAATCCCAATCATCTGGCCTACCACTAGCTTCTGCTGCTTTGTCTGCCTTTAATTTTGATTTGATACACTCCTTAACCTCCTTTGTTATCCATTGGTGGTTCATCATTCTCATAGAGTCCTTCCTTCTGATAGGAATAAATGTTTCCTGAGTGTTATGAAATATCTACTTAAAAGTCTGCCACTACTCCTCTGATGACCTTCACTTCAGTCTATTTTCCCAGCCCGATTTAGACAGCTCCGTCTTCATACCTATGTAATTGCCCTTGCTGAAATTGAAGACACTAGGTTGAGACCCGAGTTACTCACGCTCAAACTGCATTTGAAATTCTACCATGTACCGATCGCTTCCCCCTGGAGGATCCTTAACTACGAAATATCTTATTAGTCCTACCTCATGACGCATTACCAACTCTAAAGTAGCCTGTTCCCGGGTAGATTCTTCAACGTATTGTTCTGAGAAACAATCCCTGATGCAGTCCACAAATGCATCTTCCCATGCTACCCTTGCCAATTTGATTTGTCCTGTCTATATGCAGATTAAAATCACCTTTGATAATGGCAGTGCACTTCTTACACGCCTCCATCATTTACTGGTTAATATTTTGTCCTACAGGGAGGCAACACATCGGGGGCCTATCGACCACTCGACACGTGATTTCCTGCTCTTGCAATTCCTTATTTCTATCCAAACTGATTCAGCATCACGATCGATTACACCGATATCCTTATTCAAAACTGCACTGATCCCTTCCTTTGATAGCAAAGCTACCCTACCTCCTTTTCCTTCAGGTTTATTCTTCCAGAACTTCGAATATCCTTGAATTTTTAGTTTCCAGTCCTGGTCATCCCGCAACCACGTCTCTGACATAGCTATCAAATCATATTCATTTATTTCTATCTATGCCGTCAGCTCATCTATCTTGTTACAAATGCTACGTGCATTCAGATAAACAGCTTTATGCTTTGACTTTTTAACATTTTTACCTACTCTGGTTCGAATTTCTGCTGCACTCTGATGCTTGTATTCTCTGTCCCTACCTGACACACCCTGATTAATGTATGCCCCTTCACTACCCTGCACCTCTGCACTATCGATACTTTTCGACTATTTAAACTTCCCTTCAACTGAAACCCCCAACGATATAGTTTAAAGCCTTATCTGCAATACTAGTTATACAATTTCCCAGGAAACTGGTCCCAGCATGGTTCAAGTGAAGCCCATCCCAACGGGACATCTCTCTCTTTCCCCACTACTGGTGCCAGTGTCCAATGAATCAGAACCCATTTCACCCACACCAATCTTTAAGCCACGCATTTACCTCTCTAATCTGATTTACCATCCGACAATTTCCACTTGGTTCAGGTAGTAATGGGGAGATTATTACCTTTTTGGTTCTGCTTTTTAATTTAGCCCCAAGCTGCTCGTAGTCCCTCAGCAGAACCTCTTTCCTAGTCCTACCTCTATCATTGGTACCTACATGTACCACAAGAACGGGATTCTTCTCCTCCCAATCCAAGTTCCTCTCTAGCCCAGGAAATTATGTCCTTAACCTTGTCACAAGGTAAGCAACATAGCCTTCGGGACTCTCTATATTTGCCGCAGAGTACAGTATCTATTTACCTGACTATGCTATCCCCTATTACTGCTATATTTCCATCTTCTGCTCCCCCCACTTGAATGGCACTCTGAACCACTATGCTGTGTTCAGTTTTCTCATCCTCCCTGCTATCTGTGCCCGCATGCACACCAGGAGCATGAACCTCGTACCTATCGGATAAGGAGGCTGAGGCTCCTCCAAAGCTAAAGTCTGGATCCTCATACCTGCCTCACTCGCAGTCACACCCTCCTGACCCTGACAACGCTCCAAATGTGATGTAATTAATCTAACGGGTGTGAATATCTCCTGTGTAAGGTAGCTCTCCCCTTCCCTGATGTGTCGCAGTGTCCGCAGCTTGGACTGCAAAAGAACATAAAAACATATGAACTAGGAACAGGAGTAGGCAATTCAACCCCTCGAGCCAGCTCCACCATTCATAATGATCATGCCTAATCTCCTTTCGGCCTCAGCTCCACTTTCCTCCCCGTTCTCCATAACCCGTAAACCCATTACTAATTAAAAATCTGTCTTTCCCCTGCTTAAATCTACTCAATGTCCCGGCATCCACCGAACTCTGGGGTAGTGAATTCCACACACTCACGACCCTTTGAGGGAAGTACCTTCTCCTCATCTCTCTTTTAAATCTGCTACCCCTTAACCTAAAACTATTTTAGATTGCCCCACAAGAGGAAACATCCTCCCTGCGTCGACTTTGTCAATCCAGTTAATAAACTGATATACATCAATTAGATCTCCTCTCATTCTTCTGAACTCGAGACAGTAAAGGCCTAAACCGCTCAATCTCTCTTCATAATAGAACCCCCCCCCCCCCCCACCCCGCAACCCCTACCGCCATCTCTGGAATCAATCTAATGTACCTCCTCTGAATTGCCTCAAATGTAATTACATCTCTCTTCAAGTAAGGGGACCAAAACTGTACGCAATACTCCAGGTGCAGTCTCACTAATACCTTCTACAGTTGCAGCAACACTTCCCTACCTTTATATACTATTCCTTTTGCAATAAATTCCAAAATTACATTTGCCTTCCTTATTACCTGCTGTACCTGCACACGAGCTTTCTGTGATCCCAGCACGAGAACACCCAGATCCCTCTGCACCAAAGCACTCTGAAGTTTCTCTCCATTTATATAATAATTTGCCTTTCTAATCTTCTGACCAAAATGGATAACCTTACACTTAAACTCAATCTATCACATTCTGGCCCATTCACCTAACCTATACATATCCATTTTTAAAAAAAATTATTTATTGCTTCAACTCTGAGCCAAAGGTCCTGGAGCAACTGACACTTGTTGCAGATATGGTCACTGTGGATCGCACCGGCGTCCACCAGCTCCCACATACTGCAGCTGCGCAGATCGCCTGGCCAGTCTTCTTCTATTTAATTATTTAACTGTGATCTCAGTATTTAAAAAATTAATTAATTAAGTGCGCTCTTAACCTGTAATGACGTCTGCTAATTTAAATCACTTGGACAAAACAAAAAAGAGACATGGAAGAAATACCCACCAATCACAGACCAGCTCCCATATGACGTCACACTTCGTGTTTTATTTGTTGGTCAAGCAGGCCCACTGTTCACGCTCTCGCCGCAACATCTGCCTCTCTCTCTCTCTCTCTCGGTCTGTCTGGTCTCCGACCGTGTTCCTTTTGGTGCACTTTTCAAAGCTCTGCTCCCGCTGTGTTTCCTTTCTGTCTCTCATAATCTTGTACACTTCTATCAAATCTCCTCTCAGTCTCCTTTGCTCCGAGGAGAGAAATTCCAGCTTCTCCAAAGTAACCTTGCAACTAACATCCATAATCCCTGGAAGCATTCAGGTGGAATCATAGAATCACAGAATGCTAATGGCACGGAAGGAGGTCACTTGGCCTATCGTGTCTGTGTCGGCCGACAAGTAATCCACCTATTCAAATCCCACCTTCCAGCATTTGGTCAGTAGCCCTGCAGATTGTGGCACTTGCGGTGCATATCCAGACTCCTTTTGAAAGGCACAACTACCCTTTGAGGCAGGGAGTTCTAGATCGCCACCATACTCTGGATAGAAAACGATGTCATCATCGCCATGCTATTTGTTCGACCAGTCAGTTTAAATCTATACCTCCTCGTTGCTAACCTATGTGTTAAGGTGACTGGAGACTTCATCCAGTAAACCAATGAAGCTCAAAATTTTGTACATTTCAATCAGATTTCCCAAAACCTTCTCTGTTCTAAAGAGAACAACCTCAACAGATCGAATCTTTCCTCTGAGTTGCATTTTTTTTTTGCCCTGACAACATCCTCATTATTCTCGTCTGTACGGTCTCCAGTGCAATTTACATCCTTTTTGCAATGAAGTGACCAACACTGCACAGATTACTCATGTTGCGGCCTAACCAATGAATTATACAGTTCCAGCATCACCTCCCTGCTCGTTTATTCTATACCTCGGTTGAAAAAGGAAAATATTCCATATGCCGTCTTAACCAAACTATCGACCTGTCCTGCTACCTTCAGCTATCTGTGGACATTCACTCCAAGGTCCCTCACCTCCTCTACACTTCTCAGTACTTTTCCATTTATTGTGTATTCCTTTGCCTTGTTTGACCTTCACAAATGCATGACGTCACACTTCTCCAGGTTGAATTCCATTTTCCACTATTCTGCCCATCTGACCAGATCATCAATACGTTCCTGCATCCTATAGCTATTCTTCTCGCTATCAACCACGCGACCAATTTTTGTGTTCTCTGAAAATAACTTCATTGCCTCATATATTTAGATCCAAATTGTTAAAATGTACAACAAAATCAGGGTACCATGTACAGGACCGTGCAAAGAAACCCTGGAAAGGGCACTCCAGTCACTAAAATACTCGAAAAAAACTACCATATGCTTCCTGCCACTGAGCCAATTTTCAACCCAACTTGCTACCTTCCCCTGGAAGTCAAAGGATTGTAGTTTGCTCACCCAGTCCACCACGTGGGAGCTCGTCAAAACCATTCAAAAAGTCTATGTAGACCACATCACCTGCACTACTCTCATCAATCTACCTTGTTAATTCTTCAAACAATTCAATCCAATTCGTCAGACAAGATTTTCCCTTAATAAATCCATGCTGTCTGTCCTTGATTAACATGTGCCTTTCTATGTGACAGTTTATACTGTCTCTCAGAATAGATTCCAATAATTTGCCCGCGACTGACTTTGAACTCCCTGGCCTGTTATTGTTCGTTCTCTCCCTCACTCCCTTCAGAAACAAAAGTACGATGTTAGCAGTTCTCTAATCCCCTGGCACCGAACCTGTATCCACTGAGAACTAGAAAATGATAGACAGACCCTCTGCTAATTCTTCTTTTTTTTTTGGCAGCCGAGGGTAAACTTCATCTGGCCCTGATGATTTATCCAATGTCCAGGATAATAATCCATTGAAGACATCTTCTCCTCTTATGTTCATCACATCCAATAGTTCACACTCCTCTTCTTTAACTACAACATATGCATCATTGCACTCTTTTGTGAAAACATATGCAAAGTATTAATTTTGATCCATACCATTATGTTCCACCCCGACAAATAGGTTACCTTTCTGGTATTTTATGTCCC
Source organism: Heterodontus francisci (assembly GCF_036365525.1). NCBI lineage: Eukaryota > Metazoa > Chordata > Chondrichthyes > Heterodontiformes > Heterodontidae > Heterodontus > Heterodontus francisci. The sequence continues at coordinate 6,063,026 of NW_027141473.1, forward strand.
CTACTCTCTCTTTAGTTATCCTCTTACACTTCACTGTTAAAAACATCTTGGGTTCACCTTGATTTTCCTTGCCAATATTCCTTTAGGCCCTCTCTTTTGTTTGCTACTTTCCTTTTTGATTTCACCGCTCCACTTTCTATTCTCCTCTCGGCTTTCTGGAGTATTGAGCTCTCTTTGTCGGACGTAAGCTTTCCTTTTCTGCCTTAACTTACCCTGATGGTTCCTTGACATTAAAGGGCTCCAGATTCGACCATCTCACCATTTTTCGTTCTGGAAACATGTTTACTCTGAACCCTCCCGTTCAAATGCTCCCAACCGCTCTGACATAGTCTTACTATCACGTGGCTCTTTCCAGTTCACTTTCGTTAAATCATTCCTCAGTTTAGTAAAATTGCCCTTGCCTCAACTGAGAACTCTAACTCCTGTTCTATCTCTGTCTTTTCCAGCATTATGTTCAGACTGATTGATTTATGATGGTTACCTTTAAAAGGCGCTACCATCAAAATAGGCTCCCACTGTCACTCCTACCACCTGCCCAGATTCATTGCTTAAAACTATATCTAAAACTGCGCCCTCTCTTGTTGCATTTGCCTGATACTGGCCAGAAGGTTTCTCCTGAGTACTGAGCAAAAATGGTTCCTTATCATCGCCTGACTTCGCCCCTGTCTCAGCTCCTGTGATCAAAACATGCATTCATGCCATCGTTGCCACTGAACTTGACCATTACAATGCCCTCCTGCTGACCTCGCACGTTCTATTCACTGTAAACTGCTGGTCATCCAAAACCCTGCTGCTGATGTGTTAACTCACAGAAAATCCGGTTCACCTATCACTCCTGTGTTTGTGACCTTAATTGGTGATCGATTAAGAAAAGCACTGATTTAAAATTCTCATCATTGTTTTCAAATTCATCCCTGGCCTCAGTACTCCCTGATTTGGATTTTATGGGTCCCCATGAGGTCGGAGGCGGGGGAGACCATGGAATTGCAATGGGCAGTAAGGGCAGAGGTCCCTTCGTTCTCCCATCTTCAAGTGAGCTTGATAAGTGCAGGATAGTTCGACGATGACGTTCCAGCCCAGTGACTAATTGAGACCCTCAAGTGGCCACCACCGCTGTTGGGATCTAACCAGTGATGAGTTAATTCTGTCACTTGGGGAGGGCGCCATGTATAAAGGGACGCTCTTCCTGTGTGCTTGGGGTTCTCTCTCCTCCCTGGGTAATATGTGGCCCACATATGACACCGGTCAGGAAACAATGACCCTCCCAGGATACCCCTCTCCCCTGGGATTTAGTACTTCTGTTCCAGTCCCCCGTACCTGGGGACTGGGCCTCCAAGACAGCACCTGATCCGGGTGCAGTACCAGCAATGGCCCCTGCTCCCAGACTGACGACGGCTACTCCACTTAATTGCGGTTAGGTCACTGAATTGCATCGGGTGTAAGTTCCCAATATCTAGGACTCGGTTCCCCTTATATTTTCGGTCCGCCGTTAGGAACCAGGCTGGCTCCACTAACTTCAGCTCCCTGCCTCCAGCAGACATCCCTGTCACTGGTACAATAATTAGCTGCAGCAGGACAGTGGTAACCAATATACGAATATCACTGTGCACCCCTTCAAACGGTTCTTTCTGCTCCCAATTGATGTATCAATTCGTCATCATTTTCCTTGTTTACAGTTAACTTAGTGACGATTGAGATTACATTTTTTCACTAATTTTTCAGTGGAAACATTCCCAATAATTGTTTTGAAATCTTTGAATTCCGTGCTGACTATCACAGGCGAGGGAATCTCTCAGTCATTCCAACATTTAACTTTCTATACAAGAACAAAGTGCTGCAGATGTTACAAATCTGAAATAAAAACATAACATGTTGGAAATATTTAGCAGGTCTGGCAGCTTATGTTGAGTGAGAAACAGAGTTAATGTTTCAGGTCGGTGACCCTTCATTGGAACTGGGAGAGAATAGAGATGGAACAGTTTGTAAACCAGACAGGGAAAGGAGAGGGAAGGGCATTATGATCAACATGAGTTTAACAATTTCAATATCATCCTTATATTATTTAATCTCTCCTTACTTCCACCGTATCACAGAACTTCCAATTTGTTCTTTCCGTTCCAATCATCCCAATACATCACTGGATACAGTAACACATTTATAAATCTCAATAACTCCTCAATCAAACTGGTACCTTTGATCCTGCCTGATGTATAATTTCCCTGTGTATTTTCCATCCTCACAGTTAACTTGCTAACGATTGGGATCTTGTCTCGGGGAAAGTGTGGTCTCTCCAAAGGTGTCACTTGCTACCTGATGGCCATGGCAGTGGCGGATCTACTGGTCATTATCCGGGACCTAATATTGAGGCACATTCCCATTCTTTATTGGGAACAGTTTCTGTTTCTGTGGGACATCGCCGTGTGTAATATCCACGCTGCCCTGCTTTACACAGCCACTGACTGTTCTATCTGGTTCACCGTCACTTTCACCTTCGATCGATTTGTGGCCATTTGTTTCCAGAAGCTGAAAAGTAAATATTGCCTCGAGAAAACAGCAGCTGTGGTTCTGGGAACAGTGACTGTGCTGAGCTGTCTGAAGAACATCATCTGGTATTTCACGTTCTCAGTTCGGTATTTGATGTTGAACCTCCCTTGGTTTTGTGCTGGAACAGGATATGTTCAGTCCTCTCGTCTCTGGGTAATAATCGAGTTTCTCCATAACATTCTAACCCCGGGTGTCCCATTTGTGGTGATTCTGTTGCTCAATGCTCTCACAGTTAGACAAATTTTAGTGAGCAGCAGAGGACGCAAGAGACTACGGGCTCACAGCAGTGGGGAGAGTCGCAGAGATCCAGAAATGGAGACCCGAAGGAAATCCATCATTTTACTGTTAGTCATCTCGGCCAATTTCATCCTGTTATGGTCAGTGTTTATGGTGTATTCGATGTGGAACAGGATGCGATATTGGGGGGATCAGTCTATATTTCTACCTGATTTTCTGCAGGAATTGGGTTTCATGCTGCAGCTCCTGAGTTGCTGCACAAACACTGCCATTTATGCCGTGACACAGACTCAGTTCAGAGAGCAGTTAAAGATAGTGCTGACATATCACTTTATTTTAATTATTACATTCTTTCAATGATGAGAGGAGCTGAATCACTGACTGTTATCAACAGCGGGGGTGGGATGGGGTGGGGTTGGAGGCGGTTGTCACTATGGTGACAGAGCGAGGACGGGACCTGTCGCTTGGTGACAGAGGTCACAGTGCACATCATTTAAAGTGACCCCAGTGCATATCATTTAAAATAGCCATAGTGCATCTCAGTTGAAATGGCCGGGGAACATGGCATTCATAATGGCTGGACAGCAGATGACTTTAAAGGCAACAGCAACTGTCACATAAAATTGCCAATTGCATCCCCAGTCAGTATAAGGCCTCATCGAGAGAGGCAAAGACAGATGAACAGAGCAGGAAATGCCTTATTCGATCCCCGCCCTGCATTGAACCACACAGAGACACACACAAACAGAGCAGGAAAAGCCTCCATATATTTACGATCTTTATTAACCATGCCGAGAGTTAATGGGAATACAAAAAGGGCAGGAACAGAATACGTTCATCCCTGGTCTGTATCCAACCGCAGAGATGCAGACACAAACAATCAGACCAGGGCAGGCCTAAATCTGTCAACAGTCTGCGTTGAACTAAGCAGAGAGATACTCAGACAGACAAACAAAACAGGAAAGGTCTAATTGCAGCCCCAGACATGAGTAAATCACACAGAGAGATACTGAGTCACACAGGCAGCAAAGGAAAGAACTAATTCTGTCCCTGGTCTGTACTCAACCAAACTGAGTGGTTCTAACGCACGCATACTGAGCGGGAAAGGTTTAATTGTATCTGCAATCTGCACTAAACCATACACAGAGATACTGAGAAACACACACACAGAAGGGAAGGCTTGAGTCCATCCCCGATCTGTATTAAACGGTGCAGCGCGGTAATGTGATCCACAGACCGAGCAGGAAATGTCTAATTTCATCCTCGGGACCATATTTAACAACACAAAGTGTCACTGAGACCCACAAGCATATCATGAATTGCCTAATTAAATAAACGGTTTGCGCAAAAACATGCAGCAAAACACTGAGATCTACAAACAGAGGAGGAAAGGCCTCAATCCATCCCCGGACTTATGAAGCAATGCAGAGAGATACTGAGGCACTAACCGAGCAGAAAATGCTTACATCTATCCCCAGTCTGCATGAAAGAAGACAGAGAGATATTTAGATGGACAAAGAGAGCTAGGCAGCAGTAGATCTTCGTTTGTAAGCCCACAGGGAAACTGCAGAAATAGAACATATGAGAATGGAAAACGGTGATTGATTTAGGGGTAAGGCAAAAGCTCTTCTGGTCAATATAAATAATGGCAGAATGGATACAAGTGATGTAAGGAAACCAGCATGTTCCCATTGCCCTAAGCCAGGACATGTAAAAGCACATTGATGGAAGCTGAAAGATAAATCGATAGGAGTATTCAGAAGCCACAATACCAGTAAAGGAAACAGATGATAAAACAGTAGCAACAGTATAAATGCACAATGTTCCCTCAGAACCTACCAGAAGGTTGATGTAGCCTCTGAAGATTGTCAAAGGCATGGTAACATTTATACTGTTGAAGTGAGTCGGGTTACTGGAGATATCGAGGTATTGTCTCGAAGGAATAAGTGTTCCCTACTCCTTCAAGTAAACAAGTAAACCAATTCATATTGTGAGGGATACTGGAGCAGTTTAGTTATTTATTGTGGCTGATGACATGATCTTTCTTTCAGATGATTTGTGTGTTCACAGGAGTTGTGAACTTGAATAAAGTTAGCTTCTGAAATAACGTAGCAAACAGAATTGTTACTGTTGAGGTTTTCCTAATATATTTATTGAAGGGCTAGAGTTTATGCTCGGAAATTATTTGACAAGTTTGAGAGTATCAGCATAGGAACTTAGGAAGATAGGAACACGAGGAGGCCCTTCAGCCACTCGAGCCTGTCCCATCATTCAATGAGATCATGGCTGATCCACGGCTTAATTCCACATACCTCCCTTTGACACATATCCCTTAATATCTTTGCTTAACAAAAATCTATCTATGCCAGATTTAAAATTTACAACTGTTCTATCTTCAACTGCGGTTTGTGGGACAGAGTTCCAAACCTCTACCACCCTTTGCGTGGAGAAGTGCTTCCTAACATCTCTCCTGAATGGCCTGGCCCACATGTTTGGACTATGCACCCTAGTTTTAGAATCTCCAACCAGTGGAAATAGTTTCTCTTTATCTATCCTGTCTTTTCATATTAATATCTTGAAGACTTTAATCAGATCACCCCTTAAGCTTCCAAATTCTAGCGAAATCAGGCCTAATTTGTGTAATCTCTCCTCGTAACTTGACCCCTGTAGGCAAGGTATCATTCTTGTAAACCTGCGTTGCATTCCCTCCAAGGCCAATATATCCTTCCTAAGGTGCGGTGCCCAGAGGGCTCACAGTACTCCGAGTGGGGTCTAACCACGGTTTTGCACAGCTGCAGAATAACCTCTGTGTCTTTATACTCCAAAAAAGGCAAGCACTCAATTAGACTTTTTGATTATTTTCTGCACTTGGTCGTGGCATTTTAAAGATCTATGCAAATGGACCCCCAAGTCTCTTTCGACATCCACTGTACTTAACCTATTCCCATTTAGAAACTACCCTGATTATCATTTTTTGATCCGAAAAAGGTAACCTCAAACTTGCCCGCATTGAAATCCATCTGCCACAGTTTTGCCCACTCACCTAGTCTGTCAACATCTCTCTGCAATTTTATGCCATCATCTAGACTGTCTACAATGCCGCCTAACGTTGTGTCATCAGTAAATTTAGACATATGATTTGCTGTGCCATCATCCATGTCGTTAATGAATAATGTGAATAATTGAGACACCAACACAAATCCCTAGGGTTCACCACTAGTTACATCCTGCCAATCGGAGTACTTACCCATTATCCTCACTCTCTGTCGCCTACCACTCAACCAACTTTCTAACCATGTTAATAATTTGCCCTCAACTCCATTTCCAAGCGTTTCGAGAAAGCAGGTTGAGGTGTGCGAAACTGAGATTTTTCAGGAGGAACATCATAGATTGTTTACAGATTTTTTGGAACTTAGGTCTCAAGCTCGTAAGTCTAGACAGAATGACGATGAATCAATTGACAGAGAGGATGATTCCAGGTGATTGGTTAGCTAGGACTTTTAAATGAGGATAAAACTCTTTAAAACAGAGAGCTAAATGATTGAGCTGGTCTTCATTGATTGGGGCCTTACAGGTAGATCCTGGTTTGCCGGGTTTGTCTCAGTAAATGTATTCTGAGGAAGAATCAGAAAAAATCTCTGAATGCTATTAATAAAAAGGACAACTTAATGAATCCTGAGAAATGGATGGATAAGGAGTGGACAATAATCCATAACATTGTCGTCCCTCATGGTTGCCACAGGGAAATTTTAAGAATTGCCGTGATATTCCGATGAAAGGTCATTTAGAAATAATAGAGACTCGGTTTTAAAGTATAGAATTATGTCTGTCGGCCAGGAATGTAAGTAGGTGTGTTTGAATTCTGCAAGATATGTCACTCATATCAAATGATTGGGAAGCCCCAGCCGTCAATTAAGCCAGCTCCATTGATCCCTACTTCAACGCTGAATAAACCATTCAGTCGGGTTCTAGTAGATTGCGTGGGAAACCTGCACAAAACTAAAACGGGGTATCAAAATCTGTTAATCATCATAGATTATTTTTTTACTCGGTTCCCAGAGACATTATTCTTAAGAGGGTTGACTGCAGATGTGATAATCGAAGGTTAAGTTTAGTTTTTCACTAGTTATGGGTTTCTCAGAGAGGATCAATCTGATAATGAATGAAATTGTATTTCCAGAGCATTCCGGGAGACAATGCGTTGCTTAGGAATGAAGCAGTTTAACTCATCTGCATAACATCCATATTCTCAGAGGGCATTGGAAATATATCATCAAACATTTAAAAAGTGTGATTAGACCTTATTTCCATGAAAATCCCGCAGATTGGAAAAGGGAATTTCATTGTTATTATTTGCCATTAAAGATCAACCTATTGAGCCAATTGGTTTCATTCAATTTGAGTTAGTCGATGGACATGTGGCAAGGAGAAAATTTCGATTTATTAAAGAAACATTATGGCTTGGGAAGAATAAATTTATTTTTGGAATACTTGTCCCAGTTTCAAGAAACACTGTTAGAATTATGTGCAGTAGCTTAGGAGCATCTTAAAGTTTCCCAACAAGTAATGAAAAACCGAGTGGATAAGGCAGATGAAAACTGAAACTTTTAAACCTGGGGATAAAGTTCTAGTTATCTTGCCTTTGCCGAGCGAATCACTGAAGGCTAGGTTTAGTGGACATTATTAGGTTAAACTATGTAATTAGCACTAGAGACAGAAGGGAAAATTAACAAATGCATGATGTAAATACTTCAACGATATTATGATAGGGAGGCTAGAAAACTAGTGAGTTTACTGCAGGTAGTAAGGAAGGAAATGGTGATATAACTGCAGCAGACGGTTCAACTGATACATCTGTGACTGAAAGTCCTCAATTCGAAAACTCCGTAATAAGATTAGCCAATGCAAAGTTGGTAAATAATCTGGTGTCATCCAGATAAGTCCCGGGTTGACTGAGCCAAGCTGCGAAAGAACATGAGACAGTATGAACAGATAGACCAGGGAGAACATCTTTGGCATTGCATTACCTAGATCTGGGAAATGCTGCACACATCAAACAAAACCCAAACCGACTCAAACCTGGAACATTCATTATGACCACGGCTGATCACCCAACTCAGTCATGTGTTCCCGCTTTCACCCTCTGATCCCTTTAGACGCAAGATGAGGAGAAAGAGACAGAGGAAGATTGTGGCCAGCATTGGTAGATGGATCTTTACTCTGTATCCAACCCCGTGCTATACTTGTCCTGGGAGTGTTTGATGGGGACTACGAATAGAGAGCTTAATTCTTTATTTAATCCTTTTTTTTAATCAAACCCCTTTTTATATAAGTTGGCCTTTAAACCCCAGGCATCTTTTATAATTTAACGTCGAGGGGGCCTTTACTCCTCAGGCCCCTTTTATATACATATTTATTTTTTAAACTTTGTGAAAGACAGATAAATAAACAAAAAAACGCAAGCTAAAATGCCATTCTCGGCATTGACAATGCACTCCAGTCCCTGCGGTGTCTAGTGGTCGCAGAAGGCCGCAAACGTACCGGTGGACACCACATGCTCCTTCTCCAGGGACACCCGGGCGCGAAGGTAACCGCAGAAGAGGGGCAGGCAATCGGGAAGGACGCACCCCACGACGGCCCGCAGCTTGGACCTGTGAATTGCCACCATGGCCAGGCCCAGGAGCAGACCGACGAGGAGATCCTCCTCCCAGCCCACAGCCCTCCGCACCGGGTGCCCAAAGATCAGGAGCGTGGGACTGAAGTGCAGCTAGAAGTTGAGGTGCAGCCCCTTCAGATATTCAGATATTCAAAGAGGGGCGGCAACCTTGCACAATCCATATGTACATGCAATACAGACTCGTCTAGGCCTCAGAAATTACAGGCAGCCTGGGAGTCCGTGAACCTACTTAAAAGTCTGTTCGGGACTGCACTGTGCAACACCCTCCACATCAGGTCCCCAATTTAAAGCGGGAGGACTCCCGCATAGAGAGACCTCCATCGCGGTTTCCACTCGCTGCCAGATGGCAACACGGACCGCCAGGGTGTGTTCCGCCAGCTGACGAGGGCGAGGAAGTGGAGAATGTGCAGGAGCAGCCCGTACAGGAAACCCGCTCCGCGCCGATTAAAATGGCACAGAGGGCATTTCCGAGATGCGGCTTGGGTTGTGCGGGACCGGCTCCCGAGGAGGGTTTTGGGACCTGGGTCTGATGAGCAGTTCCGGCCGAGCGGTGGTCAGCGCGGCCAAGAGCGCTCCGCAATCCCGAGCCCTCTTGCCACTCGTAGTGAGGGGCGTCCCGGGGGCTTTGGCTACTCCTCCACCTGCCGGTCCGCCCCCAGAGTCAGCCGCCCGGACAGCCGAGGCACTCTCCTCCACCGGGGGCTGAGTGCCCCGACAGGAGGCGACCATGATCCAGACTCGGAATAGATCCTGGTTAAAGACAGGCAACTCCCTCAGAAAGGTGTTTCTAACGGACTATGCCGGGAACTGCATGTCATCTTTAAGGCAGTGACACTGGCGGAAAAAGTACATCGCCGGTGCACACCATCTGGGAGCATGCTCGACTTACATGTGTCTCTGCCGGGTCCGAAGGCGGAGAGTCGCAGTCTGGGTGCGGACTCACACCAGTGAGGCCGCCCGCCTCGAATAGGAGACTCATGATGGCGGCAGACAACCAGTGTTTCCTCATTCCCCAGAAGAATTCGACGAAATTTCTTCTGTATCTTGGTGGCAAATGCAGGGGACGGGGCCAAAATTACCAAGCAGTACTACAGCATCGACGCCACCAGTTGGTTGATTACCAACGCTCGGCCCCATTAGGAATGCACTCGGAGCAATCCTGTCCAGCGCCCCAGCAGAGTGGTGACTTTCACCTCCAACTCCTTCCAGTTTGCCGGCCAAGCTTCCTCAGCGGGGCTAAGGTGGACTCCCAGATAAAGGAGGTGAGTGGTGCTCCAGGCAAAAGGTGTCAACTCCTCCGGCAGGGACTCCACCCGCCACTGACCCACCAGGAGACAGGAACATTTCTCCCAATTGATCCTCACGGAGGATGCTGCAGAAAAGGTCAGCGGCAGTTGCGCATCGTCCACAAGTCAACGGAATCTGTGACCGCGAGGAGCATGCCGTCAGCGTAGGCCGAGAGGACGACCCGCATGGCCGGCTCGCGCAGAGCCAATCCCGTCAACCTCCTGTGAAGCAGGCACAGGAAAGGCTCCACGCAAATGGTGTACAATTGGCCGGACGTGGGGCATCCCTGACGCACTCCTCTCCCAAAGTGAAGGCGCGCCGTCAAGGACCTGTTAACCCTGACCAGACACTCTGTGGCGGCGTATAAAAGTCGGACCCAGGCCACGAAATGCGGTCCAAGTCCCAAAAAGGTAACTTTGATCCACCCTGTTGAACACCTTCTCCTGATCGAGGGAACGAAAGGAAACCTACCGACCAGTCCTCTGAGAAAGATGGATCAGGTTCCAGACCAGGTGGATGTTGCCCTGGATGGACCGGCCCGGGACCATGAAGGACTGGTCGTGGTGGATCATGTGGGCCAGCACGGAGTCCAGGCGGTTATGCATAGCCATGGCAAAGATCTTGTAATCGGTGCTGAGGAGGGAGACCGGACGTCAGTTTTTAAGCAGGCACAGATCGCCCCTCTTTGGCAGCAGGACGAGGCACCATGAGAGGGGTATCTCCCCGGTCGCCAGGCTTTCTCCCAGGACCCGCGCGTAATCGCCCCCCAGGACGTCCCAGAACGCCCTGACGAACTCCACGGTCAACGCATTTAGCCCTGGGGATTTGTCCCTCGAAAGCAGGACCAGCCGATAGGGAAATACGCAGATTGGCCTTTGGGATGGGCACCTCCCGGGTGGAAGAGTCAGGCTGTAGGAAGGGCGGACCCTCACAGGTCTCGGTCCCACTCAGGACACCAGACCCATCGGCCAATGGAATGATTTCTCACGTGGGGTCCACCGATTTCCCCTACCAAGGGCGGGCCCCCCACCTTAAGAGAAAACAAGATCACAGGGACGTCTCCCGCACCTCCGTTCTGAGTGATGGAGGGCTCCCTCCCAGGGTTCGAGGCCCTGATAGTGCTGATGGCAAGGGGTGGCTGAGGACCCACGCCAGGAGATGCACCCCGTGGTTCTGGGCCTTCGTCATAGGAGGGACATCTCCTCCTCTCATGTCATCAGGGGCCACTGCCTCCGAACCCATCTTCTGCCTGGTTACCCTTTGTCTGAGCACCGCCATGGGGCAGGTGGATTCCCCGGGCGTGGGCCTTGGGCTGAGCTCAGGCTCGGGATGTGTCATAGTGTCCAGGGGACGTGCGTCTCGATGTTTATTTTCCTCCACACCTTCCTTCCACTTGGACAGGCACTCCCCATCCCACCGGAGGCTGTCAAATCACAGCCTCTGGCACCGACTGAACGGTACGTGATGGAGTGGTGGCGGACGCGGGGGGGGGGGGGGCGGCGATGGGAGGAAGTGCAGCGGCGCCACCCTGAGCTGCCGAGGTGGAGTTGGCAGCGGGGAGGTTGGGGCAGTTCTTACAAGCATGCTCCACCCCCTTGCAGACATGACATCGTGCCCCGTCCAAGGTCCAGAAGAAGCGGGAGGCCCTCCCCTGGAACACGACATTGAAATTTCGCTCTGTGACTTCCTCCCACGTCAGCTGCATGGAATAGCTGGCTGCGGAAAGAGGACACTTGCTGGAAGCTGTTCTTCCGAAGACCGAGCGGGACTGAGGTGAGCCCCGACTTTACGTCCTCCAGATGGTGCAGGCGGGGAACGAGGCGCTCACAAGGAATGAAGGGTGCGACATTTGACAATATGACTCTTTGTGCAGTGGCCTCCAGGGTGTCCACTGGCAGAAAGGTCCCGCCCACGGTGAGCCCTTGGCTCAGAGCCAGGGACACCGCCCGCTCGGTGTTCAGGAAAAACATTGGCTTCCCATATATTTTAGGGGCTGAAACAATGGTCGAAGGGCCGAGAACCTCGGCCATTGCCTTAATACATACCTCTATCATCATGTTTGGATGGAGGTAGCTCTTGACCCCATGCTTTGATGTAATTAGTGCAAACGATGATGCGGCAACAGCTGCAGCATTCACAGCAGCATACGTGCGAGAATGCCCCGCTACCGGTGAAAAGGGACTTGCTATGGGGTCGCAGAGCCACGGCCACCCTTCAGAAATAAACGAACAGTTTTTAAACTAAAGCAATATGATGGGAGGGGTGGGGTTTGAACAGAATATGGGTGCAAAGGAAAAGGGCAAGGAGTGGAGAGGATAGGCAGCCGAGTGTTGGAAGGAAGAGTTGATCAGTGAGGATCTTGCTGTGCTTCGGTAGTTGCAGCACCTTATTTCGGAGTTCACAGTCCTGTCTTCCAGTAAGGGGAGTGTTCTTCGCCCGGGTCAGTTAGAGCCACCCAGTTCTCCTTTTCCACTGTTCTGTAAAGACTGTGAAGACTTTCTTCAGCCGGGCAGCTCCAGCCTTCCCGAGCCACACAGTTGGGGGTGGGGAGGGAGCCTCTTTTGTGCAGAATGGCAGATAAACACAGGAGCAAATACAACTATTGGGGCTATAGAATTTGGCAGCCCCACCCCTAGTTCTTCTGGTGCTTCCTCCCTCACCCACAAGTTCAAACAACAAACAGTTCCCTCGTACTCCAACACCCATCACTCCAAAATGACTTGCAGGTCTTTTAGTCTTGAAAAAGTGCAACAGTTCCACAGTAAATGCAGCTGGCTCCACACTAGTGTCACCTCTTTGCAGTTACTCCACTCTGCGGTCTCCTCTCCAGTTTTTCCACTCCAGTTGCAGTTGCAGCAACACAAGTGCAGCTGCTCCCCCTGACTGTAGACAGGAAGTGCTTCCCAAATTGCCCAGCCAATCCCAGTGCTCGACCTGTCCTGGTAGTGTTTGATGTCTTCTACTTGAAGACAGTGGCGCGAACGTAACCAAAGAATAGCGGCAGGCAATCAGGGAGGATGTACCGACCACCCCCCACCCCCCTTCCACGGTGGCCGCATGTGAATTTCCCACTTGTCCAGGCCCAGGAGCAGACCGACGAGGAGATCTTGCTCCCGGCCTACGCTCCTCTACACCTGGTGCCCAAAGATCAGGAGCATGGGGCTGAAGTGCAAACAAAACCTGAGGAGCAGCCCCTTCAAATACTCAAACAGGGGCTGCAACCTCGCACACTCCATGTATACGTGCAATAAGGACTCGCCCTGGCCGCAGAAATTACAGGCGGCCTGGGAGTCCGTGAACCTACTTAAAACTCTATTGGATGGGACTGCTCTGTACAAAACCCTCCACACTGGTCCCTAATGTAAAGGAGGAGGACTCCCGCGCAGAGAGACCTCCACCGGGGTTTTCACTCGTCGCCAGCTGGCAACACGGACCACCAGGGTGTGACCTGCCAGCTGACGAGGGCAAGGACATGGACCGTGTGCAGCGCCAGCCCGTACAAGAAACCCCTCCATACCGATTGGAATGGCACGGAGGGCACTTCTGAGAGGCGGCTTGGGTTGTGTGGGCCCGGCTGCTGCGGAGGGTTTTGGGGCCTGGGTCTGAAGAACCAGCTCCACCGGGAGCGCTCCGCGCTCCCGAACCCCCGCGTCACCCACAGTGAGGGGCATCCTGAGGACTTCGACGTTTCCGCCGCCCGTTGATCTATCCCTGGATCTGGCCGCCCACTGAGCCGCGGCGCTCTCCTCCGCTGGCAGTGGAGTGCCCTGACTGGAGACGACCATGTTCCAGACTCTGAATAGATCCCCTTGAATGACACTCAACTCTCTCACAGGGGTGCAGCTAATGGACTCTGCCGGGAGCTGCGTGACAGCTTGAAGGCATTGCTACTGGTGGAAAAAATTGTCCAGCGCACGCCATCTGGGAGGACCCTCGACATAGATGTGGAAGGGTTTGGCGGCAGAGAGTCGCAGCCTGGGTGTGGAAGCACAAAAGTGAATGGCCGTCCTCCTCGATCGGGAGACTCAGGACCACAGCAGAGACCCAGTGTTTCCTCTTCCCCCAGAAGAAATCGACAAGCTTCTTCTGGATCTTGGTGGCAAATGCAATCGGTGGGGCCACAATGACTAATCGGTACCACAGCATCGAACCCACCAGTTGGTTTATGACTAATACTCGACCCCTGTCGGAAAGCACATGGTGCAGTCCTGGACAACGCCCCAGCCATGTGGTGACTTTCGCCTACAGGCCCGGCCAGTTTTCTGGCCAGGCTTCCTCAGCGGGGCTAAGGTGGACTTCCAGATTCAGTAAGTGCGTAGTGCTCCACACAATAGGTGTCAACTCCTCTGGCAGGTAATCCACATGTCACTGACCCACAAGGAGACTGGAAACTTTTCCCAATTGATTTTTGTAGAAGACGCGGCAGAAAAGGTCTGTTGGCAGTTGCAGAGCCTCCACAAGTCAACGGGATCTGTGACCACGAGGAGCACGTCATCAACCAAGAGGACTACCCACATGGCCTGCTAGCGTAGACCCAATCCCGTCAACCTCCTGCGAAGCAGGCAGAGGAATGGCTCCACACAGATGTTATACAAATGGCCAGAAATGGGGCGGCCCTGACGCAATCCTCTCCCAAAGCGAAGGGGCGTCATCAAGAACCCGGTAACTTTGATTAGACACTCTGCTGTGGCGTATAAAAATCGGACTCGGGCCAAAAAATGAGGCCTGTGTCCGAAAGACGGCAGAGTCCCGTAAAGGTATTCGTGATCCACCCTGTCGTATGCCTTCTCCCGTTTGAGGGAGAGAAAGGCTGCCGACAGACCAGTCCTGTGGGTCAGACGGATTAGGTCCTGGAACATTGTGGATGCAGTGTTTGGATGGACTGGAATGTGTCTGTGTAGGACTGGTCGGTGTGGATCATGTGGGCCAGCACGGAGGCCAGGCAGGTAGACATAGCCCGGGCAAAGATCTTATAATCCGTGCTGAGGATGTAGACTGGATGCCAGTTTTTAAGCAAGTAGAGATCGCCCATCTTCAGCAGCAGGACAGTGACCGCCCGATGCTCCAAGGAGGGCATTCGACAGTAGCCAGGCTGTCCTCCAGGACCCGCACGTAATCGTCCGCCAGGACATCTCTCCTTCGTGACACTACTGTCAGTCAATTCCTGCCACTCCTAAAATCCCCATGCCCCACTTCATTTGACATTCTTTCCAAGTGGGTTCTGTCTCAGGTGCAGCCTCTGAATGGGACATTTTGCATCAGAGTCTTGGTACAGACCTCAATCAACATTTAGTCTCCATGAGTCCAAACTGGTCAGGGTCTGTCGTGTGCGCTGTGCACCGACAAAGGGAATAACACCCTCCTTCCAATTTTGTTAATGCTTTCTGATTTTGCTTGTCCACTGCCTCCCGTCCCTCAGTAAGAGGTATGTGGCTTCAGGACACACACACACACCAGAAACTCAAGAGACTAGTACGGCTCAAACACCCCAGCTCCCAGTGTTGAGCGATTTTCGCACAGTTGGAGTGACAGTACAGAGGGACAGTTGCACTGTCGGAGAATCTGTACTGAGGCAGGTGCACATTGAAGGATGGTCAGTACTGAGGGAGCGCCACACTGTCAGAGCATCAATTAGTGCACTGCACTGTGGGATGGTTAGCAATGAGGGAGGGTCGGAGGGTCAGGACTGAGGGAGAGCCACGCTGTTGGAGGGTTAGTAGTGAGGGAGCGCAGCACTGTCGGAGGGTCAGTACTTAGAAGCGCCACAAGTTCGGAGGGTTAGGACTGAGGGAGCGCCATACTGGTGGATGATCAGTACTGAGGGAATGCCGCACTGTCGGAGGGTCAGTACTAAGCAAGTGCCTCCCTGTCGGACGGTCAGTACCGAGGAAGCACCACACTGTCGGAGGGACAGTACTGAGGAAATAACACACTGTCGGAGGGTCAGTACTGAAGAAGCACCACACTGTCGGAGGGTCAGCACTGAGGTAGCGCTGTACATTTGGCAAGTCAGTAGAAGAGGAAGGCCGTAATCTCAGAGGGCCATTGCTGAGGGAACGGTGCACTGTTAGTGGGTCGGCTGTCGGGGAGCACAGCGCTGTCGTAGGGTCAGTTCTGAGGGGTTCCTGTACTATTGGATGGCCAGTACTGAGGAAGCACCACACTGTGGAGGGGTCAGTACTGAAGAAGAACCGCACTGTGGGAGGGTCAGTGCTGAGGGAGTAGCGCACTGTTGGATGGTCTGCAGAGGCGGATCACCACACTATCAGAAGCTCAGTTCTGGTGGAGTGTTGCACTGTCAGAGGGTCAGTACTGAGGATGTGCTGCTCTGTGGGACGCTCAGCACTGAGGGAAGCCTGCAATGCCATAGTCCAGTCCTGAGGGAGAGCTGCACTGTTGGCGGGTTAGTACTGAGGAAACACCGCACTGTCGGTGGGTTAGCACTGAGGGAGCACCATACTTTTGGAAGGTCAGTACTGAGGGGTCGCGATCCAGTCGGAGGGCCAGTACGAAGGAAGTATTAGACTGACGGAGGGTCAGTATTGAGGGAGCAGTGCACTGTTGGATTGTCAGTACTGAGGGAGTGTTGCACTGTCAGAGGGTCATTATTGAGGGAACACCACATATGGGAGGGTCAGTAATGAGGGATCGCTACACTGTCAGAAGTTCAGGACGAAGGAAGAGCCACACTGTCGGAGGGTCAATACTGAGGAAGCACAACACTGTGGGCGGTTCATAATGATGGAGAGCCACACGGTCAAAGGGACAGAACTGAAGGCGCGCCATACTGTCGGACGATCGGTAGAGGGAGAATGCTGCACTGTTGGAGGGTCAGTGCTGAGTGATCAGCACACTTGTGGACGGTAGGTTGTGGGGGAGAATGTGCTGTCAGAGGGTCAGTTCTGAAGAGTTTCTGTACCATGGGATGACTAGTACTGAGGATGGGCCACACTGTGGGAAGTTCAGTTCTTAGGAAGAACCGCACTATGGGAGGGTCAGTGCTGAGGGAGCAACGCACTGTTGGACGGTCTGCAGTGGCAGAGCGTCTCATTATCAGAGGGTCGGTTCTGGAGGAATGTTGCACTGTCGGAGGTTCAGCAGATGGATCACCACACTATGGATGGTCGGTTCTGAGGGAGCGCTGCACTGTTGGAAGGTCAGTACAGAGAGCGCTGTACTGTTCAGGTTTAGTACCGAGAGTGCCGCACTCTGGGAGGGTCAATGCTGAGGGAGCAACACACTGTTGGAGGGTCAAGTAGTGACGGAATTCCAAACTGTCAGAGGTTTAGTACCGAGAGCATCGCACTTTCGGAGGGTCAGCACTGAAGGAGCACGAAACTTTCAGAAGGTCAAGTAGGGAGGGAGTGCTGTACTGTCAGAGTGTCAGTACTGATGGAGTGCCCTCTGTTTCAGGGGCCATCATTTGAGGTAACGCAGGCTCTCATCTACCCTCTCAGGCAGGACTAAATGACATCCTGGCCGCTATTGGAATCAGAGCGAGTTGGAGGAGAGAGTTGTCCCACGTGTCCCGGAGACCAATATTTGCCCTGAGATGGGCTCTTGACTGCCTGGCCCCAGGTGACTTTGCATGAGATCGCATCATTGATAAATAATAATACTAATAGGATACTGACCTTGTCCCAACAGGACTGGAAAGCAAAGGGGTGTGTGTGTGTGTGTGTGTGTGTGTGTGTGTGTGTGTGTGTGTGTGTGTGTGTGTGTGTGTGTGTGTGTGTGTGTGTGTGTGTGTGTGTGTGTGTGTGTGTGAGGGCGGGGGGAGCAAGGGTTGGATGGGGGAAGGGAACTCATGTTCCAGTGGTATACGGCAGCGATTGACACAACTTCTGAATAATTGCATTCAATTCTGGGCTCCAAAACAGAATGATCCATCAGCCTTGGACGGGGTACAGTGCAAACTCACCAGAACAAACCCGAGGTCTCAAAGAGTTTAAACACAAGGACAGGTATGTAGGTTACAGAGAGCAACAGTTCCCTCTTGTAGGCATCCAAAAGCAGGGCGAGCAGATTCTTCCAGGAATGCCTACCTTGAAGAAGTTCTGCTCTTCTCTCCGACGGGATTTTCGTTTGTCTCTTTTACCTTGTTCACCTTCATTGCTTTCTATCTCTTGCCCAACCCCCACCTCACTTGTTTATAATCTGTGACTTTTCTAATATTTGTCAGTTCCGAAGAAGGGTCACTGACCCGAAACGTTAACTCTGCTTCTCTTTCCACAGATGCTGCCAGACCTGCTGAGTGAATCCAGCATTTCTTGTTTTTGTTCTTAAAAATAGAGCCGGGCCATTCAACGTTGATGTCGGCCAACACATATTGGTGCAAAGGGGAGAAGAAAGGGTAGGTGGTGGCGCAGTGGTATTATCACTGGATGAGTAACCCAGAGACCCAGGGTATTTCTCTCGGGACATGGATTCGAATCCCACCATTGCAGAAAGTGCAATTTGAATTTAATTAATATATCTGGAATTAAACGCTAATCTAATGATGGTCGTGAAACCATTGCCGATTGTTCATAAAAACCCATTTGGTTCACGAATGTCCTGTGGGGAACGAAATCTGCTGTCCTTACCTGGTCTGGCCCACATGTGACTCCAGACCAACAGCAATGTGGTTGACTCTTACATCCCCTCTGAAATGGCCTAGCAAGCCGCTCAGTTGTACCTAACTGCTACAAAAGTCACTAAAAAAGGAATGAAACCAGAGGGACCACCCGGCATCAACCGAGG